>NW_017259548.1:531903-575808 GCF_001594045.1 Atta colombica | reverse complement strand
TATATAAATGTTAATAATTAATTACTTGATGCTAATTTTTCAAAGAAAAAAAATACTGGACACGAATGAGTGAACTAAGGGTTAATTATTAATATCAGATATTTTTATTAATATAAGATAATTTTTTATTAATAGATATTTATTATGTTGCAGCGATTAGTTATTATTATTATTTTTATATAGGTATAGCATTTAAACAAATATTTGACAATTTTACTATAATATATATTAACACGTTTTATTTTTTCATCATATTCTTCTCGCATTTCATGTTATATTATTCGCATGAGTGAGACTGAAAGTTAGCACGACATAGTTTTACCAGTGCTTCCATCTATCTGTAAGACTGATGACTGATTTCTGAATATCATTCAATAGAACATATTCAATATTAAAAATTATAAATATTTATAAATGTTATTATGCATTGAACGTACATTAAAGAAACATTAATAAATTCTAACTTGTTTGTTTTCGAATGATATCAGATACACATACGACAAATATAATTTACAATAGCTTCAGCTTTAAAGTTTGAATCATTTCCCTTAATATTAATTATGAAATAGTAAATGAAAAAATAAGTCATTAATTTTTTTACGCTTTGGTGCTGTCCATAAAAATCAAGGATTTAAAAAAAAACAAACAAATTTCATAAAACCTTTATTATTTAATTATGTGATAATTATAATAACAATAGCGAGAGAAACAGTATCCAAATAGCGCAATTAAACATCAGGATAATATCCTTTCACAGCATACGGATGGGTAGATAATAAGTTTATTGAAATCCGTGGGGAATCCGTGAGAGATTCATAAGATTCCTCCTCCTAAACAATCTGCAACAATGGCAACAGTAACAATGTGCGAAAATAACATCAATTAACGTCAAGATAAGACGATGCCTCTCACGTGGCCACAGCGCGGAGATCTACGGCGCGCTTCCGCGTTTGCTAATCAGCGGATCTAAACTATCGATCGCGTAAGATGATGCACACCTACGTTTGCAATTTTTAATACGTTTGCAAATGAAAACATCGACGCATCAACGTTCTCGATAAACGCTAAAGTTTGTCGCAACCGTGCCATGACAAATCGATCGCTAGACGCGATTTCTCGATGATTCTGTCAAGAGTCGTGGTATGATCTCACCGTAAGTACGTTCCTAATGCGCAATTTTGTACCGAATTCTTCCTCGTTCTCACGGCAAGATTAATTATCCACATCATACGCACGATCCTGCGATCACGTCAGACTTTTGATGAGTGTGTATTTAACATTAATTTTTATTTACGAAGTATCATAGTCCAGCTTAGAATGTGCTTTGATTCTTCCAATTACAGGACATATAGTCAGGGACGTTACAACGAAAAAAGTTAATAACAGTATTATTGAAGCACTTTATGTCTATATATTACAAAGAAAAAGAAAATATGAAAAATCCAGACATAATTTCTTATTTATAAAATTAAGCATGATGTAACTTTGTAGATTATATATTATACGTTATATTCTCATATTTTTAAATTGTTTAGAAATGTTTAATGATAAACATGAATTATATGGGAAAATTGTATTTTTGCAAAAGAAGATTAAATTTATATTTATGATAAATCTCTATAATATTTTGTATATTCTTATTCTTAACTTTCATCTGCAATCTTTAAACTTTAATACAGATTTTTATATTATTCCAAACTATAAAAAAATAAAAATAAATTCTTACATATTTATGAAAACTTTAACGATGAGTTTTGACATAGCAGTTGAATTACTTATTTTTTTACATATTTTAATTTGTTCTACCAGAATTTACATTCTAAAAATCAATTGCGCTTTTAAAATTCAATATTCCGGAGAGTTAACAAAAAATAACATAGTCGCAATCAGTAAGTTCTTTAAAAAAATTATACATTTTATAATTATAATTAATTAAGATAACCATCATATAATTATAATTAATTAAAGTAACCGAATATAGGCGTATATTTAAAAGGTTTATTCGCTGTTTGTAGATAATTATAATTAATTCAATAGATAGCAGTAGTAATTCATGCAGATTTACCTTCTGACTCGATTTCATCAGTTTATTGCTCAATTTGTTTCATTTTGTTATCGTCAGTAAAACAAAAAGCAAAATGTCGTAACCGTGATGTAATATTTCGTAGTAAGTAATTACTTCCTATAACAAAAGATAGTTGATTTAAATAGTTTATGTTATTGTAATCTGTATTCACTATATATTTAGTACATATTTTTGTCACAATCGCTTTGTCTATAATTAAAGAGAGGAAAGGTAGAACTCTCTTTTTTTTCTCTTTTTTTTGTAATATAGAATCAATATGGCCAGCTAGGTACATTGTGTATACATATCGATTATAACGTTTTTTTTATATTTTTATTATTCCACATCATGGATTCTAATTCATCTGAACATCGTATGAACAAGTAAATTATTTGGAAAATAGTTCTTCGCATGTCAATAAACATGTCAGTATATTAATAAACTTATAAAGATAACGTTGAATCACTTTATTTTCTATTTTTCTAACGTTCTTTTATGAAAGGGAATATGAAAAGGAAATATATATTAGGTCATATTGCACACATATGTAATATGTAAATATTGGGAGTATAAATAAGTTTCCGCCGTTTGTAAAAGACGGCACCACTAATAAACTATAGTTAGAATTGTTAAAATTGTTTGATGTAAAATGACATATCATAAGATTGGACATCTGGCAACACTATAACCTTGAAATATTAGCGATTTTGTATCAGCATCACATATTTTTTTTTATACGAAAAATGTCGAGTTTTGAGCCGAATAAGCGTCATTTGTGGGAACTTTTGATTTACTTCTTTAATTTGAAGAAATCTGCAGCTGAGGCTCATAGATTGCTTGTAGAAGCATATAGTGATGCTGCCTTAAGTGAGAGAAGTTGTCATGAGTGGTTTCAAAAGTTTAAGAACGGTGAATTTGACGTCGAAGACAAAGAAGCGGAAGGCTACCGAAAGTGTACGAAGACGCGGAATTGGAAGCATTATTGGATGAAGATTCGTGCCAAACGCAAAAAGAACTTGCACTTACATTAGGAGTGATTCAACAAACAATTTCATATCGTTTGAAATCATTGGGAATGATTCAAAAGCAAGGGAATTGGATTCCATATGAACTGAAACGTTGAACCAAGAAACGTTGAACGCTGATTTTTCACATGTGAAATGCTGCTTGCCAGGCATAAACGAAAGGGTTTTTTGCATCATAGTCATTGGTGATGAAAAATGGATCCACTACGATAACCCAAAGAAGAGGAAATCATGGGGACCACCTGGCCATGCTTCAACATCGACAGCCAAACCGAATATTCATGGAAAAAAACTCATGTTGTGTATTTGGTGGGATCAGCTTGGTGTCGTGTATTATTAGTTGCTCAAACCGAACGAGACCATTACTGGCGGGGCTCTCTACCGAACACAATTGATGAAATTGAGCCGAGCACTCAAGGAAAAACGCTACTACTGCAGGCATGACAAAATTATTCTCCTGCATGATAATGCTCGACCACATGTTGCGGCGCCGGTCAAAACCTACTTAGAAACACTCAAATGGGAAGTTCTACCCCACTCGCCGTATTCTCCAGACATTGCTCCTTCCGACTACCACTTGTTCCGATCGATGACGCATGGCCTGTCTGAGCAGCACTTCACATCATATGAAGATACCAAAATTGTATCGATGATTGAATAGTCTCAAAAGATGAAGCGATCTTCCGACGCGGTATTCACATGCTACCAGAAAGATGGGAAAAGGTAGTAGCTAGCGATGGCCATTACTTTGAATAAAACATTATGTATCGTTCTTTTACAATAAATGCTTAATTTTTGATAAAAAACGGAGAAAACTTATTTGTACTCCCAATATTTGGATAGGTTTTATATTTTTTATTAACATTCAAAAATGTTATCTCTTTTAAACGTGATCACTAATTTTCAATTTTGAACTCAGCAAAAAATTAGAAAAAAATCTCAAAGCTTAGTAAGGGTATATAGGATCTACTTATCTTATTTTAATTTCGATTCCCTTCGCCATTAAAAATTCATACTTGATAAGTTATCAAGATTCGTTTGCCAACAAGCTAAGCAAAGAAACGAGTGCCAATAGCGGCGCAGCTCTTAGGACAATGTCAAACCACAATATGCGTGCGCGGGTGGTTTGCCGTCGGTGGTTTCGGGATGCACCGCAAGTAGAGTGCATGCGCCGTAACGCGACCGCGGCCGCGTCGATCCTCGACGTTGTCGCGGCGGCCAGTAGCGATCGCACGTAGCCGCCGTGACCGTTTATTTTGGATCTCCCGCGAGTTCGATGACCGACGATCGCCGCGAGCGGCGACGACCGCGAGGAGGAAAGGCGCTGCTCCCAAGCGTGTGCACGCGCTCGCCCGTGTATAAGCCCGCGTGCAAGCGCGACGACTGGCATTCGTAATTGTCGTCCGGTCATTCGCGGGCATCTCCGGCGTGTCCGAACGCGACGAAAGGCGCGGACGAAATTTCGCGCGAGTCGAAGCAACGAGCCGGGAATCCGACGAATTGCCAAGCGGCAGTTTCACGAATGGCACAATGGATGGAAATACCACAGATAACTTTCACGAATGTCGAGAGATAATCCAGATTTTTCCATATGTTTTTACAATTAATACAATTAACTGAAGACCTTCTTATATTACAGATTTTCTAATAATTCGTAAGATGTATTTGTTTTAGCACACGGAGAGAATTTTCTTATAAAATTCTCTCCCTGAAAATATGATAATTGTGGTACAATACAATATTTTAAAGATTTTTATCATGCACTTCAGTAAAATTAATCAAATTTATTTTATACTTTATTGTAATTTTATTAATGAATAAGAGAGATTTACACTAAAAATCCTTTGAAATACAATGTTGTCCCACTTTTATATTATCATATTTTCAGGGTAAACTCTAAGAAAAAATTCTCTCCGTGTGCAACGATTACACATTTATAAGTTTTTATCGTAAAATTTTATAAATATTTTTATCGTAATAAAATCTTTATCGTGTTTGAAATATGTTTTTTACAATATTCAATAATTTATATTACATTTCCACATATTTTTTAATTTAATATTTTGGATCTCTGAAAGCATTTCGTCCAATTCGGTTGGGGTGGGTTTTGAGAGAAGACACAGCCGGGGTCAACGAAGGGCCAACATTTTCGGTGAAATCTCGAAACGGGATCTGTCAAGACGTAGCACCGGCTCGCTTCAGAGACGGTAATCGTCACCGATGATTTGAATGACCATGTAATTCGACGCCGTGGCATAACAGGCGGGCGTTTGTTCAGGTTCGTCCAAGGAGGAATCCTGCAGCTGCAACTGCGAAATTCAAGAACAGGCGACAGCGACACCACCGACGTCGTCGTCGGGGAGGAGGGAAGGGAGGAAGAAGATTGCAGCGGGTGGTGATGTTGATGGCGAGGTCTGAGGGAGGGAGAGATAGACGAAGGGGGGGGGGGGGATTTTCAGAGGGCACGCGCACTTGCGACCAACCCAACCGTTGGAAGCCGTTGGATGAAAGAACAAGACGAGGAGAAAGAGCAGATGCCTCTGTTATTACAGGTTTCATCTTTCGTAACGCTACACCTCCGCGAGAGTTCTCTATGAACCTTTCGGTATCTCCCTCTCTTCGTATATCTTTCGCAGCGCCATTTCAATTCCTTTCTGCTGAATTGACCTAGTGCCGGACAAATTGAAAAAAAAATGAGAGATATTCCTTTTCCCCGTTCAAACATCGATTCCCATATTTTATTTCCTCCCGATGGTTCTGATGTCTTTTTATTCCATATCTTTGCTCTATCTTTTCGTAATCGCTAACAAGTTTCTACTATTTATTGTTTATTCTGTCCTTAGGATGTCTTTTAACAAATTACTTTTATTAGTGACGTCAGTAAAAATGTCTTTATAAGTTAATAAAATGAAATTAAAAAAACGTTTAATGAACATTTTAATAAAAAGATAAAGTTGTTCAATCTTGATTAAAACTCCTTTGAACGGAAGTTTATAATAAAATAAAAATCATTCTGTGATTTTTATTTCATATAATGATCATCATATCAGATTCCAATCAACCTCGATATATCAGTACCTGTCAGTCGATTTGTCTAGCCGCTTCTTCGTCTTTCTATATGACAGTTCTGGTGGCACCGCAAGAGTTTTCAGTACAGCCGCCGCATGCTGGAGCAGTTTCCCGTTTAATCTTCGATTCGTAAGCATAGTGGCGATCGAGAAATATCATGATGCCGAGATGCCGATAAGTCGAACAGAAAGGGCATAAAGCGAAGAAGGAAAGAAGATTGGTATAGGGCGGCAAAGGCACCGAGATTTTAAGCGAGCATTCAATATTTCGATCGATGGAGGCGGCCTTTGATCTTATGGTACACAGGCCGCCCACGTCTGCCCACTTCTTTCCAGGTGCACGGTGCATCTTCTCTTTCAAGATGGCAGTTCTTTTTTTTTCTGTCCAATCCGAATTCCCGCGTCACTAGATCGTTCCGCCTCCCATCGATATCTCGGAAGATCTACGTGGCTAAAGATACGAAGAAGCGATCTATGTCGAGGAACCAATTCTATGGCTTAATGCCTTCCGCAGCATCTCTCTCCGAGGATGTCGTTTTTGAGAAAAAAACGTCAGGGAGAAGAGATTTCATAGTCACAAAAATTAAGAGGGATTCGAATATATGAATATCCTAACATTTATTAGATTACATATATTTCTTTCTTGCAATTAATAAACATATAAAAGATATTTTCATGGTAACTTATAATCGATGTAATGGTTTAAAACGTAGTATATAAAAAAGAGATTGATTTCTTACTTATAATTTTATATATTATTGCATATAAAAGTGATTTTAGAAATTTTATTTTATTCTTCGAATTTTATTCTTCGAATTTATTTCTTACTAACGAAAAATTCTTTTTCAAATTTACCGAAAAATTTAGGTTTATTGTCAAATGTCTTTTCTATACGGGCGCATTTTCCCTAATAATTTTCGTAATAGTCTTCGTCTTCTCGAGTACATCGGGGTGAAACACGTTAAAAATTCTCCAATGTTGAGAGAACCTCGGGAACGTGACTCGGTGAATCGTGATTAATGTACCAGCGTATCGTACGGGTCCTTTAAATCGGGCATTAGCTGGCTTCCTCGAGCGTGTATCGTTGCCTGAAAAGATTATAAATAATTTCTGGTTGCGTGATGTAGAAGAACTAGACGCGGGAAGGAGGTGCGTGGAGGAAGAAAGGACGGTAACGGGAAGAAGAGCAAAGGATACGCGCCGAAATTAGGTCCAAAGTATTCCGACACGCCCACAAGATCCCTGTAGTACGATCTTATGTCGGGATAAGGTGGATTACCGTCTCTGGAATCTCGCCTCGGATGCAGGTGTCCTCAGTATCCTAGCTCAGACCGAATGCTGTCAAGGAAATATGTGATGTTTCGACATGCTATTTAGGATTCTTTTAGCACATCATATGCGTAATTATGAGTATCTTAATTTAGCAAATATTTAAATATGAATGCAATAAAATATGCATATTTTATACATTTACATATAAGATCAATTAATAAGATTAAAAGACTTGATAATCATCCAATTATACGATAAAACCAACAACGTATAATCAAATTTTCTTTAAAAATATAAAAGCGAATATTATATTTACTATATATTTATAACAATTATGTAATATTAATTAGAGTGTTATGTATAAAAGTTGTTAGCTGTATACATATTCAAAAGTACATGAAAATTGTAGAGAGAAAAGTAGTCATAAAAGAATAATCCATATTAAAATTCGTATTTTATACAATATAAGTGTTTATTATGACGATTAAAAATTGTTAGAAAATATCTACATAATCATTAAACATAATTGCTTGAATAAGACTCTACTTAATTATTAAAAGAACTTGATTATTTTATGCATATAAATTACTATTATTACTTCATATGTTAGGGCAGAATTAATCATTTATAATTTTTATGACTTTATATCGCAGATCTAGAGATTGCAATTTATATTACGCATAATCTAAACTTGTTCTATATGATTAGTTGGCGTAAGGGACTTGCTACTTCGGAGGTAATCAATCGTCGTACCTTTTTCCATTCTTTTTTTTTTATTCTCGTTATTTATTTTCATAAAACGCGGTTTACGTCGTCGCGCGACTCGAAACGTACGCGACTCGAACATTCTGTCCGTCGTCGTTCCGCCGCCTGTAGCTTTCAGAGCTCTCATCCTTGTTTTTCACTGTGGCAACATCCGCGGAATTGACGTCTTCGTGGGTTAAGGCAGGCCGATAAGACCACGAAAAATGGAAAAACCTGTTCCTCTTCCTGTGTCGGGGATGAGACGGCGATCATTACATGCTCGAACGCACACAGAAGTCTTGAGAGCGCACAGATACCCGCCTCCGTTCAGATATCTCAGATATACGAACGGAGGATACAAGCGGAATCTTGATGCGTCCGGAAGCGTGTACCGGATTCGTTTTATTTCCACGGTCGCTTTTTGCACCTTTTGCGCTACGCGGTTGGTCGAACTGAACTGGCCACGGTGAATAGAGAACGTAATTTCCTGCAGTTTTCCGAAGATATTAGACAAGAGAGGATAAGAAAGATAAGTGGAGCTCAGTCTCTGTCTCGGTCTATGTTATAATACCATAGAAAATAAGCATCAGTACAACGAATTAGGAATTCGCATCAAAAACAGAGTAAAATTTTCATGTATTATCGTATACCTACGATACATACATATATGTGTATATATATGATAAAATGGAAATTCGAAATAATAAAATGACCCGGAGCCGAAACATCTGA
The DNA here is from genome assembly GCF_001594045.1 of Atta colombica. Taxonomy (NCBI): domain Eukaryota; kingdom Metazoa; phylum Arthropoda; class Insecta; order Hymenoptera; family Formicidae; genus Atta; species Atta colombica. The sequence continues at coordinate 566,902 of NW_017259548.1, read as the reverse complement.
ATCTGAATAAATGCAATTTTATTAATTTATAGATATTTGTTAATTTGCACTCCACCAATTGTGCTTGACTCTCATTTGTTCATTTTATTTCTTTGTTAATTTTGAATATCGGGAGTCTTTGGATTGTTTTATATATATATATATATATTTTTTGTTTTTGTTCGAATAAGTTAATAATATATTTTATACAATAATAAAGCTGTTATTATTGTGTGGATTTTAAAACAAACACAGTCATATTTAATCTTATTGTTGGACGTTAGCTATTTTTCGCATCGTAAAATATTATTGCATTGTAAAACTTTTTAAAATAAAATAAGAGTGCATTCAGACTTTTAACAAAGATCGAAAGGAAAGAGAATCGGAAATAGCGAAAAAAGACACAGAAAATGTAAAAGATACGAAGACCATATTTTTCCAATTGATTCACGATCGCGAACAACATCGACAACGATATTCGCGATGCAAATCCTCTCAACGGATTCACCGTCCATTTGTGCAGGAAGTGAAACAGATAAAACGATAGGCAAGTCCAAAACTAATCCAGCACGGGGCCTAAACGGCGGCATGAATTGAATGCGATAGATAATGATAAAACTTCTACTTTCCCAGCTCCAATACCTGTAATGATCGTCGACCGGCGGCAAGCGCGATTACGCGACATTAAGCCACCAGTTTCCAGTTCGCAGCAATTATTTATAGCCCCGCATCCCTGGCTTATCTGCATATCATAAAATGCCACGACGAGCCGGCCGGAGACACTCGGCAAGTCAGGATGGCTCTCGCGAAACGGATGCTGAAATCCGCGTGCGTTTACGCATAAATATGAGAATACAAATGTGTATATTCATGCAGTCGGAGTCTCATAATTGCATCGACGATGAGGAGGATTTTTGAAAAACGGCACGGTACATTAAATTAAATTGTGTTTCTGTGAATATTGTAATGAGTTTTAATTTTTTAATACTACTTGTTGATAGGACATTTCGAAATTTATTATCGACGCATGATTGTTGTTTCGAAGAATAAACGTCATAAAAATATTCATCTCGGAAAACTGCATTTGTTTTCTTTCCAGTATCTTTAATAATAATGACAATCTTTGACTTCCGAATTAACTTATTCGGACAAACATAATATGTATAACAGTCCAAACATTTCGATATTCAAAATTAACAAAGAAATTAAATGGATGAATTGGAGCACAAACGGACGAATTGATGGTATGCAAATTAATAATAATAATTATTATTATTATGTATAAATTAATAAAATTATATTTATTTAAATTCAGACATTTCGATTCCTCTCCGCAATGAACGTTGCCGATATATTTAAAGTTCAAAAGTTTTCTAAATTCCAACTTATTAGCCAGAAAATGTTATTGGAAGATGAGTGTATCTTTCATATTTGATGTGAGATCAATTGAAATTGAAATTTGATATAAATATCCTATGAAATAACGATATAATATTTATCCTCAATAAAATTTCATCAAATAAGAAATAAATATGTTCCAATTTATCAACCAGAAGTAAAGAAGTAAAATCATGGATCAGTCATACAATTAGATATTACATAATTCAAAAAGATAATCAATCGTTATACTTCGTTAAATATAATATTGTCGCTATGAAAGTCACAATGACAAATGAACTGATTTAATTTCTCGATCGCTTCTTTATTAATCGCTGTTTAGGTAAAAATTAGTTAAATGTTTGACATATTGTGAACGAGAAATGCAACCAATATTTTCTCGTATATCTAAGACAATAGTAAAAGTGCTATAAATTTGTGAAAATATGATAAATTCACTAATTATATTATCGATGCCTACATAATTTTAGTCTTTGCTTTTACTCGATGTAGATTGATATTTTTGAATTCTAATTAAATACTGTACATAAATATATTGTTCGTTTTAATTATAGTTTGTCTGATTTAGATCCTAAGACAGATTTTACCAAGTTATGCAAAAACCACAACGCAAGCAATCAGGAGACCGTTAATGAATGATCGCAGTTATGTATATGCGCGAAAAGTTTCTCGGAAAGCGATTAAATTGCAAGCGCAAGGGAAATAATATTGCATCCGTTCCGTGAGTACGTAAAGAGACGAGAGTACCTCAAAGTCGGTTTTACGAGATCTTACCCGGAGTTAATAAAACTATGATCAACATTTATGAGAGTCGAACGGTGATTTAATCAACTTGCAACGGCAGCGATGCGGCGAAACGAGGCGAGAAAAACAAGATCGCTCGTTCGCGCGCGAACAAATCCGCTAATCTTCGTGCGGAGCACTCGATCTAATTTATTCGACCTCATAGATTATTCTGAAAAATTAAAGTAACTTAATGGACACGGCGAACGGCCGTTTTCATAACCTGATTTAATATCAATCTGAGGAAGCATCATTTATGTAGATAACATATTTTATTGCACAAAGTCTAATAAACTCGATTCAAATTAAAAACAGATAAAAACTCCTTGTAGGATCATTTCTCATCTCTTGTTTCCATAATTATTAATTAATAAAAATAGATTATATATTATTTCCGATAATTTACAAAATTTATATTAAATCATCAGATATACGATATTATTGTTTACTGTTTTTTAAATATATCTAATTTAACTTTAGCATGCTATTATACGTTTTACATGCAAGCTAAGAAAATTTGAATCTCCAAAAAATTTTTCTAATAGCTATTTTTAAATCAATTTTTTGTAAGAATTTTTTGTAATAATTTTGTTGAATCAATAACAGTATTAATGAAAGAAATAAAATTTTACTAAAACAAGAGCATAATGCATTTGTTTCATTAATAAAATTATTATGTGAAATAACAAAATTATTTTTTCAATTAAAATAATAATGTTGATACACATCATTTTTTTTTTCAGTATGTCAATAACAATACTATATCACACAATATCGTCAGCATTCTATAGTAGAGTTAACTATCTATGGTTTATTTTTATACAAAAACTATAAACGACTCAATAAGAAAGGGAAACCTCATTATTGTCCCTATCGTCTCGTTAATCAGTTAGCAAAGCCGCTCTGCCTCAGGTAAAGTCCGCATTAGAGCTACCGTCTAGAGGAAGAAGGATATACGCGCCCGGAGACGCACCGACTAACGAATGAACCGTCGTCGGCCGAGTACAGACTTTTCCCAGGGCGATTATAGTTCCTAAGCGACAACGTGCAGTCGCACGGCTTTAAAGTATCGTTATACGCCGCGGCGACGACCCTCGATTAAACGCCCACTACGGATTGCCGCCATCGTCGCCGCATTCCAATCCTCTCCTTCTCTGCTCTTCTCTCGCCGAAGAAGCCAGCCGTGCTTCCTTCAGAACGGTCCAGGGATCCGGTATTACGAGAGCGTACATTATCACGCATAACAGCCGATATCCGTCATTCAGCGCGATTAAATGCGAGACGACGCGCCTCTGACTCCACGCCCAGGGCGATCAGCTCGCCCTCGACAAAGAAGACGCGCCGGCTACTTGTTAGAGTAAGAGCAGATAGCTCCCTTCTCGCGAACACGCGTTAATCGAAATTAATCATGTTCCAATTGATTTTCCAACTAGTTCTGTCTGAACAGAAAAATATTACAGTTAATGAATGTTAGTACATGAAGATTGAAAGACCGATAAATAATTTTAATTATCGCTTAACGATAGCTGTCGCTAAAATTATTTATCGGTTCGTTCAGTCAATAATTTTTATTATTGCTACTAAAATTCAAATATAATTCCTGCGATTAATATACAGCGTCGAGAAACAGAGAGAGATATAATTACAAGCAATTCGTTGCAATGACTCGATTCATTAAGTCTTAAAGCTTTTCTCGTCATTTGTAAATAATATTGTTGGCTTTCGCGTTGAATTCATTAACATTGCTCGATTGTACTCTGCGTCCCTTTTTCAGTCTTATCAGCAATTATAATCGCGCGTGCGATCCCCGAGAGCGGGCCACCGCGGGTACTCTGCATACATAGTGTAGCCCGAGGTCGAGGACCTTGCGTTTGAAGTTTACCTGCGACAGTATGTTTACAGCGGCAGCCGCGGGCGTATTAAAGGAATTTATGCCTAAAAGGAAGCGGTTGGTTGGTCGGTCGGTGGCCGCAACTGTTCGGAGGCCTCCGACTGAGGCGATCGCTCCTAGTCGTGTCCTCGAGATTGACTGGGCGTTGGCTTCGGGGCCCCGTCTCGAGTCTCCGCTCTTCCTCGTGTAATCAGCCTCTCTTTCTACCTCCGGGGAACGAATCTCTGTATCTAAACGATTCGCGCGTCGGGCCGGCCCTTCCGCTTCCTTCTCGCTGATTATTATTGTCGATCGTCTAGTTAGGAGTACACGATACATTTGCGTCAATCACGAACGATTGTATTCATATGCGGAGATTGGTAAGCTATAACGATTAAATCGATATTATAAACGACATTATAAATCGATTTTAGAAATAGAATAATTATTCTAATTAAAGGAATTCTAGAAAATATTTGTGAAGGGAATTTCAAATAGATTTCGAATAGACCGCGAATGATTGTTAGTCTAAATTAAAAAATAGACTATACTGAAAGAAAAATGTACGAAATTTTAATAAATATTTTTTTTAATAGTGTCAGTTAAATATTTACTAAACATATATTTATTTGTAGGAATTATTAATTTAATGGTATTATTATTTTTTATTCAGCAAATAAATTATTTTCCGTAAATAAATATTATATCAAATATTATGTACTATTCAAACAATTATTTATTAAAATTTAATATAACATTTTTCTCTCAGTGCAATACAATTAAAATAAAAGAAAATTAACTATTTAAATGTTTTTAAGATTTTAATGTTTTTGGATAGTGAGACGAAAAGTGTGTTTCTCTCTTGAAGTTTTGATAAGCTTTTGATCTGCATTTTGAATCCCAATATACTTTGAAGCTTTGCATACAAATTCTGATTACTTTATATCTTGTTAACTCTTCTGAAAGTACGCCCGTGCTTCCAGCAATTTTCTTTACGATATCAGCTCTGAGAGAATTTTAGTGCGCGTAAAATATTTATAATTTACCTCGTTATACTATTACTTCTTTCTTTAAGAATGTCTTGCACGATTGTTGGTAAATTGATAAATCGGCCTGAGGATTAGAATGAGAGATACTGTCAAGTCGTCAAACAAACAACTCGGACAATTTACCGCTTAGTTCAATCCTGCGGGTTTAAGAAGGGCGAGTTGAGCTTGTGTTCTAGAAGATACGAAGTGTCACTTCGTGGTCACGAGTGTCGCTAGGGAATAGTCTGCTATTTTGCGTGTGTAAAGTCGGTCTCACCAACTCCAATTAGCTTAATCGGTCGATTAAATTTTAGATTTGCCAACTACAAAACTGAAAACATCCTAATTTTCTTCAAATTATAATTTATTCATTTATGTAAAATATAATATTATTACTTAATAATTAAATAATACTTTTAAAATAATTAATTTTATGTATTTTAGTATCATATATAATAATAATATATATTACATAATTCTTCATAATTGCTAGATCCAGTTTTACAGTTGACAATTCTGAAATTAATCGGCCGACTAATCATAATTGATGAGATACTTACAATCAATTCTTCTAAAAACAGCCAAGTAAAATAGAATAAAATAGAATTTTTTTTTGTAAGAATAATAATGAATTGTAACAAGAAATCGTCTAATAATAATGACATTATGAATATTTTGTATTTTTATGTTTACAGTTTTTTATGATCTTATTTCATATCTTATATAAAGTTACTTGGATTTTCAAAAAATAGGAAATTATGCCAGTCGATTCTTATGTTATTTATAAGAATTGCATAAAGGACGTTGGTAAAGTGCATCGAAGATTCTTTCAGTCATAGGTATTCGATCATAATGCAGTCACGTGGCCGAAACGTTTAAGAGAGGTCTTGGATACGCACTATGAACTGCCTATAGAAATCATACAGCCTTCAGAACCGTTCTCTCCGGATCCAAGCAGGTGTTCCATCAGTATGGGAAAATCCGGCAAGATGATCTCTAAGATAAAAAAAGAATTCGGACGAAGCTGCCTTGAATCAGCGTGCCTCAAATACTTTTTAAAATTCGAGCATTCGCTGACTAAAAATTGACGAATGTAAAACAACGATCGAGAAACAAATGACAAACAGTGACAAATAGAGAAAAGTGTCACTTTAAAATTCTATTAAAAAATGACGATTCAATGCACCGATATTTTTTCATTGGAGAGGAGATACTACAAAAAAGAAAATGAAAAAAAAAGGGACTGCTGCGAGCTGGCGAACTTTGTCGAGAACTCCGCGATTCGGTGAAATTACGCTTCCTTTGAAACGTGATTACGGCATAGAAATCGCGCTCTCAATGCGTCTTCTTCGGACGGACTCGAAATTTCATCCCTGACACCGAGGGCTGCATGCCGGGAAGCGCAGTCTTTTTTCCAGACAGTACAGAGATCAGCGCAAACGGCGTTGCGTAGTTGTGAATGGCGACTCATTTGCATAAAGTTTCGTGTATAAGCTGGGGGTGCGTGAAACGAGTCCGGTACCCTTCGCGAACCGAGGGGGACATCAGTCCGTAAGATTAATGGCGATGCGCAAGAACCGTTAACGAATAACCCTCAGTGACTTTGCGTGGCTTGAGTAACCAGCTGCAAATAATAACCATCGAAGTGCCATAATTGAATATTTAGAAACGTGATTACTTTGTCAGTATAATTCATGAAAATAATAATTTCGTGTCGAAAAGTACATGTCTCTCAATATATGTGTTCAATGCAAAAGAAAGTAGCAGCATAATTATCCGATAAAATATTTTTTTTGTTTGTCAATAAGATAATTATTCGATAAATATTTCAGTTTATCAATAAGTTCATTATTTTATTTATTATACTACGTATTAAAATTCACATTTATTATTTATAACTAAAATATTATAGTGCAATATAACTTATGATTTCAGATAACTTTCATGTTTTCTGGGCAATTCACATTGCACTGCGCTACATCAATAAAAGGGAGTGGGTTTCGTATGTATAGGAAGAGGGTGTCTCATCGCCGAGTATCAAAACGCAGTAAATCAGCGTTTCTCGCCATCGGCAATCGGGGTGGAAGAAATCCTCTCTTCGTTCATTCTGCGTCATTGCGGGAATGTACGAGCCGAGGGATGAAGGCAAGCCGGCAAGGGTCGTAACCAGGACCAACCCTGGTCGTGTGTCGGACAATGCGCCGACTCTCCCCCTTGTCCCGTCATCCGCGCAAGCACCTTCGAAAGAAGAAGCCTACGAGATCCCGCCGACCGCTTTCCCACGACTCCTCCTACGACCGTTACAGGTTTCCTTTCCAATCCCTTTTTTGCCTCCATCTCGATCTTTCTCCTTCTCCTTGTCGGCTTCTCTTGCTCCTCGTATAAGATTCGGAATGATCTTACCCAAGCTACGAAACGCACGTGTGCGCACACATCATCTCGTTAGATGACGAAAAGGAGAAGAAAGAGAGACCGAGGGTTGAAGACGATGAACGTCGAACGTCGTTGTAGGACTTGTTCACTACTTTACATGTGTCTGAATGGCAAAGGATTGATCCTAATCGCATCCGGAAAAACGATGAGAAGAAAATCTAGGTAAAAGTGCAATCTCCGATAATGATTTTTTAATTATTTTTTAATTAATTATTTTTCTAAAAAAAAAGAAATTATAATTGTAATTGTTAGATTAATTATAAATGATAAATATTCTTTTTAATAATAGAATTTTTATTAATAATTTTTGTTAATTTGATATATTTTAAACGATAAAGGAAATGTCCTCCTGAACTTTACTTTTACTATTTAATAAATGTACAAACGATAGTTATTAGATAGATATAATTAATTAGATAGATATTATTATTTCATTCCTATATAAAACGCTTCTTTACTAAATTGTAAAAAAAAAAGACAATCTAATCTTAAAAAATATAATTATTTTTCTAAATTTATTTGTAATCTTTCTCAATCTTTATCAATATGTACTAATTTATTATACGTGCTATATTGTAATACAATATGCAAATATAATATTTTTGCGGAAATGATTAATCATTTCAGAAATAAAATTTCGATTACGCACGCAAATTCGTCAGTCCAGTGTTCCGTGTCTGTTTCTTCGTCATCGAGAAAGTCCATCCATCGAGTAATCCATTCACAAAACTGACATTCGAAATGTTTCTCCATTTTATGTAGCAATGGTAAGAAAAGAAAAAAGTGGCGCGGCTCCCGTGACACGCGACATCCCATAATTTCGACGGCATGTCACTTATTGGACCACTTTCACTCTATTATTATCAACAAAGAGTCCGTTCATTATTATCGGTAGTCATTATTCGCCTTATTGCACATTAAGGCTTGATTAGGGTTTGCAGGTGGTCACCGTCATGGAAATTGCTTCTACGAACTTTCTGGGACGCACGTGTGCGCTAATAGTGATCTTCATTTCTTCACGAATTCGTTCGGAATTCTGAAGAAGCTTCCCATACGCATACTTTGTTCTTAATGAGAGTGTCATAACCTTAAACAGAATTTCGGTAAATATAATATAAGATTAACAATAGATATTGCTGACTCTAACAAAATGAAAAATTGTTTAAATTAAAAATTTTTTAATGATTTTTAAATGATCGATGATAGTAATACGAAATATTAAAAAGTTTAGAAATTAAAATAATAAATTGAATCACAACAAAATTACTTCAATGATAAAAATTCCGGGGTCAATTCATTGTCATTCAACATTGTATTTATTACCAGCGACCGCAGGATTTTGAAACCTTCTGGATCGCGGTTGGATGACATGCCATTGGCAAGGAAACTACCTGGTCGCACGTCGCAATATAATGAAGAAAGGTGAGTGGCGTAGATAGAAAAAAAATTTAGGGATAAGGGAAACACCATCCGGGAATAAAAGGAGGCACGAGGATGAAACGTGCCAGGATATATATACATCCTAAGTGTCCTTTGTGGCTCCTAGGGGTTTGCGTAAGAGAATTTTCTCACACAAGACTTGAAGGTCGTGGTTCGCGAGCAATGCCCGATCCTAACAACAGGAACTTAAAAATGGTCTTCTAGAAAACGTTATTGTCCTGTTTCTTCAGAAATCAGAGATCGTCGTCTTCATTCTTTTATCCTTTTTCGCTCGTCTGCCGTGCGTTTCCTCTCTCTCGTTTCACCTTCTTCTCGATGACGACGAAATTCTCGGCGTCATTGACCTTTCGATCTATGCGACTGAGAATTGTTTCGCATTTTATTCCCTTCAGAAGTGAAGATCCAAAAGGATGACTCTACAAACCCAACTTTTGACGCGAGAGTTAAAAAGAGAAACAACAACTCCTAATGAGCAAGAGTGTTGAAGTGAGTAGCCGGGAGACGTGGAGTAGCGAGACGTAACAGGGAATCGCAAGAGTGTCGTCCTATTAATATTTACAGAGAAAATGTCAGAGCGACACAACCGATCGCGGACTCTTCGCGCTTCCACCGCACCTTTAAGCCGCATTCACGTCACTTACGTAACGCGATGAACTCTTACGGAGCGTCCTTTCTCTTCCTTTCGACTATCTCCGTCCTTCGCCAATGGCGTCGAAGTGGTGAAATCGGAAGAAACGATATATACCGCAAGAATATCCCCGTAATATGAATTATCCATAATATGAATTTTTGAGAGGGCTACAACATATAAATGAAATGGATAACTATCCGTTATAGTCGTTATATATTTAAACGTTTCCTATATTATTCACGCTTCATGTATTATTTGTGATGAACAAACTTTATTTCTGTATTCCTCATAGGAAGTGAAAAAGAATAAGAGATGATAAAGAAACGTTTTCGCTTTCTGAGCGAAAAAGTTTCGCGACCTATAAAATATTGTCACTTCACAAGTACAATATTTTTCCTAAATTTTTTAAAACTTCTTATCAATCGTGAGAATGTAATTCAGCACGCAAAGATGCTCTCTCCGTCGATTCTACGCCGTTGCGTCGCGTTCCGCGCGGTCTTCCTTCAATTCTCTGGGGTACCGTCTTCTCACCCACGACGCGATTTGCGCAACTTTATTCTGTTACTTCACGAGGATTTGCTCGCACGAAGCTAACCTATCCCCCTCTCACCCCCTTTATCTGTCGGAGCAGAGATCGGTGCGGGTGCTTTGCCGATGTTGGGTAATCCGACAGCAGCAAGAACATCTTAAAGGATGCATCCCGGATAGATTTATCGATAGCGTTATGTAGACGTGCCGTGTTCGACGCGCCGCGGATAGAGTCGCAACACGATTGAGCAGCGTGAGTCGTTGCTTTTCGTGTTCCAATACGAAGAATCCGACAGCGTGGTCGTCTCGCGATGCACAAAAGCGTCGTGCCACGTAAAGATGAAGACTTCATACGTCGCGTCGACAACCTTATACATTCGATCCACAAATGGCAAAGGGAGATCTTTCAACAGAATCTAACTTTTGTCTCTCATTCTGACATTAAATATCTAATTGTAATTAATACGTGATGATTTATTGTTGGAACTATTCCTTAGTTAATAGGATCATTCCAAAGCGTAATATATTAGATTGTGAAAGTTGTATTTTTTAGAAACTATGTGTTTCGCGGGTTATAGTATGTCTGTAGCCATTCTTGGAATGGCCAATGTTTCATGAACTTTCAGCCTGATATTTCAAGTTGCTCCTCATCCTGATGAATTGCAACATTCACGAAACATTAGAAAATAACCCGGAAGCTTCAAGAGGTGTGTTTTGTTTTAGAATACTTGCCTAAAGGAATTGAAAATATTTGATCTTCTAACCGGATGTATATATCTATACAAATGTTTAAAGATCGCAGTACAGATTTTTGCGTAGTGCAAGAAAATTAATCCTCAATTAATCCTCAATTCAAATCAAAATTCTTTTTTTCAATGAAAAGGAAGAATTCTGATTGGTTGATTATGCACTATGCGTTAATCATTATGGGTTATGCAAAACCACTATGCTGCGGCCTTAATTCAAGAATGCATTATTGAGTCACTTTAATCTCGGTGTCATCGACGACAATTGTATAAGAGAAGCAAGCTGTTGATGTGATTCGCTTACGCTCATCCTTACAGCATCCTTTCCCTTTCGTTGCCGCAAGGTGCGAACGAACCTTTAGCCGGCCGACTACGGATACCGATTCACGATGAATTATTTCATAAGCGTTCCCGATACGGAAAAGTTCATCGTTCGCCGTTTGCATGCGTTTTAGCGGGGATGCAATCTTAGATGATGTGAGGGTTGCGCAAAAACCAGTCGCGCCGACATTATGACGGAAAGAAGGCGACGGCGATGGCGAGCACGCATAAAAAAGCGGAAGTCGAGAAAATCATAGATCTGTTTTCTGTGGTTGAACTAGTGTACATTTTTGAAATGTAAAATGAGATAGATATGTTTGATATTTATCGAAAGCGAAAAAAAAAGTTCTCGAGCAGTTTAAAGCAGCGGGAACAGAAAACAGACTACATGAGACATGGGATCACGCAACGTCTCTTGAGTGATTTTCTCTTTGTCATTTTCATTTGAAGATTCGTTCATGAAGAATTTTTCTAAATCTTTCGTGATCGGAAAAGAGAAGATCGGGTGAACGTTCCTTTCTGACCCTTTTATTCGCGCTATTTGCACACACAGTTATGGATATAGCTCCTCTTTAAAAATAGGAAAACGCGGATAATTTTATAACGTGGACTGTATAAGATGGTAACTTCTTTATATCTGTGCGAATAAATTGTATTTAGATAATAATTTTAAAAGGATGTCACGTGTAAGTTTGATCTGAATCTGATCGTACATGTTTTAAATTAAATAATAAAATGTTAAATTAAGAAAGCGTAATTTTACATGTGACCTGGTGAACAGGATAGTTTCGTCACAGCATCAATATCTAATTATTGATGTTCGATTTTCGTTTGGCGCGATTCAAATTAATCACATACTCGCACATGGATGCGAACGTGACGTCCACGGTGAATTTGATTAAAATTCGTTAGACCGCTAACCGATTTTGGAGAAGTCGTTGCTCGCTGAATTCGAGCAAGCTATGTTTAACGGGTCCGAACGAAATATCCGTAATCGATGCATTAGACATCTTTAGACTGCAGTTTGATGCAGGTGACCTCGTTATCAGGAGCGTCGTATTTTCACGAATGCAATATGATAATGCTCTCTGCATATCGCTAAATTAAACACATACGATATTGGAACAGAGTTTTTGTTTATTTGGTAAGTTTAGGAAAGAATTATTATTAATTAATCTTCACTGTTATTTATCAAAGGAACAATAGCGATCCGATCCCTCGAATTAAATAACGTTTTGTATTTTTAATTTCCATATGTGTCAGAATATGAATTAATCTATTTCTATATAGTTATATATATAATTTCAAAGTAAACATCATCCATATTTAATGCATTTAGTAAATAATGAATTTAATTTTGAATCAAATTTAATACATTTTCTTGAGTTAAATTGTTTAACTTTATTGTTTTAGTCAAATTAACGATATATTGGGTAGAGATAAAAAATGATTAAAAATAACTCAAATTATATCTAGATATAATTAAACATTATGAATTTAATAATGTCGCATGTGAGTACAAAATAACTTTCAAAATTTAATTTTTGAAATATTGGATGTCCATGAATAGAAAATTGTGAAAAAAAACTGTCTTCTTAAAATGTAATTTCTTTTTTTAAACTGTTAAAAAAGTGCAATTAAAAAGATAAGTATTTAACTCCACAATTAAATTCTATTTTTCAATTCAACTTTGAAGTCTCACGATACAGATCGGTATGAGAGATCGAAGTTTCGTGAAATCATAGCGATTGAGGAAATATTTTACAAGACAATCTTTTAACATGATGTTTTGTAAGGTTTATGGAAAAGCATCTGGAACATTATAGGAATCGCTCGTGGCTTCTAAGGCGGACTGAACATCATTATCATCATCAGCAGCAACAACATCATCATCATTATCATCACCATCATCATCATCATCATCATCACCATCATTATCATCATCATAGTCGGCATCATGCGCAGCGGCGACCTGGACCGATTCGCACGCCATCCACGCGCGAGGAAGTACCGAACGGGACGCGATCTCCTCATCCTTCTCAGCCGCAAATTGCTTTTCAAACCGCCTCTTTCTGCGTGCGGTCCCCACTTCTGCGCGTTCGCAGTTATCCTCTTCTTCATTTCCAACGCATCCGGTGATTTGCGTCCCGCATCTCTCGCGTACAGAACGATCCTGAACGCACTTCATGCGCTGACCGTTTCTTCAGTTTCCGGGGTTGTCCCACTATCGAACCGCACATTCCGGTGATCTACTTTTTACGAATAAAAATTACATCATTGTTCCTTTTAAGAATTCTACTGATTAAATTGAAGCAATTACGTAAAAAGATTTAATTAGGTAATACTATCTCTTATAGCGATCGTGGTTGAAAAAGCGAAAATTAATTCGTAGAAAAGATCATTAGCAGTTTATGTAAAGTTAAAAGCTGACAGATTCGTATTGATATTCGAATTGATACAATAATAATATGTATTTGAAAATTCTAACGTTTCTAAATTAAAAGAAAAAAACAAAAAAACTTAAAATATTATATCAATAGTTGATTTTTGCTTTTTCAAATTCATTAAGTTTGATATTTCTTATTTAAAAGATGGTCGATGCTGTTGTCATCGTCTCGCTAAAGATCGGTAATGTAAAAAATGAAGAGTTATTATAAATCTAATAACTCTTCGAGTTATAAATAAAGCTAACACTCGACAAGATCATCCGTAGAAAGTACACCGAATACCGGAAGAAGAATGGGAACGGGAAGAGGTGAGAAAAAGAGAAAGAGAGAAAGGATAATTGGCAAGACGATTAGATCGACGAACGACCGAGCACGCGATTACGTCAGACATTGCTTAATATCTTCATGCGAACCGGTACTCGACGAAGAGGTCTCGCGATTGCACCAGGTGTAGACACGAACGAGAGTCGTGCCCCGTCTGCTTCTCTTCTCCTCCTCATCCTCCTTCTCCTCCTTCTCCTCTTCAAAAATCCGCACACGTTTTCTCCGGATGAGAGATCGGCTAAAGGTTCGACTCTTCGGTGCGCTCGTCGTTCCGTGTATTCGCGCACTCGGGACATTTATGCGAGAAGTGAGATAAATGCATCTCGACTGGCGTCGTGTGGGTGCCGAGCGGATCTATCCTTAAGCGGTGTTGCACAAGACAAGTGTGATTATATATCACAATTCAAGATGCGCAAATGAGAAAAAATAGGCGCTAATTATTTTTCGTTAAGCTGAATTTTGTTATCTTAAAAGGTGTCGATGATAACAAAATCGGCAATGTTTGATAATGAAAAATTTCTTTTTGTATTGTATACAATACTTGTATGAACAAAATTTGGAACTTGTTGCAATATCTTCACTCATAGAACAAATAGAAAAAAAATAAATGCACTTTTATTATACAATTAGAGTACAAATTATCGATTGACCATACACTGTTAGAAATGTAATCACGAGCTTCCTTTACATGTAAATGAAGCTCATAGTTTTGTACAAAATTAAAAGTAATGAATAAGTTAACTGAAAATTAAGTTACAGCAGTTTCTTAAATATAGTGAACATGTACATTAAATTTATGGAATTTACTTTTAATAAAATTTTATAAAAAGTTAAAGTTACATTAAATTTAATAAATTTTCATGAAAAATACATTAAATTTTATGTACATGTACACAAATATACTTTTTAAGTTATAAATACATTAAATTTAATGTAATGTTTTGAAATTAAGTTCAAATCGTGTAACTTAAATTTCATTAACTTAAAAGTTAATGAAATTTAAGAATATTTCTAACAGTGTACATAGAATTTGATAGGCTATTATTAAGATATAAAGATGTAAACGATGGAAAAATACTAGAATTTTAAAGTAAAAAACTCGTAAATTAATGATATTTTTTTCTTCAGCTTTGACAGTTTTTTACTCGAATATTTTTTTTAGATCATTTAAGTCTGTTCGCATTGTTTGAAATTCCCCAAAATTTTTGCACTTAAAGTGATATGATTAGAAAAATAGATTCAGGCATTGAAAAAAGAGAAAACGCAGATGCAAAGCGTGCAAGCAAAGCAAACAGACTTATTAATCTATTATCAACTCATCAAGAATTACAGCCAATAGTACATATTTCCGTTTTGATATAAAATTATAAAGACAAAAGTATTAAAAACTATCGAAAAAAAAGAAAAATGAATTCTATTTCTTCTTCTACATAACATGAATTCTATGTTTTTTCATGAATTTTCTGTAATTTGGTCAAAAAACTAGTTTTTTACTTGATTGTTTTCTCCAAAGTTAAAAATATCATTGTTTTATATCTCTATTAAGATAATAATAATAATCGAGATCTCGGAAAACTCACTGCTCCGTGTAAAGTTACACTGTACTGTCTCACGCTAAAACGCTTCGCGTTTTTCTTAGCACTGAGATACCACCGTGTCTCTGGATTTTCAGAATAGATACAGATACAGCCTGCAGATATTTGGAAAATTATCGTATCTTTTCAGCTATCTAATACTAG
Organism: Atta colombica; assembly: GCF_001594045.1. Classification (NCBI taxonomy): domain Eukaryota; kingdom Metazoa; phylum Arthropoda; class Insecta; order Hymenoptera; family Formicidae; genus Atta; species Atta colombica. Next base: position 551,235 of record NW_017259548.1, on the reverse strand, counting down.
TATAATATAATAATATTAGAGTTACTGAGAGAGTAAGCTAATATTCAAGATTGACCTTTTCTTGGCGAAAGTTTAATAGGATACCACTTATACATATCATATCTTCTGAATTTTCAACGTCAAATATTTTCGTAACTTCTATTAAATCGAAAACCGCTCTCAAGCTCTTATTATGGAATTCTGCACATTTCTAATAATTGAAAGACTAGACGAGACCATCTATTTTTCGCGTATTAAAATTGACGTTATAAAAAGGGAATTCAAATTGGCGAAATGTTCATCAAACACAACAGAACTTCATATAACTGCTATCCAGAAGGATATGTACGCGGTGACATAGCGAGGAATACGGTTGGGAATAAAATCTGTGACGAGATCGAGGGAGAGAGGAAGCGAAGTTTCTTCGGCTGACCCGATGGAACGAGCTCGCTCACGCGTCCAATTGCACAAGTCCCGCTTTCCTCGTGACATAATATTATTTAACCCAGAATAATGCCGGCGTGCCAGGCGCTTCTTGCGCAACCGCGGCCGCCGTGCGCCGGTATTTCGCGAGACTGCGGTATGTGCGTTTGGAACCCTCCCTTTCCCTCTGATTCTTTTATTATATAAACTCGCACAACACCAGCTTCCACACCGCACCTCTCGAAGAAGGGGCTCGACGTTTCAAAAGAGAGAAAGAGGGGACTTCATCGTCTCCTCCCTTTCGGTATTAGGAAGTCGAACAAGAGGCCGCGATACCGCGAGAAAACTCGCGAGTTCTTTCGCTCTGTACTCGATTGAATCGGTTTAACTCTAATTATAGAAATCGATTTATATAACGTGCGGCAGAATCGAAACTCCGAATAATTTATCATGAAAAGAAATCTTAGAATGAACAGGCAAGTATATTTTTTTTTCACTATTTTATTATTCAGCAAGGAAATATAAGTTACTAAGTTACAATGTTCTGACGGTGTCTACTTTAATTTATCTTTAATTAACAGTTATTACTTATTTGATCTTGACTAATGTTTAAATTAATTCCTTTATTCAGATGTTACACTGAAAAAAATTAAGTATTTGTTTGAATATTTCTAAATAAATATTACTAGATATAAATATATATTTATGTAATACAAAAATCGTTAATTTAATTCAACTATCATTTTTTTATTGAATAAATATTTATATACTGTATTTGCTGTTTATATTTATTTAGTATTCAAAGAAATATGTATTAAGAGTTAATAAATTGTTTTATCATTGTAGAAGTATTAATCCTTAATGGAGTCGTTTGTGCATTTTTCTTTTTTTTTTTAAATACTAGGAATACTTAGCTAAATAACAATCTTTCCTTTTTTTAAACACACAACTTTACAAATACTTTCTAAAGATGTTAATGTATATATAAAGATCACTTAATAATTTTTGTTTTTGTACTTGTAAAAGTGATGAAAATTAATTCGGGAACACGAACGATCCACTGAATGTAGTAAAGGATCGGAAAATTATTGTATGTACTAATTGTAAGGATTAAAAGTAGGATATTCAAAATTCATATAATTTCCATTGTAAAAATCCTACAATTTCCATTGCGCATTTCGGGATAATACGGATTATATTAAACATATCTGCGTACTTCAGAAACGACGATAACTGCAAATAGCTTTTGATAACGGGATTGGCAAAGGGCGCGTCATATGCTAATTCTGATAAAAAGGGTTGCGTATACTGGGTAATGACGGCATAGAATGAGATGCTTGAGACGTCAAGTTGTCTCTATGATATCCATGATATTCTCCAAGTAATTCCTGATATTAACACGTTTATTCACATACGGCCGAATGATCGACGTGATGGTAAGTCATGTTGTAGTTTTTCCAACACTGTATATGCAAGAAGATCCTGGATTCTTCCTCAGAGTCAGTCTACGGCTGGCACGATTTCTCACGATTTTCTTCATAAATAAATTAGAAAATACTGCAATTTTCATTTATTTTAATCAATGAGAAATGTTATTATTTTAATAATATTTTATTAAATTAATTTAATATTTTGATTTTTTCGAACCATTGTCAGTTCTACAACATAATTATTACATATATTATTTTCTGTACATTGTATATTTTTGCAAGTATAATGTATCGAGGAAGAAGGCGCCAGTGAAAGGATATCCTTTGATAAGAATATTTTAAATCACAAAATGTCATAAGCTATTAGCGTAATTAATTATTTAACTAAGAATACGTAACGAGTAAGATATTTGATCTGCCATTAGATAAATCCCGGAAGAATTGCGTTAGGTTCTTATGCTATCGCGTAAGTTACAAAACGAAGAAGAACGAGAATAAAGAAAGATTGTTGCATTCGTTTCGGTTTCTATCGATCATTTACAAATTTCTTTTGGCTGCAGATTGACGCCGGTGATAATTTCCGATATCTTATGAACTCAATTAGCAATTCTAAACCATTTGTATGTATTGAAATTAAAACATTAATATTAATTCCTCTTTCATAAATCAGTTACAAAAGGAGATTAAAATATAATTTTCGTAAAAACTAATTAATTCATTTGGAATTTCGTATAATTGTTCAATAAATAAAATTCGAAAAAAAAGAAAGAATTAAGAAATAACACTCTTGAGAAAATAAGATATTAAAAAATATTTATCGATTTTACAATTTTGTCGTCAAAATGTATAATAACGATCGTCACCATCTCCGAATATCGTTTTTCAACGGATCTCTTATTGACACCTATACTATCCATTGCTCGTTAGCATTAACTTCTCGGACCGGTGTGTGACCTTACGAGGATAAAAGACGGATTTTACGCAGACGACCGAGCGTGTCCCATACAGGACATTAGTATTCCAGCAGTTTTACATGCCTGTTGTACGGTGCTAGTACTGGCGAGGATACGTGCACGCGTGAGCGGCGTGCCAGTGCGTAGTGCTGTGCGTGCATCGTTAACGCGATGCCGTGACTCGTCGCGTGTGTGATTCGGCCCCCAAAGGTCGGCGATGTGGTACGAAAGGTAAAACATTCCATGTAACAGTGAACACCTTGCGAATTTTCACGAAACTTCAAACGCGCATTTTAAACAGAAAATAGTGATGGTACATGGTTAAGGTTTTCCCAAATTAATGTGTCCCAAATTAATTGGTTTAACTTACTGTTTATCTTTTCTCTATTCTTAGAATTAGAAAACGATGAAGAGTAAATTGAACTGAGTAAATTGATCAAAATCTTACATTGATGAAACTGAACTGATAGCGAATTTGATTGGATGTAGTATGTGCATATTAAAACCGGTGTACATTGATTCAATTATCTGTGTAAAAATAAAATGCAAGTATTTCGAATTATAAAATACAGATTTTACCTAACAGCATAATAAAATATATTGAGGATTTCATAGTTTAATCTGTTTTTATATTTATTATATTTTTACATCAATTTGTGTATGACAACTTTAATACCTACACCAGTGCGTTTTAAGTGCATCCAATAGAATTCGCTATAAAACGATTATTCTGTAACAAATATGTAGAAATAACATAAATAAAACGGGACGCGGTATATTTTATTCTTAACTTGATAATTCATTAATAAAAATAAAACCAAATTTTTTACTCACCATATAATTCTATTTAAAACAGGCAAAAATCGAGCAGAATCGAAAAATTCGCAGTATTTAATTTTATTATAAAAATTACACAACGTTGGCGGAACTAGTTTCAACTTTATTAATATAACTTTTTTAGCTGCTAATTAACTAATTACATATTATTAACTTAAATAGCAATCCGCTATTTGTAGAATCACAATGTATCGTTGAATGACATTATTATATTGCTATTTTTTAAACAATGCTATACCAAATATACATATATATATGTCGAATATACATATATAATTATTACTCAAGCCGTGAATTATCTTCCTAGATGATTGAACTAAAGAATTATCAAAGAATATCGTGAATAAAAAATAGGGATACAATTTCTCTTTCGCGTATAATATAATAAATTAAATTAAGAATAAAATTGTGCGGTATGAAAGAGCGGTATGTCTTTGTCTCCTTCATCTTCATTTTCTTTGTTCCTTCGATCTAAGGAGGCATTTACTCATTGGTCACGCGTAATAATACGATGCGTCGCAGAGTTTGCGTCAGCGAACACGTCGCGAGAGTGTCGCGACCTTAAGAAGGAAAAAAAGAAAAGAAAAGAATCTAGTTTATTTCGCAATAAATTCCCCGTCGCGAGTCGAGACGAGCTGAGTCGAGTGAGCGCGCGGCGTAATGTGATTTGTGTCTCGTGCCAGCCCTAAAGGTCGAGAATGGAGAAGAGATGCGGTTGCAGCCTCCTTGTGCAACGATCCTTTCTCGATTTGCGGATTTCTGCGCGGATCTCTGACACGGGACGACCGCGGTGAGCCTCCCAAGCAGACAAGTTGTCGAAGGTAGGCGGAGATCGCGCCATAGAGATAGGGCTCGGCACGCAGGTGACTTTCTTGATTTACAGACATGTTAATACCAGCTCCCGAACTGTCGAATTTATCGTAATTTGTGGTTAAAAGCGATTCGAGATGGTGACGCGAGATATTATTGTAGACACGTCATTAAGGATGTTTTGACTATAAGTATAATATCAGTTTTGTATGTGGAAGTATCAAATCAAACAATTAGCCAAAATAAGCTATATCAGTCAATTTTATTTAAGAAATTTTGATGCTATTATAACTCGTGAACCAATTGCAAAAGTTACAAAACAAATAAATAATTTAGCTTATAATGGTTTTAAGCAGTAATTAATGACTATATTTTTCTGTAGTTTTAATAATTTTTAAACAAGTGGATAAAAAAAATGCACAAATATTTATTATTATTTGATCAGTGTACGTAAAATTTGATTTGATTCTTAATGTTTTTTTCTCATTAAATTTGCAAATAAATATTACAAAATGTAATTTTAAAAATCAAGACAAACAAAAAAATTAAATATCTTTTTACTAATTAAAAAAGTGCATTTATTTTATTTATTTTAAGAAGTGTATTTATTTTACACAGATATTCAGACGTAATAATAGAACATATAGTTAAAATGTGTTTGTATTTTTTATATTGTTTTTAAGTGTAACACATATATATCTTTAATCGAGATTAGCGAAACTTTTTTGGTTAGTAAGACACTTCACGCCGGAGAATCGCGTTCAAAATTTAAATAATATTTCCATCGCGCACATGAAAATTAAAAATGTGTGAGACAATACATTCATAATAAATTTTGTGAATGTATTGATAATACATAGGGAAAATCCAGGAAAAATGAATATCGAAATAAGTTGAGAAAAAATTTTATCTTATAATAAAATATTCGATTAAAAAAATTTCTCTCTTTTTACATAGAGATGTTTTTACAAGATGTTATTAGCAGAACAGTAAGTCATTATAATGCCGAAATGATGTCAAAACGACATCATTTTGATGTTATCGTGACTTGTTCTACTTGGGTAATTTTAAATAAAAAAAAATTAATTTCTTTGTGTAATCTCAGTTCGTAATTTTTGAAGACTTATGAATTTATGGAATGGAAATTTCTATGAATTCCTTTGAATTCGCTCATTTTCTGCAGGGTATGCTCTCTTGACGTAATCAAAGCGGTTAGATATGAGTCTTCTAAAGACGGAGGAAGCGAATTACCGTCGAGTTGATATTTGCACTAATCGGATTCACAAGCGAATATAATCCTAAACGAGCACATGAACTGTCCCATTAAACTCAAGCGGAAGTTGAGGCGAATTGCATGATTTGATCTTTTGCCAACATTTCGTACTTGTATATTTTATTATCGATGAAAATTATTCCTTATGCTGCAAGCTTATTTTATATTATGCTTATTTTATACATCGAAAAAACTTGAAAATCGAAAACAATTAAAACGCAATTAAAAAAAGATAACAAAAAAGCATCGAAAACAATCTTAATACATCGAATTTTTCATTGTAGATAAAATACGAAGCCTTAAACGAAAACAGTGGCAATTTGATGAATCCATAGAACCCAGTTGCCCGGGACGCAAATATTATATCTCGAAATAATTCGATCGATACGCGCAGACGGTTATTCCTGAGACTCGCTTTTAGTATGACGTAATTTGATAATAAATTTCACATTACATACGAAGGAATCAAATCATTGTTCTAATTTCAGCGAACTTACTTGTTGGCTCATCATAGAGACATATGACAAAAATATACCTGGCTAGGTCGAACTTAAATTTCTAATTCAAATTATTATTAGAAATAAACAACGCTATCTCGTCGCGAATATTTTACTTGAGATTGGAAATTCAAGAAAAGATAGTAACGATGATTGACGTTGAAAACAAAAATTAAATTTTAATTGCTGTTTAATAATTATTGTAAAGTATAAAATATTTGTAATATAAAATAAATAATAAGAAAGATAACGAAGTTGTTTCACAGTGAAATGTAATAATTATTTATTTACGTAGAGTGTGACATTTAAATTAATTAATTTTATTATGATCGGGAAATATTATTGGGCGAACAAAAAGAAACTGATGAAATCCAGAAAAGACTGTGTTACATGTATAAGCTTCCCGGGGCTTTTGAAACGAACGAAGGAACAGTCTTGCAATTACGCGTTGACGCAATAGTGCGAGGGGCATACCACGCGCTCCGAGTTCTCGCTTTCTCTCATCTTCCGAACGATCGAGCGGCTGGAATACGTTCGATTTATCGAACGGAGACGGAATGAAGGACCTTGATCCTTCCCCACGACATCTTCTCACCGTTTTCCCTTCCTTTCTCCATTATAATTTTTTTTTTCTTCCTCGCTCGTCATTCGAAACGCGCGATGGACAACGCTCGATTTTTCTCCAAGCTATGAATGTATTACATAAGGCGGGGTTAACAACAAAATTCTCGGTTTCCACAGCCTGGTGAACCGCGTCGAATCGCTGAGATATACGCATACGGATATGCAACGTGCTCGTTTCTGTGGTCGTGCGCGACTCATAGCGTTCGCCAAAGAAGAAAAAACGAACGCGCTGCAAAACCGCATAGACGACACTTCCGGAGAATATATGTTTTATATCTTATTTGTGGTTGTGTCCATTTTTCTGGAAAGAAAAATAGGCGAGGGAATGTCCTCGACTTCTCGCGGTCCAGGCAAGATTTGACAATGCGATGAAATGTAGTGTTCTATTCCGCTGTGATATTTTAAATTCTTGAAGCATTCTCTTCTCCTTCCAAAACTTAGCAACGCTTTTTAACTCTTTTTCGCCTATTTTCTGATTTCAGAAACGCAGATGATATAAATTACAAATTTTGACCGAAATAAAAAAAAAGGTTTCGTTTTGATTCGTTCGATTTTTTCTTGCCTTTTAAAAGGAGGATCTATGATTTTTATTTCTAATAATTCTGTCTTTCTTCCATTAAAGATGCAGGAGATGGATCAGGAGGGGGTCGCGGGAAACGGGCCTGATTGTCTGTCCATCGCAAACGGGGCACAGGCAGCACACGTAACAGGCACGCCGAACGTGTACCGGATGGATCGCTCCGTGTTCCAAGTATTACAAGAGCGATCTCCTGCGTGTCAAGACTGTCGATGCGGCAAGAGGCCGTGCGCGAGGCACACGTCCTCTTCTTCGTGTGCCACCTTCTTCGCTAGGAACGCCAGGGTGTGGCGCCAATACCAGAAGAACGACCTTAGACACGACCTCGTCTGAGAGACTTACAAAAGCCGTGTCGCATCTTCGGTTTCAACACGTGATGGACAAGTATCCTGTACGGGAGGATAAAAGCTTATTTGTTATTGATTGCCGATCTGCCACAGATTGTGCAAATGCATAAAAGGCAATCTCGCCATATGCTTTTTTAAAATATTCTTTATAACTGTCATACTTTTCTATTGTTGATATTAAATCGATCATATTATAATATAAAAAAAAAATAGGATAAAATAGGATAAAATCTATAATTTTTTCATTATTTATATAGCAATTATAATAATGATATAAAATATTCTGTTCCATTTTTTAAAGATCTTACTTCGGATAAAATAAATTTCAAGAAATAATTTTCCCTTTAATGTAGTCACTTTTCGAGAATATCAGAAAACAAAATAATCGTTATAAATTATAAAATTTATCTAGATCTTTTAAAAACAATTGCGATTTCATTGCGATTTCAAATCGATAATAAAAAATATAGTCATTTTATTATTGATAGCAATTATAATAACGATATAAAATATTTTGTTTCATTTTTTAAAGATCTTACAAAATGAATTTCAATAAATAATTTTCCCTTGACTTTTTAGTATTCATGACTTTTTGAAAATATCGGAATTCCAACAATAGTTATATGTTGTTAAAAAATTTATCTGAATTTTGTAAAAATAATTACGATTCCAATTCTTATAATAACTATTTAACAAATTAATTCTACGGATGATTTGCTCAAATTGAATTGAAATATGATCTTCGGATAATTTCAGTTTCCAAGTATCATCGAATAATGTACTTCAGTATTCGGAATTTTGCTGATACGTTTCGGGTCGCGTAGGCGATCGATTCGCGTTGAGACTCGCACAGTGGATACATAAGTTTATATCACTACGCAATGGCCAGCGTGTCCTGTAAGTGTATCGTCGAGTACGTAACAGGAAGTAACGCGGTGCGAATATTAACGAGCGGGCGCGCACCACGAAAGCGTTTACGGCTCGCTCTCCGCGTTGCACGCGCGCCTTTGTATTTTGCAACACGTGCAATACGTGTGCGCGCGCGCGCATCGATGTTTCACACTGCATCAGCTTCAATAGCGTTTCGCGGAATAGAAGCAAATAATACGCTTCACTTCACATCTCAAAATCGTGAAAAAATCAAAAGATAGGAAATACAAAAATTTTATATTTGAAAAGAAAGCAACTAGTCCACAATATTTTCTATACATAAAACAAGATATATTTATTGCCTTTTTATCATTTTGAAGCTTGGAATAAAGTATCTTGTATATTTTAAAGTAATGTAAGCATTGACAATTTATATTCAATGAAAGACTATCATATAACACTTGAATGGCAAAGATATTACATAAAGATAGAAAATTTTTTGTTTTAATCTCTTTTTCTCTTGCGTTTATAATTTAATTTAAAGTTTATAGAGAAAATACGAAGATAATTATATAAAATTAAAAAAATACATTTTTAATATAAAATCTTAATAATACAATAACTTTTCAGGAAACATTTAATGTTCAAAATTAGATATCAGTGTTTAGTTAAAAATAAATATTCTCAATACCATCATATTTGTGAAAGACTCAATAGACTATATAAACAAATCTTACACTTTAGGTAAAAACCATAAGTGAGGAAAGAATGTAATAAAATATACATATTATTTTCACATCACACTCACATTTTTATGTGCAATTGCTACAAAATACCGTAGCTTTATGTTTGCTTAAATAAGTTCTCAGCTGCGTTTAAATTTATCTTGAAAGGGTGGCAAGTCGAAAATCCTGGCTGTACCAAGGAGTACTAACACTGAAAACAAAATCATTGTATATAAACATTGAATAAAGATTCATGAATATTAATATTAGAATATTTTTTATTAGAGAGAGAGTAAAATAAATATTTTTTATTAGTAAAATTTATTTATTATTATTTGAGTACAAAGTGCATTCTATTTCTAAAGCAAAATAAAGTTACAAAGCAATGTTATGCTACTCGAACCGACATACCAGAGGCAACTGAGCACATTGCTGCTTTTCCTATTTGCTTTTGGTACTGTTTGGAGTGGTGACAGACGTATAAACCGGCAGCGACAAGGCCGCTACCGCTCAGCAGTCTGCATTCGAGACAATCGCGATTTCTGTTGCTGATCATACTGTTTACTGTGTGTATGTTGGTCATATCTTGATCTTAAACACGATTTATGAAAGTAATAAAAGTACCGCATACAACGAAACAAACTTTCCAAAGAGGTTAGAATAGGAATCATACAACGTCTCACCAGCTGTACAGACACTTATCTTCAGTCTTGGCTTGTCAATTTCATATTCAATCATCGATGTAATTATATATCTAGAAACGAAAACTTCACTTGAACAAAATTATCAAAGCGTCTCTTTTTTCATGCATTTTGGAACGCATTAAAGTATACCTACTGATATTTGAGAAACAAATTTCGTTACTAGATGTCGTATGTGTTCCAAAACCATCAAGAAAGATCCCTTTTACATCGAGCTATGCAGTAGCATTCTAGGCATTTTAGTTTTATACGTATAATATTATTAGAGATTTAAGTTAGGGGCTCCACACAATATAAGGAACAGAAAACAGAGAACAGAGAATAAGAACTTCAACCTACCAGAAGCTGTGTATTGCATAATACATGATTTCTGATAGGTCGAAATTCTTAAGTTGCAGCCATAATAGAAGGCATAAGGAATAAAGATTTCAATCTATTAGAAATCGGATACACGGGAATACACGATTTCTGATAGGAATCCTTATTCCTAATTCCTTATTGGCCGCACCATTATTTTCTGTTCTCTGTTTCCTGTTCCTTTTATTGTACGGAGCCCCTTAGAGAGAGAAAATCTGAAAGTGGACATCTCGGCCTTTGTGTATCAAATCTAATAATATCCATGTTTTTCTTTCATGCTATTATCATTGGTAAAATACTATTAAAGACCGTCAACTCTGGACAAATTTTCATCCATGCAAAAAGGGAGATAATTGGAAAACGCTGATACTATCGACAATTGATATAAATTGATTATTATTAATATAAATAATTGGATAATATATCAAATTAATGATTTTTTATTATATAAAGGAATATCCGCTCTCACGCTTCTTCTCTAGTATTATATCAACGACAAGTCGATTACATCCATGTAGCGCCATCTTTAAATCATGTATATAATTCATTCTTAAGATCAATCTCTACATTATCCACGTTAAAAGTCAATCCGAAATTCGCGAAATACAGCCATTCAACTTCCAGTTTTTTTTATGTAAACATGAACTATGCTACGTTTGGATGATACTAGCGCGACTTGCGAACGCGATTCCTAGTTACTTTATCGCATATCACGCTATATGTAATCGTATCCTGATTGATTGATTCGTTTAAGGTTCCTTTTCATGACGCTCAACCCTCATTTTTAGCGTCAATATAGATGTGATCAAAATTAACGCTTAATATTCGTCAATTTCTATCACGTGACTTACCTTAATGCCGAAAATGAGCGTCGAGCGTCAGTATGAAAAGGCATCTTTATGCACTATACCGATATTCATAGTCGAGTCTTATTTCAAGACTTAAGTAATATCTTAAGATGCTAATGCATCTTTTAATTGATTCGTGACTTCTTAAGATCGTACTTAAGACTTAACGGTCTTGAATATAAGATTTGACTATGAATACCGGCTTATGTGTTATGGTCGTAGCACAGACTTTTGCATGAAAGTAAATTTTTGCGAGCTGCTTTAATAGACTGTTTCAGCGACAAAAAAAATCAAAATGGATGTGATCAAAATGGACGCTTGATATTCGTCAATTTTTACCACGTTTTTTTCGCTGATTTGAGCAGCTCGTAAAATTTTTCCGGATCCTCATACGGGCAACAGCATTTTGACACAGAGCACTGATTAGTGAAAACAAGTTATGGAAGTAAATTTTATCCCCATGTCCGGCTTTTCATCAATCAGCGCTCTATATCAAAGCGCTGTTGTCTGTATGAGGATCCAGACTTAACCCGGAGAAACTGTGATCTACGTGATGCTACAAATGCTGTGAAACATTCTTTCATTGATTAATTAGTAAAATTTTTTTTTCCGATTGATCAGTCAAAAGCTTCGAAGCATTTGTAGCGTCAAGTGAACTACCCCCTATATTTAATATGTTCTTGAAATCGATTCTGTATCTTGAAACAAAGTGAAAATTACAAAAGTGAGCAAATTTAGAATACTGATAATTTCATTGTCAACACTTAGTAAATTTGCTCACTTTTGTAATTTTCACCTTGTTTGAAAATACAGAATCGATTCCTTTATTTTATTTACACGATCTGTCTTACAACGGATTAGGTTAGATGATATGATGCTTCAACTTTTCGAGATATAAAACCTTTATTTTTAATTAAAATTAATGACAGTAGTGAATTTAAGGATCACTTTATGTAACGTCGATTAGTCCATTGGAATTGGTCAATCGCATTAGTTCGTTTAACAGCAGATGCGATTAGTCAATTCCGTTGGACTAATCGACCGATTAAGCTAATCGGCGTTTCGTAAAGTGATCTTAATATACAATTTAAAACGAATCAAGTATTTAATATTTCCCTAGTTTTTTTTATACGTTTCTTTATATGTATGTTGGACCAATTATTTGAGAAATTATAAATATAAAGGAATGATCGTACGCTATCGAATGCAAAACAAAAAATATGTAGAAAATGATAAAACAAAAAAAATTTCCTTTTTTTTTATTGTTCGTTCGCAACGGTTGGCGCACTGTGGCACTTCAAGCATGAAAAGTTGGCGGGTCTGTGTTTCAGAAACCTGGCAACTCTGCTTTGAATAGTGTTCTTACAAACTGCGAGGTCGAGAATCGGCGTTCGTCAGCGCTTGTGGAGGTTAGCGGCGGGGAGAAGAGTCCACTTCCAAAAGCGTGCATCTTCGACTGTCACAGCGGGAGAGGGAGAATCAGTTCGCAAGTTCTGCTCGTACGCGCGTGTAATATAGTGGTGGTGCGCGGCGCAAAATTCGCCAGAGGTACCTCCCTCGTGATATAATTCGATAATTCTTCCAATTAACATTTTCAATTAAAACATTTTCAATTAAAACTTGCAAAAAATGAAATAAAATTACAAACGAGATGGACGAATCTATGTGAGAGAGAAAAAGAGCGAGAGAGAGAAAAAGAGAAAAAGGAAAACAAAAGAAGAGCGAAAGAAAGACCATTGTGAACACAGCATTGCTAAACTCGCTGGGGGTGACTGTTCGATCCGACGGGGTGCGCGTTTCCAAATAAGGTGTTCCCGAATGCCTTGCGGCAACTCTCGTCTGTTTTTCCACAGCGCTACTCTCCTTTAACGAACTGCACATCGCACATTCGCGCGATGTATTCCCGTGATATGTGGCGGGAATACAAATCTCGTTATTTCGCTCTTCGTTCTATTGTGTTTTTTTTTCCATTCTGCTTTTTTTTCAATTGTTCAATGCCGGTGATTAACCACCTTGGAAGTACATTTCCGGCGCGAGATATCATGCTACAATCTTCTAACGTATTTTTTTTCCATTTTGCCTTTTTTTTTTCTTTTGATCATTAACGCCATGCGGTGACTAACCACCTTGAAAATACATTCCGGTGTAAGATATCGCGTTGCGATAACGCGGTTGGATAACGATAACCGCAAGCAGTTCTTATCGCCCACCGTTTTCCGTTGGACGTTCGCGAGTCAGACGAAAGCATCGAGAAAAAAAAATGAAAACAAACAAACAATTTTTTATAGCTGTAAAACCGGTATTCATAGTCGATTCTTATATTTCAGTGCAGTTAAGATCAGTGCAGTTAAGAGTTATAAATCTATTACAAGCCGTGTATTATATATAGTATTCTAATTAAAATATTACTTAAGACGATCTTAAAAAAAAAAAACCGATTATGAATATCGATCTTAAGAAATGCACCCTTATTTGTATTTAAAGTATTGGGTATGTATACGTTAAAGATATTCAGCAAAAGCAAAAAGAAAAATTCTAATGTATCCAGTGCATTAAATAAAAAACAAACACCTAATATAAGGTGTTTTCTATTAAAGCTCGATTCAGTTCAAGCATTAATGTAAGATTAATTCTAATCTCAGTTCAATAATAAAAATTCAATAATAAATCTCGATTCAATAAACTCTATCTTTTTCTAATTCTAAGAAAAAATTAAAAAAAAATTAAATTTTTAAGAAAAAATAAATAGTAAAGTTAAACCAAGGTTAAAGTTAATCACTGGTAGAAACCGGGACGTTCCTATATCGATGCCAAGATTAACTTTAATCTTGGTTTATATCTTATTTTTTCTCTTTTTCTAGTTCTAAGAATTAGAAGAGGATAAAGAATAAATTAAACTGAGATTAAAGTTAATCTATATTGGTAGAAACAATTGTCGATACACACACACACACACACACATATACACACACAAACATTTTATCTTTCTCGGGATTTAATGTGTAGCACACAGCCTAGAATGACATTTGTATCGTCTTAAATTGTCACGAAAAACATCCATAATCGGGGGGGGGGAAGGGGGGAGGGGGATTTAAAGAAGCTGCAATTAGGAGAATCAGCCGCGATTTTCGAATCCTTCATCCCGTCCGACGTTCGAGAAAATCGAGAGACACGATGAAGAATTGAAGATCTCCCGGAGTGTTCGCGTGTCGCGCGAGTAGGTCAGGCTGGTCAGGACGAGAATGACACATATGCGAAGAGCGTATTATTTCGAATCACATTCGTGAATCACGATCTCTTGCGCGCTCTCTTTCGCTCTCTTTTTCACTCTCGCTCGGGCGCGGCCGCGCTCGCGCGACCCCGTCTATTTCGGTGAATCGAAATCATTTTTCGATGCACCATGTAAGGAGCGCGGGAAGCGCTCTCTCTCTCTCTCTCTTTCTATCTCTCTCTCTCTCTCTCTCTCTCTCTCTTCCTCTCTTCATCCGTTCGCCGCGATAATCGGCAAAGCTCGCAAAACTGTTCATTACGCATGCCGCGGCGGTCGCGTCGAATACGTAGATGCAAAGCGACCGAGCATTCGAAATATATTCTTATTGCAGTCGTGTCCGTTTGTGTACGACACTATACGAGAGAACAGAGAGAAAGAAAAAGAAGGAGAGAGAGATGGAGTGAGAGTGGGGAATCTATTTATAAAGAGCGGGGATGTTCCACGCGACGCCCACGCCCGTGTCGCGGACGCGTGTACGACGATAATTTATTAAAAATAATCGCGGCAGAAAAGACCGGCGCACGTCAGCGACCCCCGCGGAGACCGTTCCACCTCGCCCGGTCCGCTCTCTCTTTCTTTCTCTCTATCACAGTCTCACCGTTGTCTCCGCTCCGTTGATTGCAGAGCAGGTGCAGACATGTCTTTCCGCGTGGTGCGCACCAGCAAGTTCCGCCACGTGTACGGAACTCCGCTGAAGCGCGAGCAATGCTACGACAACATCAGAGTGTCCAAGTCGTCGTGGGACTCGACCTTCTGCACTGTGAATCCCAAGTTTCTCGCCATCATCGTGGAATCAGCGGGCGGCGGTGCCTTCATCGTCCTGCCGCACAACAAGGTGACTTTTTTACTTTTTTTTTTTTTCTGTTCTTTTGGATCTGTTTTTATAACTTTTATAGCTGTACACATTTTGTACTTAAAGTAAAGTAGGTATATTTGATATTTTGATAAAAGCGAGAAAGTCTAGTGCAGTTCATAATGCAATAAAAGATAAACTTCTTTACTTTTATGCCTGCCCCAATTTCGTTGTCGAGTTTCTCCCTTTTCATTGGCTAACGCAGTCGGATTGGCATGTCGTGTATATGTGTTATTACAGTGACAACAGCAGTAATAGCATAGCTTTCCAAATGACAGTTTGCAATATCCGTTTCAAGTTCCTTGGCCACACCATAATTGGTATCTGATCTCTATTGTTGAAACATTTGTAGGTAGGAAGAATACCGGCGGACTATCCTTTAGTAGGTGGACACAAGGGACCTGTACTGGACATCGCTTGGTGCCCTCATAATGATAATGTCATAGCCTCTGGTTCTGAGGACTGTGTTGTCAAAGTATGGCAGATACCTGATGGGGGTATTTCTAGGACATTGACCGAGTCGATAGTAGATCTGCAATTGCATCAACGCAGAGTTGGTCTAGTGTTATGGCATCCCTCTGCATTAAATGTGCTGCTCACAGCCGGTTCGGACAATCTTGTTATCATTTGGAATGTCGGGACGGGAGAAGCTCTGATGCGCATCGACTGCCATCCAGACGTGGTTTATTCCGCATGCTGGAACTGGGATGGATCTCGATTAGTTACTACATGCAAAGATAAAAAAATTAGAATCCTAGATCCGAGGTCGGGAGAAATATTGGAAGAAGCTATAGCGCATGAGGGAAGCAAGGCAACGCGTGCCATCTTTCTTAGGTACGTACTCCATGTATTTTATTCTTTTGAAGCATTTTAGCTTCTTTTTATTGCTATATATTATTCACATGTATTATATAAAAAAATCAGATTGATGCAACAAGGAAAAGAGTGAGAAATATAGAAAAATATAGACATTTGCAAAACAGATTAAATTCTAATGTTTTTATCAATGGTAGTTGAACTTTAATTATTAATCGATTAATCGATTTAACTATTAATCTTTTTCTAGTTTCAAGAATTAGAAAAACATGAATCAGTTAAATCGAGATTAAATTAATCTACATTAGTGGAAACAATCATAATTCTTGAAGTATAGAAACAGCAAATAGAGAAAATATAATTTTCCTAAAAAGCTGTTTAAATTTTTCTTGAAAATGGATATAATTTCCAGTTGCATCAGCCTTATTTCAAATATCATTCTAATAGATATGTTACATTATTATTTTTTTAATGTAAATATTTAAATACGTACTTAATTCTGAAATTCTTATTTCTCTCCACTTTCTAATCAAAAGACGTTTAATTTAAATACACTATTAACATGACTCAACATTGAAAATGACAAAAAACATTATTTTACGATTATTTTTCTAACGCCTTTACATATATATATGATATATTATTCAGAATGCTACTCGATACTTTAAATATAAAAATAACCAATTTTTATGGCTATGATTTTGTAAGAGGAAGAGTGCATTAAACTAACGAGTGAATTTGCATGAGAGAGTGTGGATGTAGATAAATATTAAACAAAAAGGAATGTGTGAATAATATTATACAATATAATTGTACAAAGTTGCAACTTTTTTATTTTTTTATATTAGGTACTTGAATTTAAATGTTTATAAGAGAACAAGTGTTCTCTTATGAAACGTGTTTATAAAACATAATCATCAAATGGAATACATCCACCTTTTTACACAAATATATAGTAGTAATAATTCAATATAAATAATCTATGTGTTAGTAGAAATCGTTTAGAGATAATTTTTACTTAGTATGGCCACAATTGGAGCTCTTCCTTTCTATATTGTTATTCCTATTTTGTCTTTTCTTTTTATGACATTTTCGACTAACTTGACGTGACTATATATATTCACGTCGACATATACACGATACCTTTCGTGCTTTTGTCCACGAATGTTTTAGAGTTTATAAGACAAATATGTTAGCGTACGTAAAGGTACACTTGTTTTTATCATCTTGTATTTCCGGTTTGTGTAGTGCAAGATTCTGATAATTTTTAATGGAAAGATCACCAGACTGAATTTTCGACAATGACGAAGATGCCAACTTAATATATACGAATGTCAAGATGTGCTCTGTAATTCTCCATAAATATTCCAGTAAGTATTGTGCACCAAGTTATTAATTTAAATTGTAATTGTAAATGTTAGAATGCTTAAAAATAATTATGTAAGTTACAACGAATATTAATTTCGTAGAAATGTCTTTATAAAATAATCTAATGATAATTATTATTTATGCTTGTAAAAGAAAGGATTCACCAGTACTTGTACAAGTTTACGCAAGCAAGTGTTATACATATGTAATTTGTGTATTATAATTGTATTTCTTATATTGCAATATGTGTCTTGTTTGTGGTAAGACAACATTCATGAAAGATATTTGTGTAAAATATTGTAAAAAAGATAAGCTCTTCGTAATGAGGTGGTAATAAGGTGGATGTAGTAAAAGAGTTTTGATGATTAATTTCTGTATGTAAAATATTATAATAAGATATTACAAAATAATGCAATGTAAATATATTTTCTATTCATAATATATATGTATTATGTATAATGTATATACTATATATATGTAAAAAAAATGAACACGTTAGATAACAAAAAAGACTACCACATTAGATATTGGTGAAATCTTCGTGCATACTGATTGAGAGAATTATTTGTATTATATTTTCAGGGGTGGCTTGATCTTTACGACGGGTTTTAGTAAAATGTCGGAAAGACAATATTCATTACGAGCTCCCGACATGTTGGGCGAGCCTATTGTTATGGTAGAGTTAGATACGAGCAATGGAGTTATGTTCCCTCTGTATGATTCCGATACAAATTTAGTATACCTGTGTGGCAAGGGCGATTCTGTGATCCGATACTTCGAAATTACGCCTGAACCACCGTTTGTTCATTACATCAATACTTTTCAAACTCCCGATCCTCAACGAGGTATAGGAATTATGCCAAAACGGGGCTGTGACGTTAATAGCTGTGAAATAACCAGATTCTATCGATTAAACAATTCGGGCTTTTGCCAAGTAGTATCTATGACAGTACCGAGAAAGGTGAGAAAGCATTATTTCGATTTGGAAGTAGAAATCGAAAAAATTAGAAGATTCGATTGGAGAAGTAACGATTGTGCTATATAATTGTGTTTTAGTCTGAGCTCTTCCAAGAAGATTTGTATCCCGATACTGCCGGTGATACTGCCGCGATCTCGGCAGAAGAATGGGAGAGTGGTACTGACGCAGAGCCTGTACTGATATCTCTCAGGGACGGTTATCAGCCATCCGCTTCTAAGAATGAACTTAAAGTACAAAAGAAATCCAATATATTGAGTAAAGGCGCGAAGGTCGCATCTAATGCGCAAAACGCTACGGAAGTTTTACCTGGGGTTTGCGTACGTATCGGAAATTAATTTTCTCTCTTTTTTTTTTTTATCGAGTCAAATAAAAACTATAAATAAAACTATAAATTTTTTATGATTACAGGAGGAATTATTGAAGGAATGCAGAGAAGAAATAAGAAAATTAAAAGCAGTAATCGTTAAACACGAGGGAAGGATACGAGTGTTGGAATCGGCGGTTGCTCTTCAAATGAAAGAGGAAGAGAGGAAAGAGAGGAAGGAAAAGTCAGCGTCTCCCGATGGTAAAGAGACACTTGCTTCCGATGAGGTGTAAAAACGCCGATTTTTGCCCCCGACGACTCCGGCGTGATATTGTACTTCTAACGAGAATATTTTTCACTAATATATCGTCTAATAAGAATGATCGTATATTTTGATATAACAACTTGTGTAAATAGTAGGTTTTAGCGACGCCATGTGCCCCTGACTCTCTGCAACGATCTTTGCTATTTATTGTACATCCATTCATCG
>NW_017259548.1:511049-531803 GCF_001594045.1 Atta colombica | reverse complement strand
GATAAATATATATATAATATATATATTTTACAGGCGTTATAGCTATACATGACAATGTATGTCCCTAGAGTTAAGTTTTCGATCGATATAACACACCCAGCGTACGAAACTTTTATGTATATGAACCTTTACACGAATGATAATTCGTGACATACGCGAGTGCCTAACTTGTACAGATATTTGCTGTTAAATAACAAAGAGTATTATTTTGTTTCAACGTGATATGTATTTATACGATATTGCGAACCTGTAGGTGACTTTAATTAACTTGATCGATGATTAATTCAACCGGCAGAATTGCTTCGAGAAAAATTTCCAATCACCCTTGAAAGTTTTTCTTAGAATTCTTTATATAATTTTTCTGAAATTTCCAGAATTTTATCATTTTTATATACATGTGTAAATTTTGAAATATTCTATGTCTCGTATAATTTTCAAAGAAAATTTAACAAATCTGAAGTTGAAGGTATTTTTTTCAGAAATCTTTATTTATATTTAAAATTGAAAATTTTTTAGAAATATAAAAAATTTTTTTCATTGATATATAATATTTGTCTTCAATTTTTTCCATATATTAAATAATTCTATTCACATTTGACAAAATAATACAGATATTAGCAAATTAATCGCTGATTAAGTTAATCGAAGTCTCATCGAAGTTATCCTTGTGCATATTTTTATCAAAGTAGAACTTTAACTTTAATTTCAGTTTGCTAGTTTTTTATTTCTTTCCAATTCTAAGAATGTTCTATCAATATATAGATTAATTTACTTTATTTTGTTTGTACTTTATATAATTTTTAGAACTAGAAAAAAATGCAAAATTAAATTGAGATTAAAGTTAATCTACATTGAAATAGAATTAATTCTTAGAATTTCTCTTCTAAAAAAAGATAATAAACCAAGATTCGAGTAATCTGCATTGATAAAAACAGACGAGAAGCTAATTTATATTGGAAGAAATTAATATTAGAAAAAGATAAAGAATTTGATGGATATTGTATGCCCTCGTTCTTGACTCGAATTCCAATTGATCGACATGACGAATCGACATATTCATAGATCGCTAACGAAGAGATCTCTACGTAAAAATCTGCTGCCGATACGACAGTTCATTAATTGACACTCTCTATTGGTCAGCAGCGGAAACATGACGAACGGTCGCTCTATAGCTATTATATTTTGACGATCGTCGTCGAGTTGCAGCTCAGTCGACATTGGTCGACATTGGCCGTCGGTTGTGGGTTTGTCTGGTGAGAGTATCTGCAGGCAGCAGGAAGAAAATTGAAGATAATGCGCCACGCGGAATCCTAGTGTCAGGCTATCCGTTTGACGTGAGTGAAAGTTGCGTCTCTTTAGCTCGCAGTGAGTATGTCATTCGTCAAAAACCGGTTGCCAATTTAGACTCCGGTTTCCCAATTGCCTTGCCATTTCGATATCAACTAGCAATGTCATTTTTTAGTGAACGATTTTCCTCCCGAATCCTCTCTCGAGACAGTCAACTTACATTCGACTAAAAATATATTCGATTATAAAAACGTCTGGAAACGACAACGCTGAATCATAAGTCTTATAACATGAGAGCCTCGAGACAAGGATTGAATAACGCGTAAGATAAATAATGCGTTATGCGTAATGGGGAATGCAAGTGACATTTCATTTGATAAACTTGGCACGGACATACCGCCGTGAGCGCTCGCAGGCGCTATTTTAACCTGACCTTGCGACATCCCGCCTAGCATTGTGTTCTCATGTTATACGTTATGTCTGCGCGTTTCAAGGTGCTTTGTCTTGTAAGAGCTCCCTTTCCCAAACGAGCCCGAATCGCCGGCTATAGCTCGACCGCCATCGAGTTCTCCACGTGGAAAGATAAGAATTTCGTAACGATACGTTATCTGCCGGAAACATGAATCATACCAATAGTATTACCATTTTATTCCTTTTTTTCAGGTCTGTATGATTCATGCCTATAATACATAGAGACGAGATTTAAAGATCAAGATAGCATCCCGCCAGACAGTCACCAACTGTCGATACCCGGATTCCTATGCACGAGTCGATTACATGATTGTGCCTTTATCGTCTTCCCCCGCATGGTCGTAATCACGTTGAATATCACGCAATCCCATATGTTTCGGTTTTCGGCATCTTATCAGGGTCATTAAACAGATCACTTGTCATTATGCTAGTGATAATAATAATGAATCCCACTTTGCGTTGCGAGTATTTCACGACACAATGCACAATCTTTAAATTATTTATAGATTGCGTATGTTGAATGCGCAGCATATAAGACTATAAAATGCACCAGTTTAGATCTTTCTCAACTGATAAAAAAAAAACAGCTTTGCAACTATTATACAATTTTATATAATTGATTTTTACTTTTAGTTTGCTTATTACACTGTTAGAAATCAAAGGAGCAACCCGATCTCTTTTGAATTAATAAACATTCTGTTATCTTTTACTTCTATGTGTGTCAAAATGTAAATTTATTTCTGTGGGTAATTTTAAAGAAAACAATATTTATATTAATTTAGTAAATAATAAAACTTGAATTAAATTTGATACTTTAGATATGATTAAAAATAATTCAAATTGAATATAATTTGACACTATAAATTTAATAGTGTAGATCAAAATGTATAAACCAATCGAACCAAAAAAATCTTAACAATAGTTGCAAAGTTTTTTTTCTATTGAATGTAACCAATATTTTTAATTAATGTTTTGGCATTTTTAATGTTAATTATTTTACTATGCTTTAGAATTATTCTTTATCTTTTTATTTTCAACTTACTGTTAAAAGCTGCTAAAAGTTCGAAAAAAAAAACGGAGGAAGGGTGTCTTTCAGCGAGATGATCGAAATCAAATCAGTTATCAAAAATTTCCACAACTACAATATATTTTCTTGTTTTTTATAAATTTTTATTAAGCAAGCTTAATTTAAAATTTACCATTCCAAAATTAAGCTGAATGAGTATCATTTAAACAACATCATTATCTTGGATATTTTTCTTTTATTTTTTTTGAAATTAAGATATTTTCTTTTTAGCATTTTGTACTTTGATGAAAAAAAACGTACTTGCTCCAAGTATTTAATAAGCATTTAACAGCATTTACTTCACATTTATATAAAAAAGAAAATGTCAATTTATTCCTCAGCTTTTTTTTATTTATATTACATATTTCTTAATTGTATAAATTATATATTATATAATATATAATTTTAGATATAAGAGAGAGAGAGAGAGAGAGAGAGAGAGAGAGAGAGAGAGAATTCTATCGCCTAGATTTTGTATTCATAATTATATCATCATGCTCTTTTCTGGATTTCAGATTTCCTCAAAAAAATCGAGAGGAACTAGTGATAGACGATGGCGTCGCTCAGATGGTTTGTTGCTGGAGCAAGTGCTGTAGGTGCTGGTACTCTTACTTCGTACTTCCTCTTGCCAGATACCACGGTCAGTATACAACTTAATCAGACATGATCATGAGATGCTTCAAGAGATCTAAGATGCTGAGATTCTTCAAAGATTCCGCATGCACGTCCACTTATTATTATATGTTATATAATGTGATGTGTCCTGTTGAGATATCTGATATATCATATACACTTATTACTCATTTGATGTAACAATGATACAACTTGGAAAAGTTTTCCAAGAAATAAAATTTAGATTTTGAATCATTAAAATATTGCAATATTAATTTTAAAATGCAATTTTTGTATAATAATTGAGTGTAAAGAAATAAATATATGTTTCTTTAAGAACATTTTTCCTTTTTTTCTTTAAAAATATTGTTTCTTTCTTTTTTTTCTTTTTTTTTCAAGCAATTAAAACGATTTTTTAAAATTATATGTTATAACAAATGACATTTTAATGAAAAAATTAAATAAAGTATCTATATACTTGATTGTAGGTACACGCTGAAATGAAGTGGAAACCAAGACCGCCTCGAAGGACTTTACCAACACGAGAAGATCAAGTAAAAACTTTAAAATCGCAAGACTACGACGTTTTAATAATCGGAGGTGGTGCAACGGGAGCAGGATGTGCTCTAGACGCTTGCACACGAGGTACGATCGCTAAATGTCTTCTTTTTTTGCTTGCTCAAGTGAAGCCATATACTTCCACTTTTTTTCGAAGGTCTAAAAACTGCGTTAGTTGAAGCCGATGACTTTGCATCTGGCACATCATCCCGCAGCACGAAGTTAATCCACGGTGGCGTACGATATCTGCAAAAAGCGATCATGCAAGTGGACATCGAGCAATATAGAATGGTGAAAGAAGCACTTCATGAACGTGCATCAATGCTGAAAAACGCACCATATCTAGCACATCCATTGCCTATTATGCTGCCTGTTTACACGTACGTTTATGAATGAGTATAAATAATTCTGATGCTGCATGTTCTTTTTCACATATATTTCTACTATTTTTGTCAGATGGTGGCAAATTCCTTATTACTGGTTTGGCATTAAGATGTACGATCTGGTAGCGGGTAGCAAAACCGTCAAATCATCGTATTATTTGAGTAAATCGAACGCTCTGGAACTTTTTCCAATGCTGAAAGGCGACAAACTAACGGGAGCTATTGTCTATTATGACGGTAGCCATCTTGTTATCTCTCTTTTTATCTCTTTTACAATTTTTATATAGACGAGCTATCTGTCTCTTGAATAAATGTGCTATTTGACAGGCCAACAAGATGATGCTAGGATGAATCTGGCCATTGCTCTAACAGCTTCAAGACACGGCGCAACGGTCGTAAATCATGTTAAAGTAGTCAATTTATTAAAAGGTCTTGACAAGGTAAGTGTCAGGTATTCACAAATATTCGAATGAAAATATGAGAATATTTTATAAAAATATCTTTCCCTGTCCAAAAAGGATGGCAAACGAGTCCTTGTGGGAGCTCACCTTAAAGACGAACTCACGGGAGAGGAATGGGATGTAAAGGCCAAGGCGATAATTAATGCGACTGGTCCCTTCACTGATCATATTAGAAAGATGGACGATCAAAGTGTCCAATCTATCTGCGCTCCGTCTTCTGGCGTTCACATAGTATTGCCAGGATATTACAGGTAAAAAGAACGATGTATTGCTAAAATAACATTAACTCTTTGAAGCTGATGTTAAAATCTGTTATTGACATTGAATTTGTGAGATTCATTTAATATATGTTGATTAAAGGCATTAATTAATTTTAAGGAACCAAAATGACAATTGTAATTTATATAAAAAAAAGAATTAATTCTAAGTTTATTTTAATAAGGCTAATTCAAATTTGTAAATATAACATGAAGAAAATTTAATTGTTTAACATTTTTGGATAAAATGGCAATTGCTGTAATAATAACAAATAATACAAGAAGTAAGAACTAATTTAAATTCATATATAATAATATTTTTTTATTTTCACATTACTTCACAGAGAATGTGAATTATATTTATTTATCAGAATCTTTGTTATCCAAACAATCTCTGTATAAAGAATTTAATAGATTCATCATCAGTTTCGGAGGTTAATAGCATATTGTTAACTTCATTATAATCGATACACCATCGATACACCAACGCTTCTTTTACAATATTTTCAGTCCTGATCAAATGGGTCTACTTGATCCAGCAACGAGTGACGGCCGGGTGATTTTCTTTTTACCATGGCAAAAGCAAACAATTGCAGGAACAACCGATTTGCCTTGCGAGGTAACACACAATCCTCGGCCTACGGAAGACGAGATCATGTTTATTCTGCAGGAAGTGAAAAATTACCTGAACCCAGACGTTGAAGTGCGTCGCGGAGACGTTCTTTCTGCCTGGAGCGGTATTAGGCCGCTCGTTTCCGATCCGAATAAACCGAATACGCAATCACTCGCTAGGAATCATATCGTGCACGTCAGTCCTACAAATCTCATCACAATAGCAGGCGGCAAATGGACAACTTACCGAGCGATGGCTCAAGAAACCATTGACACGGCTATAAAAGGTATATCGGCAGAATTAAACGTAAAATGTTATAAAAGACTCATAAATATTCGTTTAAAGCTTGCGAGCTAAAACCAGAAAGACCCTGCCAGACGGATGGTTTTCTTCTGGAAGGCGCTCAGGGCTGGAGCCCCACAATGTACATTAGATTGGTGCAAGATTTCGGTTTGGAATGCGAGGTCGCGCAACATTTGTCCAAGAGCTATGGAGATCGTGCATTTGCCGTAGCTAAAATGGCCTCGCTTACGGGAAAACGATGGCCTATCATTGGAAAGAAAATTCATCCGGAATTTCCATACATCGATGCTGAAGTAATTGTTCAAAGAACACGCCTACATACTAATCATAGAAAATCGAGTTCTTCTGATGAAATAAATTATTTTTTATATCTAATATAACTTATAATGTAGTGAACAGAAAATATCTCCTAGACATAAGATTTAATAATGGATACTTTTTAACTGCGTATTAAAGGTGTTCTATAAACACAAGTTTTATATTTTTGGTACACCATAGTTCAATTATTCTTGTTATTAAGCCTTGTATGTTATCTTGTTTTTATTTATTATATATCTTTTGTTCACTATATATAAGTTGTATTATATGTGAAAACTAAATCATTTCCGGAATCTCACTTTCCATATAATTAATGCAGGGTCTTTTTGATCTACAATTATATCTTCTCATAAAATATTTTAAATGTTGTATTTCAGATACGCTACGGTGTACGAGAATATGCTAGAACTGCGATCGATATGATTGCACGTCGATTACGACTCGCTTTCCTAAATGTCCAAGCAGCTCAAGAGGCACTGCCAGGTATTGTAGATATCATGGCCGAGGAATTGCATTGGTCGGCAGAGGAGAAGAAGAAGCAGCATCGCGAGGCCAGTGAGTTTCTCGCTCAAGAGATGGGTCAGATGGTGAACCGTGCTTCCCGCGACAAGATTCCTATCAATCTCACCAAGGATGAGATCCAACTTTACATCAAGCGCTTCCGAATTATAGACAAAGATAAGAAAGGATATGTGTCTATCAATGACATTAGACGAGGACTAAAGGTTTGCATATATATATTTCGGCATCTCTCCGGTACCTCTGACATTTTTTTATCTACTTTCTTTAATTATCGATATCCATTAACGTCGCCGATACATAGGTGTTAGGTATACATATGAACCAGGATGAGATGCACAGCTTGTTGAGTGAAATTGATGTTGCTTACAATGGCCAAATGGAATTGTCAGATTACTTGCAGGTAAATCATCAAACATATACTCAATGTATATTCTTTCTCTTCACAGCTCTTTGGAGATAAGGAAGTACCGGGTGATGAACTTCACGAAATTCTGCGTGAAATCGATACCAATATGAACGGTCAAGTTGAATTGGATGAATATCTTCAGGTCTGTGACATTGCGCATAATGCACACAGTCACAGTCGGATTTTTTTTCGCATATTTGTTTTTTCGTTATGCATTATACAATACAATAGTTTTTTTAGAATGATTTCGTTTCTTTTTTAACACTATTATGTGTAGTAATTCCTGATAATTTCTGAATTGACAGAGAAATTAGCAATTAGCAAAATTATCAGTTTGTTGCAATGCTTTGTGTTCTTTTTTTATATTTATTGCATGTGTTATGATGTAATCAAAGTTATTTCATACTATTTTTATAATATAATATTCTTTTAACATTTGCATAAATCATTTTTTTATGCTATATACACATATATAAACTTGTATCATTTTTTATATACAGATGATGTCAGCTATAAAATCTGGTCATGTGGCATATTCACGTTTTGCGCGGATGGCTGAAATGGAGGAAGCACAGCATGAAAAGGAAATACTCAAGAAACAAATAAGCGTCGAGAGATCAGGGGGAGGACTATAAAAAAGTCTACCCTTAGGAATTAGAATTTTGGAATTTTAATTTGACAAGTTTCACTATCACGTATTTATATCTAAGAATATCAGTTTATACGATCGAAATGAAAAGAATCAAACAATCTCTTGCGAAATGAAACTATTACGAATAATATTTTTAAAAAAAGTATATTATAATCTGCAAATGTCTCGAATAATTCGCAACGTACGAGTTTGTGTACGCATGTCCGTCGCGTAGATTTTTATTGGTAAGTAATTGAAGTCAATTACGAGGAAATATTTTAATTTATGTGTAATTTCTCTTTTCATTCTTTGACGTGTACAATTATGGAATATCTATATTACGTACAAGATGCAGCACAATTGCATTCTTTCTATTTGTATATAGTCAATGCCGATGCAATCCTAAATAATACCTAAATTATTATATATTTTTGTTAAATTGAAAAAAATTTCATTGCCTTAATTGAAATTCTGGTAGAGATCAGAAAAATACAAATAGAACGCAATTAAATCTATCAAACATCTTATTCGAGATAATCAGAATTCTGATTCATTTAATCAATTTTGTTTATACTTTTTGTCGCTGCAACTAGAATATTTTTCTCATTGTAGGAGTATAATTTATGTAATGTTGGAATTTTAGCCCTAAATTACCTCTTAAATTGCCTCGATATTTATAATATTTATAGCATTACAATTGTACATTATATATTATTTAACCACTTTCTTGTCAGTACTAGACATTTATTTCCTGCAAAATTGTGAATATAATGTTGCTGTAAGATACGCTTGTAATATCATTTTAAAGAAATTTTTCAATCTGGTCTCTGAAACTAAACCGACAGTGTGAACTACTATCTTTGTATCATTACTAATATGCTAAAATTGTACAAACTACAGATATATCGTGAGAAATCATCAATGTATTATCACTGTAATATGACACAGTGACAAGCACTTGTAATTTATCATCATCATCATTATCATTCATCATCATCATATCAATAAAATCGATAGTAAATAATTTGTAGTACTGTTTTTCCAATTTTTTTTTTGTCAAATATTGGTAACGTGCTACAAATTATCATATATAATTCGACACTCAGCGGTTAGTGTATTTCAGATAAACGTATGACGTATTGAGAAAAGAATTTCCTGATAACTTTATCGTCATGTGGTTAGGAAAGGAATTTTTTAAGAATTTAATTCTAGATAATTTTTTTAGAATAAGCCTAGATCAGAATTTCATTTTATATGTACATTTTATATGTACGAAGTTGAAACCTTTATGCAAGGAGGGAGATAAGCTTATCGCTTGACGAATACTTTTTCATATGATTTTCCTGAAAGTAAGAAACGCTTTAACATAACTGGAACATATGAATTTTAGAGATCCTGAAATCCATTTTATTAATTTTTAAATAGTAATGATTTGGAATAATTTTATGTTTCACAAATCAGATTTTTCAGTTTTGTTCTATTCATGTAGGATGTAGGTTAATTATCGTACTATATTTCTCTGTCAACAATTTTCATCTTTTATTCGCAATTTGAGTCTTGGAACTTTAGTGCAGATTTATTATTCCGAACTGTATAAGAGACTAAAAAGATTCTTGTGAATTCTTGTATACCCTCAACTAGTAATATCATAGAGATTAAATTAATTTTATTAATTTTATTAATTTTTTATAGATTTAAATTTATCTAAAATCTAAAAATTTATTCATCAAAAAATGACTGTGCTTTTAAAGTATAAATATGTTTACGTTAAATTCAATTGTAATTTTTTTATATAATTGAAAATTTTTAAACTTTGAAATTAATAACAAAAAAATTCCAAAGATCTAATGTTCTTTCAGCATAACATAAAAATGTGTGATCCTATTGCGAATTAATTCAAAGATCATCAATCGTCAAAGAACATCCCCGAAAAATGTCGCGGATCGCAGATAGCGACACGTGCCCTATCGCACGAGTTGTTCACCCGCGGTCGGTATACGCTAGGTGAAAGGTGGGAGGAAGCGGAAGACTAGAGAAAGTAGGAGGTACGCGTGGTTTAGCCCCCTTTAATAGGGTGGGCGTCCGCCGCAAGCGTTCCCGCGTACGCCCCTGTCGAACGACGCCCCGGCGAGCTGCCGGCCAACTTGATTGGTTGATGGTGATGGCCGACCGGTCGCGCGTACCGCAGCCGACTAATCAGCGAGCCCGTGCCATCGTGTCGAGCGAAACGGCGACGTTGCCATCCGCGCACCGCCCATTGGCACCGCGTTCGTGGGTATGTGCGTTCGTGTTTTACTCGATCTTTCTCGTTTTAAGACGATATTTGTTGGTGTTCGTTGTGCAGCATTTCTGCGAGCGCGGATGGGCGATTAAACTGGACGAGACGTGCGCGGTATATCACGGCGTGCACGTGCCAGTGGATTTAATGAGTTGGGGAAACTCGTTGATTCCACTCTGTGGTGTTCCAGTAGCGTCGAGTAAAGCTGGACTAAGCGTGTCTTCCACGACTCGACGGTGGCGGCGGTATACTCGTCCGGAGTACGCTAATCCGATTAATCTCGCTGGCGTAGCCCCTTCCTGTACGGATATCCAGCATGATCGAGCTTGATCATTCGTGAATCGAACGACGCGAAGCGATCTACGGACCGATAGCGTCGCTACAGCATAGTGCTTTGAGGAGGCTCTGGCGCGCGTTGCGTGACACGTGCAGCTGTCTGTGTGCGCGCGCGCGCGCGGCTCACACAGGAGTATTTGGTACGGGGGTGAGGACGTGCGGGATAAGCGACCGCGCGTCGGTGAATACTTACCTGTGAATGCCGTTGCGATTGTTGCAACGTTCTCGCGTACGAGACGCGGATGGTACTGTCCTTGCCGAGTCGACTCACGGTGAACGAATGCGTCGCGTCTGAATCGAAGAGGAGGCGACGCATGCTTTCGCATAGTCGCGTGATCAGCGAACTTTTACATTTGGGTCAAGTTGAACACTGGAGCATTAGTGTCGACAAAAGTGGTGATGTTGGTTTGACGTTGGTACCTGGCGCGCGTCAGCCTGGCGTTTTTAATGGTTTGGCAGTGTGAGTAGACAGTCCTGCGGGAGGGCAACACGTGTTTGTTTCCATGTTAGGTGGAGTCCCGGTGTGGCGAAGTGGGTGGAGGCTGGGCATCGCGAGTCGTGCCTTCCCCGTTATCGCGGGTCGCTCGCGCCGCCGCGAGAGCGCGAACGAGCGGCGGATGACCGAGTGGGCGGTAATGACGACACGAGGCTCACCTTGCCGTCATGTCGGGCCGCGTGCGCGTGCTACATTTATGAATCGGGTAGGGGCGGTGGGGGGGAAACAGGGGCGTAAGGAGGCGGTCCTCGATCGGGTTCTCGGGCGTCCTCCTTGGGTGCCCGTTACCGCCGACCGGCCTTCTTTGTTCCCTCGTCGGGGAAAGAGAGAAAGAGAGGGAGAGGGGCAGAGAGAGAGATAGAGAGAGAGAGAGAGAGAGAGAGAGGAGTTAGCGTCTTGCACATGCTAGCAAAGCTCAATGTCAACATGCTCCAACACTCGTAACCCTTATAAGGAGTTGGAAACTGCACTTTTCCTCTCTTCTGGCTTTCCCTGTTTAAATCCCCGCGTAAAATCCCTAATGCTCCACCTAATTTTTTGAATTTGGAAACTGTTTCTTTTCTCTTTTGTATTTAAATCTTCTTTATTTAAACCTTCGTGTTAAATCCCAGTTCCAACTAAATTGTTAAAAGATTTAGAATCATATTTTCGATTTGAGATTTTTTATTCAGATTAATGAGAAAAACGAGATATCATTTATACAAGTGTGTAAAACTGACACTACAAAGTCTCTTTTTTCTTGTTTCCTTTTATTTTTCTCTCTTTCTGCATTTCTTTAAAAATAGGAATTCTTTGCAACGATTCTCTGACTTCTGAAATCAATGCAGTCTTTCTATATATCTCTTTCATTCAATTGTTTTAATTGTTATATTTCTCTAATATAAGCTTTTATAGAACTAGTTACTATAATAGACACAATTCTCTAAAAATAACATTTCTTTGTAGGAGCGCTATTTCTGTGGACGATTCGTTTCTTGTAGCTTCAAGAAGATTGCCAATGTAGTTGTTATATTATAAATTCCTAGCACTCGACATGAAATGACATTAGATTCGTTGTTATAAATTGTATAGAGTGCAAAACGAAATTATTCATCATGAAACGGAGCATAGATGGCAGAAATCTTTCACAGGTAAAATTATTATGTGTTACTAGTTCTTCTACTTCTTTACTTTTATTTTATTAATACTTTTTTTTTATAATATTATTTTTTTGAAATTGATGTTGATAAATGATATTTTTTATATAAATATCATATACAATATTTATACACAGCAATTAGCTTAAAATATATGCTATTATACTATAAAAAATTCACAAGATAAGAAAATAAATGATATAATTATTTGTAGGAAGAAATCGAAGAACAGGATCCCTTGCAACCTCAACAGCAACAGCAAGATGATGCAGATCAACAACAATTAGAGCAACAGCAGCAAACTGTCCAGCCGCAGATTCGTTTTCTAAGCGCTAATGTGTTGCAGCAATTGCAGCAACAGCAAGATGTTCAGCAAGCTCAACAGCAGCAGCAGCAACAGCCACAAGTTATTACCCTGCAAAACTTTGTGCCTTTACAAGCTCAACAGCCACAACATGAACAGCAGAGAACGCAAGCAATCTCTGTCCAATCGCTACCTCATCAATTCTTGCAAGTATGAGAAGACATAATTACCTACATTAAAAAAATAGTTGATGCGCCGTACTGAGAAAAAAATTTTACATTATATATTATATTTGATATATTATATTTGACTTATAGCGAATTTGATTGGACGCACTCAGTGCGTACTGGTGCACATTAAGCCATCGTACACAAAATAAGAAATGTTTACAAATAAACATAAAAATCGATTAAATCATGAAGTACTCAATACATTTTAATGTATCATTACGTAAAATATGTATTTCATAATTCGAAATATTTGCATTTCATTTTTATATTCAATATATTCAATTAAATCAGTGTACAATGGCTTTAATATGCACCAGTGCGCACTAGTGCTTTCAATCAAATTTGTAATTAAATACGTACAGTCTCCAATGAAAGAAATAAATGACGAACTAAATTGATATAGTTAAATGATTAATTTTTGTTTTCAATGCATGTTTTTAAATTCGTTATTTTTTAAAGCCTACTTTATATCATACAAACTGTAATTTGATGATACAATCAAATTCAAAACAGAATTCTATTTACAATACAATATTTTGCGTATCGTAATATAGGAAATATTTGAAGAAGTAAAATACACACATAGAAAATATATATCAGTGACATATATTTTCTATATGTATGTTTTATTTTTTCTATGTTACACAAGGTCTATTTTTTGTGGCTGAATTAGTGTACTCTTTTGGAACTTAAAGTGAGATAGACATACGTTTGATATTTGTCTAAAAAGAGATATTTGTCTCTACGAGAAAGAGAATTCTAGAACAGTCTAGTGCAGGAATAGAAAACATACTAACGATACGCAAAATTATAAACAGAATTCTGTTTTGAGTTTGGTCGCAAATTATAGATCGTCTAAAGTGCGCTTTACTTAATTTTAATTTATTTATTAATAAACGAAATTTTTATTTCACAGGGTGCTCAGATTATCAGCAATGCTCAGGCACAAGCGGCTCTTCAACAGCAGCAGCAGCAGCAGCAGCAACAAAGTCAGCAACAAGCCCAGCAACAGCAAACGCAGCAACAAGCTCAGCAGCAGCAAACGCAACAGCAACAGCTTAGTTATAGTGTAATCCCACAAATGCAGACTGTTAATATAGATGGTCAGGAAGCTCTATTTATTCCATCCTCAGCGATGTCGGCTGCAAGTGCCCATCATCAGGCGCAGCCAACAATGCAATTTGCTACTGCAAATGGTCAACAAATGCAACTTGCCGGCCAGCAAGTTCAACTAGCAAACGGACAGACTATTATTACACCACAGCCAGTTAGTCTTATAAGAGCACCGAATGTCTTTCCTACTTCGATTATACAAAATATTACGGGACAAACTGTTCAGTTGCCGACAGGTATGCTCTTCATTGCAACCGCTTATAATCATATTTTTTTATAAAATATTATTTTGTAATGTGCTGAATGTAATTTATGTGTGTCTTTGTGATTAAAATTTTCCAATTATAGGATTCGTTCGCGTTGCTTGCACTTTTTGCTTTAAAAATCTTTGCTTTTTAACCGAATATATTTCTCCTAAAAAATTTATGGGAGGAATTCAAGCAATGTGAATAGGTTTATTAATAGTGTGTCTAAACAATTTTAACATATTTAAGATGATGGAATAATGTGTATTGTTCTAGGACAAAGTGTACAGGTAAGACCGCTGCAATTTCCTATGCAACACGTTCAGCAAGCGGTACCTGTGCAATTGCCAGTCACTGCCAATAATGGACAAACCGTTTATCAGACAGTACATCTTCCTGTCCAGTCGCTATCCAGCGTCTTCAATATGCCCACGACGCAAATGATACCACAAATTATGCAAGTAAGTAATTCAGAGGCATGACAAAGTCTCACGCAAGAGATCGTCTCATTATAATTAATACCATATAATTAATACTATATACCAATTAATAATTATTGCGAAATATTATAATATTAATTATTAATAATTATTGCGAAATATTATAAATTATAATATGAAATGTACATTCTAATTATTTTAATTTTAGCAAATACCTCAAGTGGCGCAGATTATCACGCCGAGCGGTCAAATTCAGCAAGTGCAAATTGCTAGTTTACCGCAATTGCAAAACCTTCAGGTAAATATAAATCAAATTCAACAATAAATGAAAATTTAAAATGTATTATTCAAAACAATATTTTAAAGGGCATACACCACTATACAAGATATTGGAAGCGAATAATTTTAATTTATTAATTTTAAATCATAATTATGTATAAATATAAACGTTTCGACACTTAATGAGGCCATCTTCATTTATACATATATAGAAATTTTTCCTATCACTAAATGTTATTATCGCAATTTACAAATTAATAATGTCTTTATATCAATTATATAGGTATCGAATTTTGTCAATTTGATTGATTACGTAAAATGTTCGTTATATAATATTATAAAATTGTTTATGTTACGAGTCGATTTTCAATACTTTCCTATAAAATATCGAGAGAGGTCAAAATCGAACTCAGGACTTTCCGACTTTCCGACAAACCGATCGCTTTTGCAAAGAGCCATGAGTCATCCTTTCAACATTATTTTTTTCATGATCTTATTAGATAAATATTTAACGTACTATTATAGAGTCAGCAAGTAACGCAAGTTGCACATCAACAAGCACAACAACAAGTCGTCCAACAACAAACTCAACAACAAGTAGTACAGTCGGTGCAACAGCAACAACAAGTCGCCCAAGCCCAAGTACAACAACAGCAGCAAGTGCAACAAGTGGTACAGCAGGTGATACAACAGCAACCAGCATCATCCCAGCAGCAACAGCAGTCGCAACAGCAGCAGATGCAACAGTCCTCCACTCCATCATCGACAGTAGCGACTTGGAGCACAACAGTTGCATCTCCCAGCAATGTTCAAGTAATATACTTCTAAATTGAACATTAACATATTAATAATATGTACATAAAGTTATTCTAAATGATATGCTATACGTTTCTTAGGTTCTTGGTATAGGTACATTAGGAAGAAACATAACGGGAAATACTAACGTTATTACCACAAAAGATGGCCAGAAAATCGACGTGCAGACGTTATCTAGTTTGACAAGACCGCCCGAAACGGTAGAAGGTGATATCAAAGTAACTAATATCGATGCGAGTCAATTAACTAGTGGGCAAGTGATACATATCCCTGCTACACAATCGGCTCAACCTACAGTGCAACCTATTACGATTACAGGTAAGGGAATTGTTATGTGTGCACATACTGTATTAAACACAAGACGGGAATAAATTTACAATACAAACAGACGAAAGAAAACGATTCCTTATACAAAAATAAGTCAAAAATACAGAATAATTTTTTTTTGTTCAAGGTTTTATTTTCGAGAAAATCAAATTTGAAAATCACGAAGTACGTGTACACTTAACGAAAGACATTTAAAAAAATGTTATCATATTTACATAACGACTTTACGAATGGCAAGATTAAAGAAAATGTGACAAATAGTTAAATTTTATTTATTTTATTAAGAGAGAAATTGCTCATAGCAAGAAAAAAGTTTATTTTGCATTTTCAATTCATTTTGTACAAGAAATCCTTCCTCTGTTTGGTTGTATTATAGAATAGATTTTGTCTTCATCCAGGATATTGAAAGATTATCGTACTTTTAATTTATACATTTTCTGATACATTTCCTCATAATTTTTAATTTTGCAAACAATTAATATTGCAAATAATCCTTATATAGGAACGCAAGGACAACAGTTAACGCTTATTCCTGCGTCTGCA
Source organism: Atta colombica (assembly GCF_001594045.1). Classification (NCBI taxonomy): domain Eukaryota; kingdom Metazoa; phylum Arthropoda; class Insecta; order Hymenoptera; family Formicidae; genus Atta; species Atta colombica. The sequence goes on along the minus strand of NW_017259548.1, from coordinate 515,372 downwards.
TTAGCAAATTTGACCGCGCAACAAGGTAACATGATGAGGAATGTGAGCAATGGAAGTATAATGCAAATTCAGCCAACCGCCGGAATGAATACGACCAATGGTTTCTTACAATCGATACCCGTGCAAAATATCCCAGGCTTAGGCAATGTGCAAGTAATACCGGCGAGCGCATTGCAGCCGGCTACAGTTCAAACGTTGCCGGCCACTGTTCAAACCACTACGGCCACACCTATCGTTGCGACAACACCAACCGTACAACTCGATTCAAATGATCCTACCAAATGGCAGATTCTCCAAACTCTTCAACACGGGACCTTGACAACGTCCGCTACACCTGTATCTCATCAACAGCAAATACCGAACCCGGCCACTACCCCTACCAATGATGATCCTAATAAGCAGCACCGTAGAAGAGTCGCGTGTACATGTCCCAATTGCGGCGATGGCGACAGGTGAGCGATAACTTTTTTCAACCATATCAAATATTTGTGTCACGAATAATAGTCACATGTATATTGATATATACCCCCATATTTCTCTTTAGAAATAGGGATATAACCAGGAAACGGCAACATGTATGTCACATTGCTGGATGTAATAAAGTATATGGAAAAACGAGCCATCTACGTGCTCATTTACGCTGGCACACTGGCGAACGGCCTTTCATCTGTACTTGGATATTTTGCGGTAAAAAGTTTACTAGATCTGATGAACTTCAGAGGCATCGTAGAACCCATACGGGTGAAAAACGTTTTCAATGTCCAGAATGTACAAAGAAATTTATGCGATCGGATCATCTAACGAAACACATCAAAACGCATACGAAGATACGAAGCACGGTAAGTACCACAAATTCGAAACGCATCGCACGCGATGCATTGTTACTTACTAAATTTCAGGAAGCTGCCACTTCGACGCAGGAAGGCTCATCTGACAGTCAGTCTTCCACTGAGCAAAAAATAATGATAGCTCTGCACAAGGAGGAGCAATCTGACATTATCATAGCAGAGCCGATCGAATCCGTAAAAAATGACTCATCGAATCACGTAAATGACTAAAAATTTTTTGATGTATAATATAAAATCAGTCAACAATCGACTTGTCGGTATCAATAGATAGGCGAGTTCAAAGCGGCTAAAAGCATGCAAGTAAACATGATTGGTTCTTAAATCCTATCAGAGATTCAATTAATCAAGTTTAATTGCTCTGCTTTGTTGACTTGAAAGCGCCAAATATTATAATATACATTTTATGATGAAATCAATATTCAGTATTAAATTTCTGAAAAAAATGTCATTCGGTAGAAACAAATCTTAAATCATAGACTATATTCTAGTGCAGTCTAGAGTGTAAAAATTATAAAAAGGAAATTGTTATGTGCATAATATAGCATATAAGTGCACAGTAAGTTATAAACACGTAAATTATATAAATTATATTATGTAATTATACAAGATATTGAAATTAGCGCTACATTGGTCGAGCGATTGACCTATTTGTTTTAAAGTAAATAAAAATAGTATGGTAGCGAGTTTATAGGTATAGCGATAATTCATAACATACAATCTATTTTTTTATTACGGTTATGTATATATATATATATATATATGTGTATGTATATAATGTAAATCAATGTATACAATTTTGCACGAGAAAGTTTTACACTGTAAACATTTTTTCATATTATAAGAAATCGAGAGATATTAATTTATCTAGTTATTTAATTTATCTAGTTATTTTAAACCGGACACAGCTTCGTAATATATCGCACGCGAGCTATACATAAGTTTTATGTAGGAGACTTTTGCCTGAATTTGAATCGTGTATATAGATCTTAAATAATCGCTTAGCGAGGTTGTCTGTCTTGCAATAAATATAATACGGGCATAAAAAAAAAGGAAGAATGTAAATGTAAAAAAACTTAAAACGATTCGGAGTACACGGTATCTAATTAATAGTGAAAGGTACGGAATTTAAGATACATAAAAACACAATATAATCATTTACGTTCATAAATTTAAATTTAGAAACATTTTTTAAATGACTATTATTTATCCTGTTATCTTAAATTTCGTCACCCTTCAACGAATGGATGCTTCATACTTCGCACTGTTATATCACATCTCTATTCCATTTTTATTGAATCTTTATCCGTTACAAAAAATTGGCAAGCCTGCAGATATATTGAAGTCTCTAGAAATGGAAATATATAATTATATTTTTTCGCGTTTCTGTTTTTTCCGATATAAAATGCTAATAAAAGTGTTGGAGAAAAACAACGCGTCTATGTATCTCACATTATATTAGATCTCTCTTTTTATTGACGAATAAATATGTCCCATAATACTCTACTAATAAATTTACAGACTACTATATGCTAGAAAGCATGTAGATATATAAACATCATTAAATTCTGTATTTTTATATTATACATACATAACAAACGAAAAATATCCTATTTTATTTTATATAATTAACACAAATATCGCTGCTTATTGTTGACACATTGAAAAGTATCAGGAACGTAAAGAGCTAGTATTTAAAAAAATACTTTTCCTGAAAGCAACCTCATTATCGTATCAATGCTACTTTAAACGTTACTAGTTATTAGATCGATAATATTCATTTTTCCACTAATTATATTCGTATAATTTGTATGTTTGTAATTGAATCAATTGATCTTAAACACAATGTAATATTGTGAGATTTTTTGTCGTTTTGTTTTATATATATAGGAACAAAGTAATTCCAAAAATGTCCGATTCTGAACCTTAGACGTATCCGACAGCAAAAACGAATTATTCCAAATATTGCAAAATTTATGAGTCTCACATTTGACAAGGTTTCGCAGAAGTGTAAAAAATCTTTTTTGAAATACAAATTTAAAGTAAAACTACAATTTGTTATAGATAAACTATATTTTCTATACACATTGGCATTCTTACTCTGAACTTTGCATGTTAAAAAAAAAGAAATTCAGTAAGTCTTGCATATGCAAAATTTAACTTTCTTTCTATTGTAATATTTAACTTTTTTAAAACAAACATTTTTATCATTGTGAAAAGGAAAAACGAGCGATAGAATTATGTGTAAAACATAATTGAAATAGACATCTAGTAATACAGCGCGATATTTGTTTTTGTTAATGCGCATACTAGCAGAATGCTTGCTCATTGCATATGTACAGGTAGCGCGAAAGTAACTCCGATTCGACTGAATACGCAATAACATCGGCCGGAAGAATTTAGATACAATTTCTAATCGTTTTCTTTATGCTATTTTATATCCTATTTTATGTTTATACAATATGTGTAACTTCGTCGATTGCTGCAAACTACACAATTGTGGATGCAAGGGTTTATCTCCATGAGTGCGCATATTTTCTGAAATATCTTTACTATAGAAGTATATAGTATATATGTATGCTGCATATGTAACACGAATGCGTTTCATTCATATGCATTTGCGTTGTAAAAATCAGCTTTACGAAAATTAATACACATGTCAAACAGTTTTTACGCACTAAGAGAACTGAACAAAGCAATTCGTTACACATTCACGCGTCTTTATTCGTCGAGACTCAGATAGTCATAATCAAGGTATAGAATACCTTAATAGATACATGTTACAACACAGTCAGAGGATTAAATTTAAAAGAATAAAGAAAGTAAAGGTGCAATTTCATGCAGCGAAGGAAAATTAACTTTTTACCCCCACTTCGCCACAATCAAAGCAGCGTTCAAAAACTATTCGCTCCTCCTGCTTTTCATGGAGCGTATCTTCGCTAGCTTTAAGTTAACGAATACACTCATTTATTTTCGTTAGCTTTTAACTTCATTTTAGTAAAAATGGATTACAAGAATGAGAACACGTATGTAAAAGAATATAGCAGCAGCTACAGCTGCAGCAGAGATTTGGAGGCGACATATAGCCGTTGCAATTGCTAATATACAATTATTAAAAAAGAAAAAATACTGGATAGCACACTCAAAAATCGCAGTAAACACAGTTTTTTCTTTGCTTCGCTCTCAAAATTAATCTTGGAAAACATATGATTGTTATGTTCCATGAACATGACACGACATGCTATGTATTTTAGTGATGTTCGCTATTAATTGAACAATATCTAACTTTGAGCGTAACTTCGATATACGAAAATTGATAGAGTGGGGATAAAATGATAAGCTTTTATTAGCTGTATGAAATGGAACCATATTAATGTAATTGTCAATGTTCTTTTTTTTATAATTTTCAGAATATTTACAGAAAGAAAACGGAATATCGATATGTAGATGTTCGATACTAATTCCATTAACTTTTTGA
>NW_017259548.1:476230-510949 GCF_001594045.1 Atta colombica | reverse complement strand
TATATATATATATATATATCTTTGAAGAAAGCAGGAATATAAAATATTTTATTTTTAAGAATTCCCGATTTATCATTTGAATTTATTAATTTGCTTTCAAATCGCGAATCATCACGTTTATTCTTAAATTTACATTGATTTTACTGAGCCTCGGCGACAAATAAAAATTATATTTTACAAATAGCTCAAAATTTGTTGATTCGAGTTTTGTTAAATTAACATTACTCAAAATAAAATTGCCTAAATAATGCATAAATAAAGATGTCTATGTAGATTGCTTCTTTTCTCGGAGTTTTTTTTATTTCATTTCATTTAATTAAATCATAAAATAAAATCTCCTGTTTGCACTGAAATGTAACAACGCATATGATTCGTCAATGCCTGGAACGTTTCAGTAATCATTCAATCAAGTATTATATATTGAATCAAATGGCATTAGTGAAGATCGTGAGATATTATAATTTAACGCATGTCTTAATGTTGAATGTTAAAATAGCAACAGGCAGAGACAAATTTAATAATTTAATATACGATTTTTGACCATTTTGGCTGATATCCCACTTAGTACAATTTTTTGAACGTAGAACAAAATAGTTCATCGAACTTATTGAGCCAATATCGATTAATTAAGTGATAATAATTCGAATTTTGTAGTTGACATGTTTAATCTGTAAAGAGATATTTGCCTTATTAAAGGCAAGAAAATGCCAAATGGTATCAATGTGTTAAAAATAGATTATACATTCGGCTAATTACGAAATCGGATAGTTGAAAGAAAAATATCACTCGTATCTCACTTGAACAAGCACTGCAGCTACTCTGATGAAGTAGATGACGAAGTAGATGATGTCCGGCTAATTGGCTGTCCTGTTCGGTGTGCTTCATTTGCTGCCCTATATCACACATAATACACATTCAAAATATTTACGAATGCCATCAATTTAAGTCAATAGAAAACAAAGAAAAAAAACAAAAAATTTTCGTTGCATAACATCAACTAAGATCCTTCTATAATAATTGATGTCCATTTTATTGAAAAATTAAATAATAAAATAAAAATTTGTGTAATAAATATTTTATTACAGAACTTGCCTAAACAAAGCAGCAAAACTAGATCCGGCTAAAGTAGATCCAGCTATGTTAGCTGCAGCATCCTGGTTTGCTTCAGCCTGATTTTGATCTCCCAAGTTCTGTCTGCAAATGGGACAGGTTCCGTGCTAGAAAAGGAAAACAAAAGAAAAAGATTATTTCGATATTGATATGGGTTCTTAAAATTAGAAATTTTTCAGCTTACTAATTCCAGCCAGGGTACAATGCATGGTGCGTGATAAACGTGCTGGCATGGCAATTGTCTAACAGGTTCGGACAGCTTAAAATCTTCCCAACAAACAGAACATTGTAGCTTACAGTCTGCATAAAGAAAAAAGAATGAAGTTATCAGAACGATTTAAAGTAGACCTTCTTCTTAGCTGAACTTCTCGCATTATCTTTTCTTTTTTTCCCCTCTAATATAGAGAGAAAAAGAGAAAAGAGATGAATCAACTAAGAAATTTAGCTGAAAAGAATAGGCCTAGAAACAATTACAATAGATAAAATAAATCAAATACATAGTTGGAAACGAAGATATTTCTATGTATGAAAATTTTTAATTGCTTAATATAACACTTCTGTTTCTTTTAGATCCTTATCAACTAATGAAATTATCTGACATGTCGTTCTGCTTCTCAAATGATAAGGATCTTAAAAGATGATAGATATATATAGATATTGCAAACTACAATATATATTGGATACTAACCAACTTGACTTTGCGTTATAGTAGTAGTAGGTATCTCATCGATCTGATTGCGTGATAATGGTGGTGGTCCAGTACCATCCATTTGATTCAATAATTGGGTAACAATAGCGTCTAATCCATCACGACCCCAAACATAATCTCCAGGATTTCCCAAGAACAGTCTAACATTGAATCTACATTATTTTGTTTTATTTTAGTAATACTAAAGATTAAATAAAATTGTTTAATGACTTGTACCCTCATGGATGAATGAACTTTTTAAATATTTACTGTTGCCATCACTGTTGGAAAAGCATGTTTACAATTGATGACAATTCATGTGGGGTTTCATTCATTTATGAAAATGCATATATGAGAAAAAAAAACAGGATCAAAATGTAAAAATTTAAATAATTACAATAATATGGAAATGAAAAAATGAAAGTGAAAAAATATTTCACGAGAATATATAAATTTAAAATGCTATAAATCGGTCTATTATGATAGAGAGAAATATAACACATCTTTATTTTATAATTATAATATCTAATATCTAATCGGCTAATATCACAAGCAGTATTTATCACAAAACAACTTACACAGATGGCTGTGCATCTTGACCCACAGAGTTGCTTAGACTCGCTGCTCCCGAAAGATTGAAGATAAAATCTTGTATGAAATTCTCTATAGGCATCTGTAGGCTCTCTTGTCTTCTACGATTGCTATTTTGTAAAAAAAAATAAAAAAAAAATGAAACTTTATTGCCTTATCAATTTTCCAAGCATCATGCATACAGGACATTATTATAATAATAAATATGTAATTTTGCATTTATAAAGGTGAAAGAAGAGACCAAATGCATACCATTTGTCAAATTTATGTCAAACATTCAAACAGGTAAATTCAATTATCTAGCAATCTTTGAAAACTGCATCACTACATGTGACATCAATGGATGCAGAATGTTTATTTTTGCAACTGTTGACAATTTTCTTCTCGCTGATTGGATTATATTTTTAGATCTGGGGTATAGTACCCTATCTTAGCAAAAAAATTTCCAATAGTTGCAAAATAATGATTGTGTTTAATAGACGCAGCTTTACAACTCTTGTAAAATTCTTTAATATGATTGATCTTGCCCTATATATATTTAGATCCAGTTCCTCACTGGATCTAAATGTATAAATCAATTATATTAAATATTACAATTGCAAAGCTGTTTTTTTTTCTGTTAAACGTAACCATCGACAGTTTAGTGCGACAGTTTAATAAAGACAGAAAAGATACCTGCTAGTACGACGTCCATCTTGAGGGTTACGAGACCAATTGGATCTCCTTCTGCTTCCGAGCACATAGTTCCTATTGCCTCCACCCGGCTGTTGACTGGTGTTCAATTGTTGATTGGTATATGTATTCGAGAGACCCATTATCATCTCTATTATATCACGGTCACGGTCGGAGCGCTGCGAAGGTTGTAGCAAATGGATGTAGAGTTTATACATTTCTGATGATTTGTCAATAATTCCTGGTTTAATTAAATTTAAACTCACGTTCAAGGTCAAGATGTCGATATCCCCATCGCTCAGTTCTTCGCTGTTCATATCCATGCCCGAGCTGCCCTCATTGCTGCTGATCTCCAGCTCTTCAATGAAACCGCTCGCGCATCGTGGACACGTATAATTCTAATTGGAAGTGAAATGTCAGGGGAGTCTGAGTTACGCAATGTAGATTGCAAAGTCTGTCTTCGACAGATTGCCTGGGACATATGTACACGCTCATAGTTAAACACTTGCAAATTAATCCGACGTCATTGGCTGGTTCGTAATGATTCGAGATATTTTCAAATATCTTTATTTCCTTACATACTTTGTAAATTTTAACTAACCGCCCTTAGCTGGCGCTAAGACTTTCTAAAACTATTGACATTGCGAAAATAGACCAAAAAAATATTCAGGTTATCATGACCTATCTCAACAATCGTAACATTTTAGCATCACAATGACGCTGGGTTAAATATATGCAGAATGAATATATTCCAGAAAACTAAAATCTACATTCAACAAATCTTAAGCTCTATTTTTGTGATAACTGTTTAAAAGACATCTTATAAAACATCTTGTATTCCGATTTTGGGCTTTATGGATGCTTTCCAGCAAAAGACACAGAAGACAGTATAATACAGTAAATTTTTACTTTTTTGTTTGCCAATGTTAAACAAAGATGAAATGATCATTGTGTTACATTAGGTTTCTTGTTGCAAAGCACCACATATTAGGCTTATTCCATGTATTATACGATAAACTTTTTAAGTCTATTGATTAGTTATAGAATCGAAATAACAAAAATCCGAAAATCTTTTGTGCAGCTAATCAACAGATTTATTGTACAACACATGAAATATTAACCTCATTTAGGATCTCTTACACTTACAATAAATTTAGCAGTATACTGGATTAGCACATTAAAGGCTGCTTTACGTACAATATCTAAATGCAGAAGCATAATGTAATAAACTTTGATAATGAAGTAACATTGTTAAGTAGTATGACAATATCATTATTGAGTACTTAATCGTTTAAAATATTTATACGCTTTTAACTTCGCTAATTTCACAACAGCTTTTAATATGCATCAATTTAGTATACAAGACTGAATTTATTATAATCCTCTATCAGCCTATGGAATTCCTACTTTCTATCAACAATCTGGCTCTTTAAATTTCAAATATTTTTATATCATTCCAAACTATGTAAGTCTGAATAAGCACTTACAAAAACTTATGAAAACTTGTGAAATACTTGCAAAAGCTTTAACAAATCATTAAAATCAGATTATATTTTACTTATTTTTTGCAGATTATCTATCAGATTATCTATCAGAATTTATTTATCAGAATTCAAAATCGACTGTGCCTTCAAAGTCTAACTGGTCGGTCTAAAGTTATTAGCTGCATTCAGCAAAGAAAAAAATTAATCAATTAGCTTTTAGAGTATTATTTTATTTGTTTTTGTCATATGACAAATATATTAGGTGTAGTAAAAAGAAATCCATTATGTTTCTATTCAATTTCATGCAAAAATAATGGATTTCTTTTGCTATACCTAATATATAGAATAAAGAAATTCTTGGATCTCTCTATCTTATAGATAACCAATAGACTTGAAAAAGCCTGTGTCGTACGACAGAAACGCATGAAATAGTGGCTTTAGAGTGCTATTTCATTTGTACGTTTTTGTCGTACGACAAACGTGTACAGAACAGAGATCCTTGAATCTCTCTATCCCATAGCCAATCAACAGGCTTGAAAAATTTGTTTGCCACCCTTAATAATTATTTAATATGATCGATTCTTACACTTAGCTTCAACAAAAACTTAAAGAACCAATCATATTAAAGAATCATCTAAGCACTGATTAGTTTCCTCTGCCAAATGCAGCCAAATGTTTATGAACAATAATAATAATAATAATAATATTAATCACAATGAGACAGCAATATCTCTGCACACTTCAGAAATACTTTAGAAAAGGACAATAAGATAAACAAAGTAACATGTATATATTTTTCTTCTTTTAGAACGCAAGGATATAAATATCTCATTCCAAATGAAACAAAAAGTATAACATGAAACAAGAGAAAAAAAGTAGATTGGTGCATATTTATGCTCTTACTAATTTCGTACAAAGAGCCAGATTAAGGCGAGAATTCCAAAATAGTCGAGGTCGTCGATGAACGCCCTTGTCTACGGCTTGATCAAAACACATCGTCTCACGGCGAAATTTCATCTCAGATTTCGGAGGGATTCCATCGGGAACTACGATCACGAGAACGTGCGTAGCATGCTTCCTAAGGAAGCAGGGAGAGTTCACGACAGACATAAACGTGTATAAATGCGATTCGACTATGAGATTGCCATCAAGGTTTCCGAAAAATCGCGAAGCTGCAGGGAAGTTAACAAGCGTTATCGTTGACCTCGCCGTAGAAGAGAATTGGACAAGCTACGTTTATTGCGGGGACGAGGGGGGAAAGAGACAGAAATTTCGCATGATATGGGGTGACAGTTATATTGAGGACGGATATACCACCGCGGCGATTCCGCGTCGCGCGATACAAACGAATGCCTCAAGATGACGAGGAACATCACGGCGTACTTACCGGCAGCAGACGCTCGATTTTGACGCTGCATTTGTGGCAAAAAAACCGAGACATCGGACTTCCATCCACAACGGCCTCCGCCATGTTTTACGTGTCTCTCAATTTTCCATCTCTCTACTTGCCGTAGTTACGGTTGACGATTTCGGCTACGTTCGACACGCCTCGGTTGGATTCGGGTTTCAGTCACAAAGTACAATGAAACATTAGATTGCAGATTGTGTTGATTTTAGCACGTGAAACGTGCTTGTACCTTAAATTTAAGTGTTGCCAACTGCTAAACTAAAAATTCACAATCTCTAATTTCTGAACAATTAATCCGTTACAAAATATGTATTTGTTTGTAAAAATACTCAAAATCTAATTTAGAATTCAAAATCTAATTTATCATCCGTGCTACACTTTTTTCTTAACTTGAATAAGTTAGAAATTAAGACAAATTTTAAAGTCTTGCTGTTGGCAATTCTGATGACAAATTAATTAACCAATCGAGTAATTGGCGTGTAAGGTCTTCTGCGTTTTTGCACTAAACATCATCCCTTTCTTTTTGTTTGACACACGAATATATATTTATCTCATTTTAAATGCAAACATTTTTGAAAATTTCAAGAAACGCGAATAAAAATCTTGACGCTGAAAATGAGCGTCGATCTCGCGTGAGCATGAAAAGGCGTCTTTAGGAATAAACTTGTCACCTATTGAGAAGTTTGTCAATCCTGTTACAGATGATTCAAATTTTGTAACGTGTAAAGTTTAACAAACGGAAAAGACATTTCGTGTTTTGATGGGATAATTGTGAGATTAATTAACTTTATAGTTTTAATATTAGGCTATGTTCCAAAACTTCCTAAAGATTTTATTCTATATACTATAATTACTATATACGTTACTATATATTTCGAGTAAAATTTCGAGATCAAATATTATGGAGGATCATTGGATAGAATCATTGAAAACGAAATTCATAAACATGAATACGTCGACGCTCAAAGAATTGTTACTGTCCAAAGTAGAAGAATTAGATGAAATTAAAAAAGAGCGATTCAATGGTAAATTTTATTATTGAGTATGGAATAATTTAATTTTATAGGAAATAAACCAATAAGTTTATTGCTTGAAGTCCCGAAATTATAGAATACATTGTGTTATTATATTTTTATATATTTTTATATATTTTATAATCCTATATATTTTTAGAGGATGAAACTAAAATTAAGGAATTAACATCAAACTTGGCTGCTACGAAAGAAGCATTGCATATGGAAATTCAATCTTTAGAGAGCAAGAATAATAGGTTATCAGAAGAGAAGAAGTTTTTAGTGAGTGTACTTTTATTTTTTCCAGAAAGTCTACGGATGTTTATTATTGCAAAATATTTTTTAGGATGAACTGGAAACAGAGAACAAGAAATTCTTACAAGAGATCAAACAGTTGGAAGGAAAACGTACTAACTTGAAGTCTATTAAACCAAATTTACAAGATCAACAATTACTGGAGCAAGGAAGGCATGTATTATCATTTATTAATGAAATCTGTTTTATTAATATTGTCATAATTTTGTTTGTTTCATAGAAAAAAGTTAAACTTGTATAAGGACTTAACAAGGATACAGTGGGATTTTGAAGCTATATATTCAAAGCACAATATTCAAGGCTGTATCCTTTTTCTAAATATTTATATACATGAAATTAGCTAATATATAAAATCAAGTACAATTTTGTATTTCACACTAGCTAGTTCTTTTACCAAGTAGCAGATATGCATATCCTTAATTTTTAACACAGACGTTTCAAACAGACGCGACTACATTCATCATTTCTGTTATGATGCTCAAGAGACTAATAAAAAGTTAACTGACTCACTATGGCATGAAATATATTTGTCTACGAGCGAAGCTGAAGTCAGAGATGAGAATCTTCCACCAAATTAATATAAATATTATACCTAAATGATACAATTTTGATACTTGATTACTTTTAGAAATAGATAATATATGAAGATGTATATTGATCTAGGATAAGGTGATACAATTTCTTACATAATATAATTCTGAACAAAATAAAATTTAAATCGAATTTTTTAGGTACAGGTTTAATAATCCTCTTTGTGCGGAGGATTCTGAAGAATAGAACAAAGAAAAAATTGAATTTTGAAAACTGAATTAAAAACTTTTATTTCGTTCAGAATTATACCGTGTTTAAACTTATATTACTTGTATATATTTGTACCAAACCTGTAATAATAAACACTTTTTAATTTTCATCTTTTTATTTTTTTTTAAATTCTTTTATTATTAAAGATTTTTATTATACAATCACTTTTGTACAGTTATTAGATTTTAAAGATCAAAAGATTAAACACACGGTTCGTATAATATAATGTGTAATAAATACAAAAAACAAATAATCCTACCATTATAATAGTATTTATGATGCAGAAAAGTACACAGCTTAAAATACTCGCGCCAATAGCCAATACTGTCCCTGAAAACAATATGTGCTTCTTTAATATCCAGCAATTTTATGATCAAGAATAAGAAATAGGATTGCTTACCTTGAACTATCATAAAACCAATAAATACGAATACAGCACTGACAATACCAAATATAATAAACAAGAAGATGGGCGCAAGAAGCGATGCTAATGCAATGAAGGTAGCCACTTGCAGAAACGGATTGTGGGCTAACTGGTCCTTAAATCTGAGGATAAATTTACGAACATTAGGATGTTGTAAGAACGTCTGGCATTTTTTAGCCCGTTTTTCATCTGGAATTAAACATCAATCCTTCATTCCTCTTTCAAAATGATAGAATAAGTAATGTGACAAACTGAAGTGCATGATGCATATACTTACAATACATGATTATTGAATCGTATATACTGTCATTTTGTGTCTGAAATAAAACAATCTGTGTTTACTCATTTCAAATTAGCAGAAATATAAGGTAGGAAAAAAGGCAATACTGAGCAACATTAACATTGCAGAATAATATGACTGTAACAGTCTGTATAGATACAAATAAATAACATGACAGTATAGAGAACGGATAAAATAATGTAAACATCTGAGAAATATACTACTTGTCGGGATTATGAAAGTTATTTTGTAAAAGTAAGTAAACTAGTTACAGTTTTGTTCTCGAAAAATAATTTGTTATTACAAATTAATTCTGAAAAGTATTTTCGTACGTTTTAGTTATTTTTTGTAATTTTTTTGCACTTTTTTATTTTAAATATAAGAATCTTACATTTCTGATAATACTAAAATATTTTGTTCAATCATTCGCTATTTCATTTATAACAAATTAATATATATACTTCTATTGAAATTAGACTTATGGAATTAATAATTCATTCACATACTAAAAGACTTTTAGTTTAATTTTTAATTTTTACAGATAATTTAGGGAGAATAATTATTAGGAATAAAGATGTATTTCAATCTCAAGAAATAAATTGTTTACTTCATTTTGATCAGTCAATATGTTGAATAAATTTATAAAAAGTACTATTAAATTACAGTTAAAAAATGTAATTAAGTTACAATTATGAATGGAAAAAAAGGAACACAGTTATAATTATTGAAAAAAAAAACTTTAACTATACTTTGTTAAAGTAACGAATTACTTCTTAACCCTACTATTTATTTTATTAATAACAAATTCGCTTATTATTTGTCTTTAATATGGATTTTATTCTCGTTGAAATAAAGTCATGTATACCTGAATAGTGTAACAACTGCTGCAGTGCAATATCATTTTTGTAATAAAACATCTTTAATTGTTTTAAAAATATATTGAAGGAAAAAATCTTTTTCATTTATTTTCAAAATTACAAATAATATTTAAATGAGGCGACTATATTGGCTAGAAAAAAGTATTGAAATTTTTAAGAATAGAGAGGAATTTTAGAAAATAGAATGAAAAAATTATATAAAATTTTATTGATAAAGCATTGATCTGCAGAGCACAAATTAATAATAACATTACATCAATGTTGTAATTTCCTATTCAATGTAATGTAACTGTTATCTGTTACATTATGTATTATATTCCTGTTGTTGAATGAAAAAAGTATAGTTAGAAGGCTAAGATTTAAGGCTAGACCTAATTAATTACAATGATGAAGTACAGTTAAGGGATAGATGGATAAATTTATTTGTAATCCAAATCTCTTTCTTGATTTTACATAGCTGAATAGATATATGTATTAATTTATATTGTTGAAATTATAATATTTAGTTTTTTTACTATTAATTTATGTTCTACGGAGATTAACTATTTCAAAAGTAAAATGTGTATTAAGAGTGACGGACCAACTTTTTATTCAAACAAATAGTAAAGAAATAATATATTTCTCTTATATTACTTTGTCTATCCCCTGTATATTTAATTTACCTCTGTCATTTCTGTCAAAGTTCTTCAAAGTAGTTTTTAGATGCAGTTAAACACTTCATACATATCATGACTTGCACAATACAATTCGAAATAAATAAATAAATATATCTAGCTTTTGCACATAGCAATTTTCGAAAAGATAGATATTTATCCAAATTCAGAACTGACGTTATTATTAAATCACATCTTATTGCATTGTATACATATGTGCCAGTGTTTCTGTATCTATTTTCTCTCCTCTCTTATCTTCCTCTCTTATCAACAAAAAAATGTCAAAGTCCAGACAGATTTGCGCAAAAGCGATACGCAAAAATCAATACGCACAAAATCAATATATCTATTAATTATCAACCTCAATTTAATTATGGATAGTTCTCATTGCATTTCTTATGCGATCTCTCGAGATGTACGCATTTATTTACTTATATTTTATATTTTTTCTTTGTACTTTATATTTTCATATTTTTTATGCAGCTGAAATAAATGAGTATTTATAATATCCAAAGTCCTTTGTTAGGATCGAATTTCGAATCGGAGTTCGCTCGTAGATTTTTAAGATATTTGTATATATTATAAATGCCGAACTCTGCAGCGCTCCCGTAGCCCGTAGGTCTTTATTGAAAGCTTCCGAGAAACTCAAGAGTTCCGATCCGAATGAAAATGAAAATGCGCGGAGGACACGGAGACGGAGGTTAGCGTGACGTGCATTTATGTGCACGGTGGAACTTGACAGATTAACTACATATTAACAACGCTAAATATGCGCATGAAAATTATGTGCTTCAGCGGGACGTTGACGAGAGCTAAGGCTCTAATACGAAATTGACGTCTACAAGCTAAATGAATTCGCAAACAATGCAGTTACAGATATCGCTGGACACTTCATTTGATGACAGGACTGCTTCATCCTGGTCGAGGTATAATCAGCGGATTACATCATTTTGTAGGCGGTCACTGATTTTCTAAACAAAAGAGTCGCTAATTCATTAATTATTTATGACTTTGACTAAATTCCGATTTTACTTAATCAGTGATTAATATATTATTAAACAGTATTGGCCTGTACTTATTTTGTCAATGACATATATAATTTTTTGTAATTTAATTTACAAAAGAACAGAGATAACGAATTATAATAAAAAAATTTACTTTAAGCAATTCTATCAATTGTATTAATCAAAGTTTGATCAAAGCTCTTATTAAATTAGCTCTTATTAAATTAACTCTAACTTAATCAGTAATTAACTTGTCAAGCAACTTATATTTATTTTATATATACATGTGAAGTTATTAAATTTTGAATGTTTAATTTCTAATGAGCAGATTAGATTAGACATAACAAATTGTAATTAAAATATGTTTTAAATTCTGTCAATCAAAATTTGATCAGAATTATCTTTACAATTGCTATTACAAATGAGATTGGATATAAGTCTCTTTTGTTCAGGAAGGAGAGGCAGAAATGGTTCCTGTCGTTGCTATGTGGCACATGTCTGATATATGCTACACGTACATCTGTTCCTCTGTTGATACCTGTTGTCAGTCAGGAGAAGAATTGGTCCAAGTCGGACTCAGGCATAATATTATCGAGCTTCTTCTGGGGATATACATTGACGCAAGTAGCCAGTGGCTACATTAGCGATAAAATCGGTGGCCAGAGAGTATTGTGGATATCTGCTCTTGGTTGGTCGGCAACAACCTTCCTCATGCCGGAAATTATAGAATTCTTTTCTGGAGATGGGACATCCATTCTGCTTGTTGCAGCAGTGAGAATGATAAATGGAGCATTCCAAGGTAATTTTCAAGTGTTCACAGCTGTACTGCTGGCGATGGAGGATAATATGACACTTGTCACTTACAGGAATGCATTTTCCTAGCATGATTAGCTTAATCAGTCAACGCTTGCACGAGGCAGAAAGGGCCTCCTTTTTTAGCTTATTAACATCAGGATCTGCTCTGGGCACTCTACTCACTGGGTCTTTAGGCTCGTATCTTCTGGAAAATTATAACTGGATGACTGTCTTTCGAGCGTTAGGTACAATGTAGCTTATGTAAATCGATGTCAAATTAATTGAAGAATCCACAGATAAATGATGATAGTTTTTGAGACGTCATGTAAGAATAATTTAATAGTTGAATATATCTCTTTGTTAATTTTATTTTCAAGCAAAAATGAGAAACGTTTGTGGTGCTTACTAATTTACTTATATAGGGAGCATGAGTTTGGCATGGACAGCTTTATTAAGCTACCACACTCTGCCTTTTAAGGAAAAAACAGCTTCTATCAAGTCCACCACCGACTACACTTTGCCTTGGTCCAAACTTCTGTCACAACCTCCTTTCTGGTAATTATAATGCATGGGCTTCAATATTTTCGAAACCTGTTTTATATTTATATAGGCTAGAAGTAGAGAGACTTTTATAATCAGTTAACCATTGCAATTAGATTGTACTTTCCCAAGACTCTACTGATTTAATGTTTTTGATTTTCGCATTTTAAATTATGAATTCTTGGAATCAGTTCTTGGAAATGTGGAAAATTTTTAGAATTTTTAGATAATACAATCTCTTTACCGATTATATTTTCCTAACTTTGTTGATTTCGAAACTTCATGATTTTACCCAAAAATAATGAAAGCTTGAATTACGCATATATACTTTAATTTACATAAATGCTCTGAATCATTCAATTGTGAATTATATAAAATTATGATCTGAAAATTAAGATTTATAAGATAAATATAATATATTTTATAGATCAATTTTCTCATTTATGTTTGTGATTGTTAGTTGATTTTTATGATTTTCAGGTCCTGCGTTATTGGACATGCTTGCCAAAATAACTGTTTCTTTGTATTACTTTCATGGATGCCTACATATTTCCATGACACATTTCCTGAAATAAGGGTAATATTATTATCTAATTTTTATTCAGTATTGTTGCTTAGAAAGTCTATGAAAAGTATATGAAAAGAAAAGATATAAGAAGTGTTCTATAATAAAGATAGTAAATAATATCTCATATTCATAGCTAAGAAAAAGCTAAATAATAAGTAATTTGTAATAACAACATAGTAATTTTTTTCTTATCATATCATGTTAAATAAACTTTAATTAACAGGGCTGGATTGTAAATATGGTGCCATGGCTATCGATGTTACCTTGTACATTCTTGGGGAAAGCTCTGTCAGAAGAGATAATTAAAGCTGGTTATTCTGTTACTGTGACACGCAAAACAATCCAAACGATTTGTTTTGTCATCGAAATTGGAAGTCTGTTATTTTTGGGTAAGTTTGATCCTCGGTAATCAAGGTTTATATAACAAAAGTGTAGAAAAACTTGTTAAAACTTGATTTTTGGGATTACTTATTTAAATATCTATAATAAAGTCCTTTTTAAATAAAATAATTATTAGCCTTTGTCAGTTCCAATATTACATTATTCGACGCGTTTTTGTGCGAAATGAAAGAATCTAATGAAAAAGTATTTAATAATTCTTAATAATTCTTTAAACAACATTGTAATAATGTACATATTCCCCATAGCGAAAGTGGAAAGTTTTGAAAATGCCATACTTTGTCTCGCGTTAATTATTGGTGGCTCAGGCTTCCACAATAACGCTATCGCTGTTAATCCCTCGGATCTTGCACCAAAGCACTCCGGCAGTGTATTCGGTCTAATGAATACTGTTGGCGCAATACCTGGTAAGTAATTAATATAAACAATCGCATGAACAGCTATTGGGAGTACAAATAAGTTTCCGCCGTTTTTTATCAAAAATTAAGCATTTATTGAAAGAACGGTACATAATGTTTTATTCAAAGTAATGGCCATCGCTAGCCACTACTTTTTCCCATCTTTCTGGTAGCATGTGGATATCGCGTCGGAAGAACGCTTCATCTTTTGAGGCTATCCAATCATTGATACAATTTTTGGTATCTTCATATGATGTGAAGTGCTGCTCAGACAGGCCATGCGTCATCGATCGGAACAAGTGGTAGTCGGAAGGAGCAATGTCTGGAGAATACGGTGGGTGGGATAGAACTTCCCATTTGAGTGTTTCTAAGTAGGTTTTGACCGGCGCCGCAACATGTGGTCGAGCATTATCATGCAGGAGAATAATTTTGTCATGCCTGGAATAGTAGTGGGTGCGTTTTTCCTTGAGTGCTCGGCTCAATCTCATCAATTGTGTTCGGTAGAGAGCCCCAGTAATAGTCTCGTTCGGTTTGAGTAACTCATAATACATGACACCAAGCTGATCCCACCAAATACACAACATGAGTTTTTTTCCATGAATATTTGGCTTGTCGATGTTGAAGCATGGCCAGGTGGTCTCCATGATTTCCTCTTCTTTAGGTTATCGTAGTGAATCCATTTTTCACCACCAGTGACTATACGATGCAAAAAAGCCTTTCTTTTATGTCTGGCAAGCAGCATTTCACATGTGAAAAATTGGCGTTCAATGTTTCTCGGCTTCAATTCATATGGAACCCAATTCCCTTGCTTTTGAATCATTCTCAATGATTTCAAACGATATGAAATTGTTTGTTGAGTTACTCCTAATGTAAGTTCTTTTTGCGTTTGACACGAATCTTCATCCAATAATACTTCCAATTCCGCGTCTTCGTATACTTTCGGCCTTCCGCTACGTTCTTTGTCTTCGACGTCAAATTCACTGTTCTTAAATTTTTGAAACCACTCATGACAACTTCTCTCACTTAAGGCAGCATCACCATATGTTTCTACAAGCAATCTATGAGCCTCAGCTGCAGATTTCTTCAAATTAAAGAAGTAAATCAAAAGTTCCCGCAAATGACGCTTATTCGGCTCAAAACTCGACATTTTCGTACAAAAAAAATATATGATGCTGATACAAAATCGCTAATATTTCAAAGTTATGGTGTTGCCGGATGTCCAATCTTATGATGTCGTTTTACATCAAACAATTTTAATTATAGTTTATTAGTGACGCCGTCTTTTGCAAACGGCGGAAACTTATTTGTACCCCCAATAATATATTTTCTTTTTTTTTTTCAGGTTTTCTCGGTGTGTATTTTTCCGGACACATTCTACATGTGACACACAGTTGGCCTGCTGTCTTTTTATTTATAGCTGTTATTGATGCATTAGGATGTATAATGTATTTATTGTTTGGCTCGGGCCAAGCAATCATATAAATTGTAAAATAAATTTTTATTAATAAAGTTTAAAAATCAATTGTTATTAAACGAATTTTAAAAATAAATTCTCGTTAAATAAATTTTTATTATGTTATCATTCTAAAAATCATTCAAGATCTCACATCTTAGTCTCTCATTGGCGAAGAAATGAAAAATTACTAGAAACAGGCCAATGTGAGTAGTTTGAACGATGCAAGTGCGCCACTCCCATTGCTGTTTGCACTTTTTGCACTCAGCATCTTCGTTTTCTCTCTTTTTCATACTTAAATATATATCTGTCTCATTTTAAAGTGCAAACATTTTTACAATTTTAAGCAACGCGAAGAGATCTAGGTCTGTTTTTCATTCTTGCTCTAGATTGCATTAGAATTCTCTCACTTTCGCCAATTATGAACATATCTATCTTATTTAACTTTTAAGTTTCAAAAGTGTATATACTAGTTCAATAAAAAACAGACTCTTTATATATAACTTGCGGTTATTTGCGACGTTAATGCGTACGTGTGTAATTAGCGATGAAAAAGTAAATAATGGCTGCGTTCAATAGAGAAAATTAATCGATTAGTCACAATTAGCTTAATTTTTTTTTTTTTAATATGATTGGTTCTTACACTTAGATCCAACAAAGAACTAAAGGCAAGAACCAATTATATTAAATAATCACTAAATGTTAACTGAGTTAGTTTCTTCTGCTGAATGCAGCCGAACTGTTTTCGTTCATAGCAGTTCATATAAACAAGAATTCGCAGATTTTTGGTTTTTGTAACATTGACCTTGATTTTAATTTTTCTTCAGAAGTGAGTAATACTTTATCATATTTTTTAATTAGTAAATCTAAAATGCCGGTAGTGTATGTATTTGTTGTAAATTTACAGCAATATTTTACTTAAAATAACCTATATGTTTAGATCTTTTTTCATAAAACATCTTCGAAATTGTAACATCGTTTTTTTTTGGACAACTTTAAAATGTTCATAGGTGTTCTTCAATATATTATTTAACTGCAAAATAATAGTAATAAATTATATGTCGATAACAGAAATGTCACAAGATGAGGAAGTAGATTCGCAAACGAGTCAGTGGTACGGAGTACGAGAAGCCACATTATTTCTCGTCGATTGTACAAAGAAAATGTTTATGCATTCATCTGATATTGATGACAAAAAAATCACTTACATCGAAAAATTTTTCAAGGTCGGTTATAACATTGCATGTTAGTTTGAGACTCATTCTTTTTAAATGAACTTTTTGCATAGTTTATTTTTCCTTTTCTTTCTCTCACATTAGAAAGAAAAAAAAAAGGAAAGTTGAATGTGTATATGTTGAATGTGTAAAAAATTCAAATAAAAAAGAATGGGACTTGTTGATTAAAGAGTTATATATAACTGATTGTCATTCATTATCCTTTCAGCTATACAAACAAATTCTTCGGCAAAAGTTAGCATGGAGTATGCAAGATTGGATGGGTGTAGTGCTATTTGGCACAGAAAAGAGTGACTCAAATTCACCATGGACAAACATTCGGACTCTGCAAGAACTCAGAGTTGTTACTTTGGATGATTTACAACAAATTAGAAAACTAAGCAAGTATAATTACAATCGATGCTGAATGTAGCACATTTTCCAGGAATGCGAGACACAACTTTCATTAATTATTTTTTTTATTTTTACAGCTAAAAGTGGCATGAAGGGTTATGAGAGTATGAAATTAAAAAATAATATTCTGCTTCTCGATGCATTGACATATGCCACAGATATCTTTTTGAAAATAAAAACAGTCCTCACTAAACGTAGGATAGTTCTGATCACTTGTTATGATCCCGACTATTCGGACGATGAAAAGCATCGCATTAGAGCAAAGGCGAAATCTTTGAAGGAGTTGGACATTAATTTACATGTCATCGACTTGAGAAATAATTGGCCGCTCGATGAGTTCTATAAAGATTTAGAAATACTGTCGAGGAAGATAGAGATAAGCGTTTACAGAAGGACATCACTTGTTGATTTGGTACAACAGATTAAAGCTCCATCCAAAAATATCGCACGCTTATCCTTTCAGATATGCGATGGTGTGGAGATTGATTTAGTGGTGCGTACTCTGGGCAGGTAGGTCTTTCGTAAGAATACTATTAATTTTATAATATTATAATTAAATTTTGTACAAGCAAAAACGCAAGTTTTTAAACGCACTCATTTTACAGAAAACGTAGATATTTGCAAACGAAGCCATTAAGCAAAGCGACTAATCAAGTTTTGTCCAGATCAACCTATTTCAAGGATACCAATTTTTCCATTGATGAGGTGTATATCTTTCGCTTAACGTAACGTAAAAATTTGCTTAATCTTAATCGGTCTTTTTCGTCAACCCAATTTTTCCGTATTTTCTTCAATTATGTTGTGAAAAATTGTTTATAAGAAATATTTTTTTCACAATCTTATATAATTTTAAGTTACATAATCTTATCTATCTCTCTTTCTTAGATCTTGACCTTTAAAGTGACAAAAAAGTTCAATTATGTCAACTTTGAACAAAGATATATTAATTTAAAAATTAAGATATACTGTGAACCCGCGAACACGAGTTCCGATTAGAATTAAATTACATGTAAAGTATCTTGAATTTATTTCTTATACTCGATTTATTTAATTTAGGAAGACAGTGACAACGAGGAATCTGATTTACCTTTTATGATACCAGAAGAAGTTAACTTAGAAACTAAGGAATTGATCGGAGGCAAGAAGCTGCGTTTCACGCGAAAGGAACTCTTGCGAATAAAACATTTATATCCACCAGCCATCAAGATAATTGGTGTAAGGCCTATACCCAGTGATCTTTTCAGATATCATGTTAAACGGAAGTACTTTGTTAGAGCGGATTATGGTAGTACTCGTAAAGGTAACGCATATGTATATAATATGTATATAAAAAAATTAATTAATAATGTGCGAGGTTTAATTTATTGTGTACCATAAAATTACATAGATATATGTGAAATGTGATAACACTTTGTGATATCACAACATTTAATTACTATATAAAGGCTAATCTATATATACTCTAATGTGCTCTTTGCTTTTTTTTTGATTTTATTTTTTTGTTTTTTTTCTCTTTTTGACTATTTTATTGATAATCTTTTCCGAAGTTTTTCAACTTTTATCTCGTATGAGAGAAGACGAAGAAATAAAATAAGTACGAAGGCAAGAGGTAAAAAGTAAGAAACAGGAAGTAAAGAGCACATTGTAGATTAGCCTTAAAACTAATGTCAAATGTGATCATTGTTTCTTTTTGCAGACAATCTATTGTTCTTCAGCGCTTTATTAAATAAATGTGCGACTAAGAATAAAATGATAGTGTGCGCGTTCACAATGCGATTGAATACACAAACTAATCTCTGCTACATGATTCCGAACGCTGAATTGGGCGGCTTTTATTTATCGAAAGTCGCATTTCAGGGTATGTCTAATTATATTTTACATAATTACACTATCAGAGAGAGATTCAAGATATTCTTTACTTAATGAATTTAATTTTATATTAGGGAACGTAGGAGACAAGAGCGAAGCGTTGCTACATTATGACACGCAGAATTCTGTATCTGACAAGGAAGTTGCGCTGTGGAAAAAAACGATCGATCGACTCGATATGAACTATCATCCGTATAATTTCAGATCTTATAAACTGGAGTGTCAGATACAAATAGTGGAGAAGTTAGCTCTAGATAAAGAACCTGGCCCTCCACCGATTGATTCCATCGAGAAATCATGTAAGTAATTCTATTGAAATAATAAAAAAAAAAATATATTTCAGCGAAGTTTGAAAACACTTTTTAAAAACTGACATTTGGGATTACTTATTCAAATATCCATAACAATGTTTTTTTAAATTCTTTAGAGAGAAGTATTTTAACAATTGTAAGAATTATTGGCTTTGATTCTACAAAATTTAGTAAAAAATTATTATGAAAAAATATAGTTATGAGTATTTGAGTAAATAATGTCAATTCAAAAAAACAAGAGAATAAAAAGTATTTCCGAACTTTTGATCTGGAGTGTACAAAGTAAGATGGGTACTACTGGGGTAGAAAAAATAAATTTATATCAAATTATAGATTAATGCCAACTTTTTTTCAGATTTAATAGCTAAACAGAAAACAAGTGATTTAATATCTGAATTTTATAATATGTATCCTGATTTACTATTTGTCAATGGTCCAACAAAAGCAAAAAGAACTAAAAAAAAATAGGAGATATGTTTATTAAAATGTGTGATTATGCATGTGAAATATTATGTTACATGAGAATATTTTTAATGATACATAGAAATTTTATTTCGCATTTTCTTGAAAATTACTTATATAATAAAAATCTTAAAAAAATAGATAGGATCTTACTATATAAAAAAATAGAAATATTGTTCGTTTTTAAATGCTACATTTTATTTCACAAATATACACTTATAATATATGTATCTTATATATACCTGTGAAATTGTATGTTAAAATCTTGTTTCTTTAGAATATTTCAATTTTGTTTTGTTATATAATTGCTGTCAGTCTTGAAATGGATATAGGTATTTAGAAACCAATTCCAATTAATGCACAATGTAACATCATAAAATTTATATAAATAAACTCAGTTTTTTATTTGGCAATATATAACGTTCTGTTATTAAAATATCTATTGTTATTTTTAATACATTTTATTAGAATAATACTATTATAGATGTAGGAAGATAAAATTATTAAGGCACCAAGATGGTAATGTTCTGACAATTTAAATGCATATGAATGTTTAACAATATTTCCATTTATGTATATCAAAATACATTGTTTTATTATGTTCTATTTTAAATATATCTGCTACAGTTAGTCATTTTGATTAGGCCACAAAAGGATAAGGCACATGCAAATTCCTGTATAACTCACACAGAATTGTTTAACTATGTTTTGAAAAAATCTTATAAACATTATGCAAAATGTGCATTTCTAATGACAAATGTTAAGATAGAAAATTTGAATTTTTGCACACTTTCAACAACCTTATATAAATATGTATCATAAAATAATTTAAATACAAAATTACTTAGATCCTATAATCTTGAATATATGTATACTTATTACTGCAATGAGCCAATGCGCAATTAAAAAGATGCAAAAGTAATATTATCATTAGTCTCTCCTGTGCCATCCTTTACTTCAAACATGCGGGCTTAAAGTACGACACAGGTGCTTTTCTCACGAAAGGGATTTGACTTCTGTGATGAGAAGCCCACCAGTAGGCAGTCCTCCTGCTCGTGCTCGGTGATGTACTTCATGATGTCTTCGACGGCTTTGCTCACCGTGATCCGCTTCAAGGCGGCCTCGCGGCGCAGCTGCTCCGTCACTTGGCGTTGCTGTTGCAAATTCGACATCACCATGTCCATAACAGCTGTATGCGTGAGAGATAAGTCAGAAAGTGTCAAACTAGAATTCTCGCACAAAGAGAAAACGGAAGAACGCATGAAAGGGGAAACACACCACAAATTAAGGGCTAACCTGGACCTGGACCTGATACGATGCTTGAATCCCACTTTTACAGATCGTGGAGAACCTTCTCTCTCGACAACTCGGATCTTTCTTTCCGTAAAAGTAATCCGTAGACTGATTCTATTCACATTCCTCACGATCCTCACGATTTATCCTGATTTATCCTTTCCGTACCAAATGTGCCAATCCCTCAAGGTGTACTCACATGTGCAACAAATCGCACGCGTTGATTGGCTGACAAACATCTCGTAAAGATGCGTTATTAGAAATTGAATCAAAGGAGAATGTTCTAAAATAATTCGTATATTAAATATCGTATATTAAAACACAACTAATTATTATGAATAAATAATATTTTAAAAAGGATAAAATTATTAATTTTTGCTTCGATATATCGCATCTTTAAAAGTATTACAACTCAAAAAGAAGTTTAAAAAAATCATCAAATCATTACAGGGTCTTTTTTAATTATAACAATTTTGATTTTTGTGTGCTACTTAGGGAATGATTTTTTAAGAATTGTGAAATAAAAATGATGTTTAATATATTAAAAAATATATTCTTTTTGTTAATATATTTAATCTGTAAATAAAAAAAATGTTCTGTTCTAGATTGAAAAATAATTTTTCTCGTTTTTTGGAAAATTTAATTTTTGAATTGTGTCATTTTTATAGAAAACAATTATGATAAGGAAGATTAAAAATTGTAATGGACAGCGGATTATATATAAAAATGTCGCTATAAATAATTTGTTGCTCGAATTGATTGTTTGAAATTTGTTGTTATCATAATATTATAAACAAGTTGAATAATTATTATTTTTATTAGATGTTATGTTATATTTCACAAAAGTATAGCATAACATCTAATAAAAAAAAAATTTAAAAGCTGAAAAAGTTTAAAGCAGCCTTAAGGTTGATTTACAATGTCAACTTACCGCGCATCAAAACACATTCTGGATGCTTATTTTCTCTAATTTTCTCTAATTTAATTAAATATTCACATTAAATATTCACTGTTGATTATTCGAAAAACAGTGATGTTATCTCAATTAAAATATTATAGATGAAAGTGACTTTCTAACGTGACTTGTTAATGTTTGAATAATAATATCTAATAATAAATGATAGATAGATAATAATAATAATAACAGCAATTTCAATTAACTTTAATCAACGGTTAATCCATTGGAATTGACCAATCGCAGTTATTGTCGTTAAGCGAAATGACAAATGATTATCAATAAATGATTCCAATAAACTAATCGTCAATTAAAATTAATCAGAATTAGTCAAAATGATTTTAAGGGACTCTGTGCACAATAGAGGAAATATTAGGAACAAAAATAAATATGAAACATTGAAGAAATACAAAATTAGGGATAAAAATTAAAATTAAGGGCTGCATACAATAAAAGAAATATTAGAAACAGATCTAAATATAAAAATTTCAAATCGATCGATCAGAATAATTGAGAGTTGTTGATTTAATTGAATTAATTTTTAAATGATTCAATTTTAAGCATAACTGACAACGATTTCGTAACAATGTGGTTTGTATAAGGATTTAATTAACTCTATTTCACAACCAATTTTTTCTTAAGTATAGCGTTATTACGATAATTTTTGTTTCTATGAAGAAAAATATATAAGAAAATGGAAAAATAAATAAACGATTCCTGAAAAGGTCGTACTCTTTTTTTCTTAGCCAACAATCACGAGACGCGAATACTTAAGGTCTGTTTTTTATTGCTGCTCTGAACCGATATAATAATTTGAAGTGAAATAAACTTATATTTGTTTCATCTCAACTTATTGCACTGTGTGTACTAATTCAAAAAGTGCAGCAATAAAAAATCTTTAGATGAGGAGCCGGAGGATAGCGTATATAATCTTGAACAGTCTGGAATGAGCCAGGGCGCCCGTAAGCGTCCGTGATCCCGGACGCGTCGTACGTCATTGCGCGAATTCGGCCAATCACGAGCGCTTGCCGCTCGCGATTGCGCGACGAGCCGTGGCGTGTATCGCGCCTGCGCAGCACGGCGCTCGCGGCCGTGCGAAACTCCACATGAGCCTGTTGCCAGTTATTGATCCTGGCGCGATTAAACAACACCGCATTGCTGTCAACTACGAAAACACAGAGCTTCGCCACGTCTCGGCCTGCACTCGGCGTTCCAGCGTACGACGTAAAAGCGTCGAGGACGACCGTGAGATTCGATCGACGGTCATCGTTCTTCCTAAAGTGTTTAACGATTCTACCACCGTATCCTCGGAGCAAACCGCTGGTGCGCGACGCGAGAGAAACTGACGACACACGATCGCGGCATCCCGTCTGTGTCTCTGTGACACAGCGCAACGCGTCGCAGAGCGGTGCGGCGCGGCGCGGAGCGGAACGGAGCGGCTTCACTGACACGTCTGCTGACACGTACTGTCAAAATGTAGAGAGGATCAACATCGACGACGGTGGCAGCAGCAGCAGCAGCAGCAACAGTGCTTTCAACGTCGAGAAGTTGATTGCGCTCGCGAAAGAGAGAGAAAGAGCGAAAACATGTCATTGGATTTTCGCGAATGAACCTGGAGCAAAGAAAGAGAAAGAGAGAGGAGTCACGGCGAGCCAGATCTTCGAATTCTTGGCCGTGATTTTGTAGACGGACGGCGGCGATTGCACATGTGATCCCCCTTGAGTGGTCGACCCCATTTGGCAGACGCGATGAAGAAGTTCACGATCAAGGGTGTACTCGACGGGTTCCGGTCGTCGGTCCCGCAGCCCACCAAACCCGACCAGGAAATCATCGAGAACCTCAGGCCAGAGCACTTTCAAGTTAAGAAGGTCAGTATGAAAAGTTCACCCTGGTATCCCTCCACCCCTTTCAGTCCCCACTTCATCCTCTTTCCCCGTTCGCCCTAATTAAAGTGGACCTGTCGATAACATGCCTCGGCGCATTTTTCACAGACCTTCGCTGATCCAGGGAAGACTTTTAGAGAAGTCTGACGATCCGCTGCGAATCCGCTGTAAATATCGCACAAAATGAGATCTACCGCGGGTACCGCGGGTTTTTTCCTTCCCCGCGGTGTTTAACGATTGACTGAATGACGCAAGTCGCGCAATTAGAAATTTTATGGGGTCAGTCGTAACTCGTAATGTAAGGGAAAGTATTACGCCATCGACGGATGAGTAGATAGTGGCTATTTTTAACGAAAGATATAAATGACTTGGTGCAATACAAAGTTATCATCTGAATCACAAGAAAAGGGTACATATGTACATTTAAAAAAAAAAGATAACATTCCAGAAGCGGAAGAAGAGAGTACAATTTTATGCATTGAATATAGATATTTAATAAAATAAAATTTCTAAATCAATTTTTATTGATAACTTGTATTAATATAATTTTATAAATATAAAATTGTAATTAATCAATGTAATAATCAATTCAAAAGAGTACGATTGATTATCCTAAATACAGTGACATTATTACACCCTTGTTACTTGTCAATATTAAACAAGGATGAATTTACTGGAAAGGATAGTTTTACTTAAGTAGTTTTACTTAAAAATTTAACTAGACACAAATTTAAAAATAATTTAATTGGAGCAAATAATTATGTAAATAATCAAATTGGTTGCTAGAATGTAAAAATTTTTTTCAATATTGTTCATTATGCTTGAGATTCCTGCAGTATACATAATTATTTTTATGATCCAACAAAATTATTTTTACATTGAAAAAAATATCTGGTCGAAAATGAACAAACTATAGAAGATTTTGAATATATCAATTGGAATTCCGATTATCTCAACTAGAATTTAGTAGATTTAACTAGAAAATTCTTATTCGGTTATTTTCAATCAGAATTCCAATTAATTTAATTATTATTTTTATTATTATTATTTTTATTATTAATTTAATTAATTAATTTAACTAGACATTTTTCTTAGTATAACTTAATATCTAGCTAAATGTTTAGATACTTTAGCATTCTTTCCATATATGTTATTTCAAATGACTTATTTGTGTGATTCTTTTTGGAAAGCACCTGCAACATTAATTATTAATGGAATGCGCAAAACCCGTTTGTTACATTATATAATGCAAGAAGAAAAAGAGGAAGAAGCGAGATAATTAGATCCAAATTGGATTCAACAATTGGAGAGATTCAGTCTCATTCGTGTTTTATTTGTCATTTATCTTAAGTGCAGCGTTCGAAGGATCGTTCGTATAAAAGCCTGTTTTCCTCGAGTCCACCATCTCGTCTCGACTCTCGAGCTTTCTGCTCTTTGCTTTGTGTAAACAACCCCAGTGTGCCAGTAAATGCACCGTGTCAATATCGAAAGCTTACGTAATCCGAACTCGTTGGCATTCATATCGCTGAATAAATTCATATCAATTGCATCGCGCTATCCGTTAACTCTATCGAGTATACTCCATTTTGAATGCATCCATGATCTATATAATTATCTATTGACTTCTAGATCTAATGAAGCATTGAGAAAAATGGTCTGATTGGATTAAATAATAATTCTGGTGGAAAACGGACGAATCAGAATTTTCTGGTTAAATCTACTAGAATTCTACTAGAGTTCGGATAACTAAAATTCTGTTTGATATTATTGTGGTAAAAATAAGAAGTAGATTTTACCAGAAATATTATATCAACCAGAATTCCAATTATCTCAACTAGAATTTTAATAAATTTAATCAGAAAATTCTGATTTATCCATTTTCAACCAGAAATTTTTTTTAGTGAACAGGTTTAAATTGTCTACTCAGTAAACATCAACCTACGCCTACTCAATAAACATCAACGTTATAATTTCACACGCAATATAACGACTGATTCAAGTTCACAATGCTCGTGAGCATCATTTGCCCTTGTTGTGTGTAACATTTCATAAACAACCAGGTTGAAATGATTCTTAAGGGATGTTAGCGTGAATTGGACTGCGACCTAAATGTAATAATAACACGTGTTGTACATAACAGTTACATGCCATACAATACGAAAGCTTGCAGCAACATTATTGTAACGTTTACAATATTATTATAATATTGCTGGAATGATTTGTGCTGGACGGGATTGTTAAATGTGAAATTATAATATTGATGTCATGCATTTTATGTACTATTAATTGGTGTTTGCTGGGTATTTTGTTCTATTACAAAATTGATACATGTGAAAGTCATGTATCAGGTATTGTAAAACAAATACGTAATATGATACTTGGATATATATAATTCTTGTAAAAGAGAGAGAACAAAGTAAGCACCTTTTGAACTTGCTTCACTAGATCCAGAAGAGATATCGAGTCTTTGTCCATGGATGTACATATTCTATAGAAATTGAAAGAAGAGAAGACTGAACATAGCAATAACAATTTTGCTGAAGTATCTAAAAATTTAGTTCTAACAAAATTATTTTTAGATCTGTATGATAGATACAGATCTGAAAATATTTTTGTTCGAACTAAATCGAAATAATTATGTGGGAAACATGATGAGCATACTATAAACAATTTTTATTGTGAATTGTGAAGATTTATTGTGAAGATTCTAAGTTGCTTGAGTCAGCTTGAGTCCTATACGAATTATTTTGATGATTCAGATAAAATTGTTTTCAGATCTGCATTTAGTTAAATTTTTAGATACTTCAACAAAACTGTTCTTTTGT
Organism: Atta colombica; assembly: GCF_001594045.1. Taxonomy (NCBI): domain Eukaryota; kingdom Metazoa; phylum Arthropoda; class Insecta; order Hymenoptera; family Formicidae; genus Atta; species Atta colombica. The sequence goes on along the minus strand of NW_017259548.1, from coordinate 484,249 downwards.
AAAGAAAACAAATGTACTTCTTAATTTTGTAATTTTAATTTTGTAATTGTGTTCTGAATAGAACACAAAGTCATAAAGTATAATTATAATGACAAATATAGTGACAAATAAGGTCATGATGATGTCTTGTGATATCATTATAACTTCTGTGTTCTACCTAGAGTCCTTGATTCTTCTTTAGAAAAGGGATTCCCTAAACGAGAGTCCGTTTCGTGTCACATGCTCGCGTCCATGTTTTTATGTTAAATTCTGAAATCGTTCCTCAGAATTAAATATACTCGCGAGACACGCGAACGCGAGTCGTGCAAAGCGGATTCGTGAAATTCGTCGAAGACCTCAGTTTGTCTAGCTTTGAGATATAAATCCGAGAAGCGTAAACATTCCGACGACTGTCGATACTTGTTTCACGTCGTGAGGTATCTCCAGCTTGTCTAGGTTTGTCTGGTTTTCGTGTATCGAAACTGTCCCCGTCTATTTACTTACTTCAACGAGTAACTATCGGTGAAGCTGATATCGACTATCGCGCTTCGCGGTATGCCGTTCGTGCGAATATCCGTTACGCGGTCGAGAAACAGATAACAGGCTGATATACGAATACGGGGAATACGAGCAAGAGAAAACACAAGCGAACGATTAAAGGAGACGCATTGTTTCTACATTGTCTGTCTTGAGTCTGACTGCATTAATTGGAATATTGAATAGAATTTTCTAGTTAAATCTACTATAATTCTAGTTGAGATAACAAGAATTCTGATTGATATGGGACGTTTTTTTATTTCCCAACCAGAAGCGACCACGCTTCAAGGATGAAGATGAAGACAGCCTTAGCCGTGATCGCTTATTATCGTTAATTTTGATTGCATAACGAAAAAAATACCAATAATCAGAATCTGGTTGTGCCGCGTATCTTTAGATCCGTTTATTATTCCTGCACTAGACTGCGCTGGAACTATCTTTCTCACTTTTGTCGAATATCAAGCAAATATCCACTTCATTTTAAGTTCCAAAAGTGTACGTTAATCCAACTATAGAAAACAGACCTTTTGTTACACGTCTTCCAACTGATCGATCTCCCGATTCCGTTTCTCAGCCTTCGCGATCTCGGCGAGCATTGCAATTTTAATTCGATTTCTCGTGGGACGCGCGTCGCCTCGGCAATGATCAATTCAGACCGACACCTTTCACGCGTTTACCTTTCGCATTTGTCCTTATGAAGCTGCACATCAAAAACTGTCAAGTAGATCACCGTTATAAACGAGATCACGATTGCGATTTGCACGGCGAGTCGAACTTGAACGACGCAACGCACGCTGCATTGCACATTTGCCTGCGCTGAAATCATCGCTCGATGCGCGTAGGCGATCACATATAGTTACCACTATTATTTTAATTTTCTCACTCGAGGCGAGGATGATGACATTCGAGTTTCATGTATCTTTCTTGGCGTATTGAAAAAAAAGTCTATACTGAGAAAAATTTCTCGTTGAAAATCATAGTCAGTCAGAATTTCTGATTATTTTAATTATAACAGATTTAATCAGAACCTTCTGATTTGTCTATTTTTAATCAAAATTCCAATTAATGCAACCAGATTCTCCGTGCGATAATAATAATCATATTTCATATTTTATTATTGCGACACTTCCTCCTTTGGGATGACTCCATTATAATTTAATGTAATTATTTTACTAGCATTAAAACCCTGCAGCTTAGAGCCTCGATGTTTTTTATATTATTTAATAATTAATTAAATAATAATCAAACTCAGATTATAATTATGAAAGCTTTGAAAATAATTTTAATCAAATATTCGGTTATATATAATAACTAAAAATCAACTAAATGCATAACTTTATTTTTCTGAATATTATCTTATTTTTCTAATTATTACCAAACAGTTAATTACTACATTTTATTAAATTAAATTATATCTAATTTGAATTATTTTTAATTAATTCTATAATTAAATTCACCACTGCTTCTATACTCAACATGTCGTTAATTTAAATAAAATAATAAGCAATAGAGTTGAACAATTTAATTCGAGAAAATGTTTTAAATTTGACTCGAATTTAATTTATTATTTACTGAAGTGTATATACGTTAATATAGACATTGTTTATTTTGGTATCAATTATATTTATTTATATTTTGACACACATGAAGTTAAAAATAACAAAATGTTATTTAATCTAAGAGATTGGGTTGCCATTGATTTTTTAATATTTAACAATGTGTTTGGTAATATTTGCTAAATATTGCATTGTACGCCAAATAAAATATTTTTGGTAGCTATAGCATATCTTTTTTTTTATGTGCGCGCTGATTCGACATGCAATTTTCCATTCGACATTTTCTACACGAGACGGAGATGCAGAGCTGACGTAGCGAGAAATTCTCAGGGCAGTCGATTAGACGTGGCTATAGTTTTTACTCGTGAAGGAATAAAAACATGCAAATCTGCGCTTATCTTGCATTCGTTTCCTCATTTATATATGCATCGACGAATAACGGCGTGCATTTGAAAGCCATGTATTATTCCGCGAACACAAAACTGCCGCGTTCTTTCTCGGAAACGATGATACGCCTGCATGCGTTGCATAATTACTGATGGTTTCATCCAGAACGCTTGGGCGGTTTATTGTCCGACCTGACATTTACATACATTTCACGGAAATGCACCGCTAAAATTTCGGTGCAACACTAATACATTTAGGACAACATCCTAATGAATATTGATCGCGGGTCTTAACAGAAGGGAACATTTGACTTATTGTAGCGTCGAACAGAAATTTACTTCGGTCAATATAACAGATTATGAAGTTAAAGAGTAATTTCTCTCCTCTTTAAAGGAAATTCTTGTGAAAATAAATACAAAATTAGAATAAGGCTAATAACACAGAAAGAATAATTTTGTATTTACACTATAAAAAGAGTCTAGTTGCATTAATTCTAATTGAAAATGGACAAATCAGAATTTCTGGTTGAATTTATTACAATTCTAATTTAGATGATCAGAATTCTAATTGATCAGAATCTTTTGATTCCTTGATTTTCAATTAGAAATTTTTTTCAGTGTATTTAAACAGTTTAGTTAGATAAGATCTGAAAATAATTATGTGTTAGATTATTAAAATAATTATGTACGTATTAAAATAATTAATTGCACTTTAAATTTCTTGAAGTGAAATCTCCATCAAAAAAGTGAAAATATACACTTTTAAAAAAGATTGAAAATATTTCACCTCTTGAAAAAGAGTGAAAATTGTCACTTTTTCCAGAAGTGAAATATTTTCATTCTGTTTTGAAAGTGATTGTATTTTTACTCTCTTTGAATGAGATTTTATTCGAAGAACTTTAGAATGTATGTAGAAGATTCAAGCAGGGCAATAATGCTGAAAAAACAATATTAACTAAAAATCGAGATATATTTAACACAAATACGCCGCAAATTAGATCAAATCGAGGTTTAGTGCTTAATAATTTTTGTGAATTTTCCAATTCAAGCAAGCTGCGCACCGATTATTTATTGATCTTGAAATGCAATCTTAAACTGGAGCTGGATATTTTTCATAATAAATTCTCTATAATGTTTTAAAGATATTTATTAGTAATATTAAATAATTGCTTGTCAATTTAATTTGTAATATTATATATCTTTGCTTCAGTTTAGGGCTGTATTTTAAGATCGACAATAATCGGCGCACAATTTGCTTGAGCTGGAAAATTGTATTATGAAATTCATACAAAAATATTATTAGCCATCAAGACTCGTTTTAACCGAATGTAATCCTCTTCGCTTATTTATGATGCAAAACGTTTTGACATTTTAGCAACCAGTTTGAATGTCCTTACGTAATTGTTTTAATGGTTTAATAAAGTTATTTTCACATCTGTATCTAATTAATAGCGAATTTAATTGAACACACTCGGTGCACACTGGCTATCATACATAATTGACATAAAGATGTGTGTTTAATATAAATATAGAAATAGTTAAACCATGAAATATTTATTATGCTTTTATGAGTAAAATATGTATGTTATTAATTCGAACTTTTTTTCACTTTTATATTTACATTAGATTAAGATTACTCAGTGTATAACGACTTTAATAATGCAGTGCATTAGTGCATTCAATCGAATTCACTATAAATTTTTAGATACTTCAGCAAAATCGTTCTTTCTGCGTAAAAGTAAAAATAATTAACGCGTAAGAAAGTTGAAAGTTTTGGTCCGAGCCATAAAACGTTCAACTTTCTTCTGTATTATTTATTACTTTAGTAAATAACTGCGCACTTTATCCGCACTCGACTCTTAGCCCCATTTTAATTTTATATTTATTTCACTTTTAAGAGTCTTTAGTTACTCGTTTAAATTTTGAAATTTCTATCAAGAGTCATACGTAATTTCTTCATTACACTTAACGTTCAACAGACATCGGTAAAACGACGAGAGAAGCAAGCGGAAGTTGAAAAATTGTCTACTCGCGTCGCACTTTATCTTACCTCGATATTTCTTGTATCTCATTTTCGACACATTACAGGAACGCGATTGAAGCTTATGTCATTATTTTAATTTATCGTTTAATTTTTCGTACGTAAATTCCACGGGCAATAAAATGCGGAGGAGTATCATTTGTACTTCCAATAAAGGCAATTTATAGGAGACACATGTGACAGATCTGTCAATACGTCACGAGTTATGATGACTTGCTCTCTTGTGGGCTCCGCAGCTACAGGCAATATCGTCAATAAGGAATCGTATTGTGTGATGTACCCAGAACTACACATCGACGCTCAAGCGCATTGATAAATAACGACCTCTCGTAACTCGGCGCAGGGACTCGATCTTTAATTATTTACAATTACTACGACTCTCTGTGACAATAAAGCGATCATGCCCCCGAATTTTTTTATCCACGACGATTCTTCACGTCGGAGAACTCACCGCGATAAAAGTGAGATGAGTATAACACGTACATATAAATCTACGAAAATGAGGGTTTTTTTTTCCCTTTTTCGAGTTAAGAGATAACTCTTTTCGATCGTTTATCACACGACTCACTCTTCGTAATCTTCCTCCGAGCGAACGCGAAACATAAAAGGTGACGAGAGCAAAGAGAGAATAAAAATATGGCACAGAGAAACAGGGAGGCAAGTATGTAGGTGCGAGTGCTACCTTTGCGAGAAATTAGAAATTACGCCGCGACGTACATTTGAGCACGCGCGTATCTGAATCTGTCAGCAAGGCGGAAATAATGGCCCCCGGCGCTGCAGCTGCGCTAGCAGGTCGTATAATAGAAAATGCAGAAATGAATAAATTTCAGCTCGTAATGCAAAAGCGACGATATACCGTGTCAGGTACGTGCAAGGCGCACCTTTTTAATTTTTCTTCTAGATAGAACCACGAGACAGATATTACTTCATCCAGAAAGGATCTATTATGTGATCGACTTCTCTTTGTTCGACTCGATCCCGAAAAGGAGGTTTTATCGGGAATCTCATGGTGGTCCGAAATCGGATTCAATCTTGAATTCTCCGTAGTTTCCCGTAATCCGATTTTGCGTCCCCTACATATTTTTCATTACTCTTCACAATGGATGATGTAGGAATCGTATGAATAATTACTTCCTTTATGTAAATAATTTGATTTAGAGGACCATTTATTTATCTGCGCTCTTCCGGTACACCACTTGCATACGGACAGAACAATTTTGCCTGAAGTATCTAAAAATTTAGCGAAATATTTGAAAATCATTTTTGTCAAAATAATTATAAAGGACGTTCAAGCTGGTTGTTAGAATGTCAAAACTTTTTACAGTATTGACTCATCATACTTGAGCTACTTATAAAATTATTTTGATAGTTCAATAAAATCATTTTCAAACTTTTATCTACTTACATTTTTAGATACCTACTTCAGCAAAATCGTTCTTTTCACGCAATTTTGGAGTAAATGACACTTTTTTATATCCTGCGCCGTTTTGAATGGTTTTATGAAAAGGGAAAAAAATGGAATGAAAAAAGTGGACACGAAGCCGATGCACGCTCGTCAAAGTTTTCACTAGCAGAAAATTAATAGCAACCTTGATATTGAACTGACATTGTCGTGGATATTTCACCACATCTATCATTTTACTATATCTTCTATATGCGCAATGTCGTAACTTCTGGACCAAACCGCATCAATTTTTGTTTTTCATATCTCGAAGAACGCGAATAATAAAGAGGATGCGCTCAAGGCTGAAAGAATTGCCGCTTGAACGAACATTATAACGATCCAGATTTCAAGGAATTTCAAACGATGTCGAATATTTTTGAAAAGCGTATCAATATATGAAATTTATGTCGAGAGAACTCCAGCAAAAATCTCCGAGATTCATCAATTTTATTGATTTTTTGTTGCATTGTTTACACAAGAAGAATGATCTTGCTGAATTATTTAAATATTTAATTAAATACAAATTGGAAATGTTTTGTATGTTGGATCATTAAAATAATTTTATTGGACGATTTAATGTTGCAAAAATTTGCCATTTATTCAGAGAGAAAAAGATAAAATGATAAATAGTAAAAAACTATAAAAGTGACAACTGCGCCAGTTTTATATGTAGAATTAATGTACACAATTGAATAAGATTTTATTGTATAGTTATCGTAATTGTAAAATAGTTTGTTCACCTGTGTATTATCGCGACTGTAAAACAGTTTATTTAATTTTTTACTTTAATTGTTCATAACATACATTTTAATTGTTCCTAATATAAGACTTGTATTTTGTCACCTATGTAGTTGCCAACACTTTTTTTTTCGGAATGTTCTAGCGTTCAGCTTGAGTGTTCAATTTAATTATTTTGATGGTCCAGTATAATTGAGATCGGTATTTAGTTAAAGTTTTAGATGCTTGAGCAAAATTATTCTTCCCACGTAATAAAATCAAACTAGTTCTTTTTTACTGTTTGTATTGATGCGGACACATGCGGAAAACAGTTAATTAAATATTATCTCGGTAACATAAGCGATACAAACATATCTTGTGTAATACCGCGAACGAGTGTGCTAGAAAGCTGATATAACCACATCATAAGAGATAGAATTAATTGGTTATTAAATGCAGAGCTGTATAAAGATAAATGTCGTTTTTGCTTACAAATTTACGCCACTCTCGCGTGTGGGTTTTTATAATGCAATATGTCCATTTTACCGTTTTAATTTGTTGAATGCTATGATTCCATTGTTTTATTCATTTCGTTTGGCTGATGAAAATCGGAGGATACCAGGAAACAGAATTCATTTTGCGTTTATCTAATTTTTATACAAAAAGAATGATTTTGCGGAAATTCTAAAAATCTAGATATAAACATAGATCTGAAACTAATTTTATTGGATCATCAAAATATTTATTATGTAAAAATCTTAAGTATAATAAGTGATGTGGTAAGAAATTTTTATATTTTAACAATCAGATTGAGCGTCCTACAAAATTATTTTCAGATGTGCATCTATAGCTAAATTTTTAGATACTTCAAAATTTCTTTTCGTATAGTCATTTAATTAGCAAAAATCTTTCGCTACACGTGACTCAATCTTCTGGAAATAGGCTGATCCTGAACGACCTTTATGATAGCTATAAACTTATGTAAATATGCTTTCTTACGGTCATATATATACACTTAACGTTTGCCAAAACGGATATAGAAACCAAGCGATTTGTATACTTTCAGAGGCGTTTCAACGTGTTACTATATTGTGGCTCGGGGAAATTTTTATTCGCGCCTTAGAGAAAGAGTACATACGTGGCCTGACATCGTACGTGTATATATGTGTTTGCTCGCGGATTGTCGCGCCTGCAGGGTGTCGGGTAAGCCCCGTCCTGTCGCCGCAAATTACAATACAATCGTCACGCTATAATACGATCAAGTGAAACGCTTTCTGCCTGACGATAATCCGTGCCCGCCGCGCCACGTGAGCGGATTAATTTCTGCGGTCGCGAAATTACATCTGCCATGAGAAATCT
>NW_017259548.1:466473-476130 GCF_001594045.1 Atta colombica | reverse complement strand
TTTGATTCCTATTTCTTTGTAATATCAAGTTTACTTTATCAATTGTGTTTTGTTTAGCGTTTGAAGGAATGCTTTTCATAGAGCGTTCAATAAATGGTGATATCTATATTTGTCTATCTACCTATCTATCTATCCATCTATCTTTTATGTTACATTGTACTTAATTTAAAGTATTCCCAGAATGCAGAAGTGTGAATTTTCAAACAAACAGATTAAGGATCGCTAAATTTGTTTAAATACAACGTATCTTTTTAGAATTAGGTCAATAGTTTCGCGTCAGCGTTCTCATGCAGAACAACACTTTCCTCGCATGAGCACGAGAGCGACCAATAACTTTCAACGTTTGCTCGCAAATTAGAAATTTAACAATTTTGAAGTCCATCGATGCTACGTTGTGATAAGCATTGTTAAGGATCGCGTCCGTTCGACCGATACGATTTCTGACCTGATTTTATTCACACGCAATGAAGCGATGAAGGTATAAATGAACCATGTAAAAAATCTTCGATATCGTTGCGTTGATAGAAAAAGTGACACATCTCAAACTTAGCGATCTTTTAAGTAGAGCACTTTAAAAATTCTTTGGAAACTGAAAATTGGAACAACGTTTTAATTTCACTTTCTTTCTATATACTTTTCATTATATATATATATATATATACATATATATTGTATTCTTTAAAACTGTCATGAATTTCTAAAATTTAAACACTGTAATCCTCTCCTACAGCATGAAATATTGCAGCAATATTTTAATAGTGCGCAATATTATTACAAAATTATAGCAATATTGCTGCGTTGTTGAAATTTAAATATTATATTGGAAATTTTGCAATAATACTATAAAATATTGTCATTTTAATACTTCATAAGAAATATTATCATAATCATAGGTAATACATTGCTGCAATTATATATATTATAATTCAAGATGTAAGTACGCGGTCCCATCACAAGATAGATGCGCTTCTCGTAAGAAGAAAATAAGATAATAAGAAGTCTATAAGAAGGTATATGCAAAATGAGTTGGCGAATCTCCTAGAGATTCCCAACATTTTTTTTAGTGTACTTTCTAGGCCCCAAATGTTTTTTGGTCATAACATTATCGTATATATTTTGGAATATGATGCTAAGCAATATATTATCAATTAATAAAACTGGATTAATTATTGAAATATTACACGAGCAGCAATATATCTGCAATATTTCTCTAAATATTGCAGCAATATTTTATAAAGTATTGTAATTTTTTAAAGTAATATTGCTGCATTATTGCTGTAATATTTCACGCTATAAGGGCTAGTATAGTGTAAACTTCCCTTATAAGAGTTGTTACATACAAGCAAACGGGCTATAAATGTGTTTTATCACAAAAATATATCCAAACGTTTGGAAACAGTTTTTAAAAATCAACATTTTTGGAATTACTTAAATATCCAGAATAATGGCTGCGTTCAACGAAAAAGTTACTTTGCAACTATTGTAAGATTCTTTAATATGTAATTGTGCGAGTTTGCCCTTCTTCATTTCACTGAATTTAAATCATGTTACAGAATCTTACAACAATTACAAACTTTTTTCTGCTAAATGTAGTTTCTTAACAATAATTCTTCAGATTCAATGACAGTTATTGGACCAAAAGAATTATTATCAAAAAATATATTGTAGATATACCTACTTGAATAAGTAATCACAAAAATGTTATTAAAAAATGTTTCCAAACTTTTGATCTGAAATGTATATTAGTCTTAAGATTAATTGTATGTAAGGTTAATGTATATTAGTCTTAAGGTTAATTTTCTTTTATTAAATATCTAAAAAATGTTAACTTTTGATTCGTCACTTTTTTATCAGTGCAGCGAAATGTCGATCGACCTTGACATTACAGCAAAATTAAATTATCTCGAATGGAATATATATCGTCGCAAATAAATATCGTCAATATGCATCGTCAATATGCATCGTCAATGAAATGATATTACTTGAGTCGCGATTATGTCCGCATACTCTGATGTAGCTTCTAAAATTTTCTGCAATCTTCTTATTCTACACGAGTAATTTTTCGTGCAAGACGATTTTGCGCTGACGACGGGTCCATCAGCGATCCGACAAGCCGGTCCGGCGGAAATTGCGCGTGGGCGAGCCTCCCTCGGGGACGAAATCGGGGAACCTAACCCGTGGTGGAAAGTAGAGCGGGGGGGAAGTTCCTCCTGTGGACGATCGTAACTTTCGTATCGCTGTATTTTAACCCACTTCCCCCAGTGGTGGTGCGGCCGGTGAAATGGAATGAGGGCAGTTTTCACCAGCGGCGAAAAGTGGTTGGTGGAGTCCCGCTGCACCAAAATCGACCTCGAAAGCATGCACGTCGCTCGTGTATGCTCTCCACCTCCTCAACTTCTCCACCGATCGCGCTCGCGGTTAGTCCTAAAGTAAGATGTCTGTTCTTTTCAGCTTAACTTTTTGCATAGCTCATCTTTTTCTCCTTTCCTCTTCAACATAAAAAGAAAAAGAAGGAAGATGAATCGTGCAAGAAGTTAAAAGAATAGATCTAAGGTTTTCCACAGCTTGTTCACGTGAGCACCGATTTGTCGAGCACGACATAGAGCTTTTGAATTTTTTTCGAGAGATACTCTCTTTCTCTTTCTCCTTTTTCTTTTACACTGACTTTGATAGTCGTTGATATGCCGCAACGGAGACGATCGCGAAAGCAGGCTCCGCGAAAAGCGCGCGGCAAGACGCATCTTCCATTTCATAAGATTACCTCATCCCTTCGCTTCGCACAGTAAAGCGGAGCGAGGCGAAGTTTTAAGCCAAGTTTCTTGAGCGGAGAACGGTGTAAGCCATGACGTTCTATATCGGCATATACGGCCCTCCCGTCGCATGTCGCGTTACTTTACGTGACGTAAGTTTTCTCCCATAAAAATATCTACTTTTACAGCGAATATCTACTTTTAAGGGAAACTTCTTTAAAAGTTTGGGGATAAGGGTGAGATGTACTTTGTTCCCATCTTCGGTAACGGTCCGCCCTAACGACGACAAAGAGGGAATGGCTTTTTATGGAAAATTGAGGATAATGCCCGATGAGATCGACTTTAAATATCCGCGCTGAACAATACGTATCGCTAACATTTACGAGCAACAAGATATAGAATTAACAGTAGCCAGGTTGTCCACGAGGTACACACAATAGAAGTCGATGAAACAATGCCATCCCCCTCCCGGCCCATCTGATATATTTCTGCAACCCCTTACAGGGATGAATAGTCACTTCCAGGCGGCTAAAGCAGGAAAGCAGGAAAGATGGCATATGAAACGGATACCTTTTATGTTACAGACATTCAGACACGGCTTCCCGCATCAACCGACAGCGTTGGCATTCGACCCAGTTCAAAGGCTCCTAGCTATTGGCACTAAATCAGGATCCCTTAGGATGTATCCTTCGACGTTATCGTTAATAACGGAGCGGCATTTCGCAATTAAACATTTTTTTTTCTTGCCGATGCCAGAAGAGAATGCGCGTGGCGATTAAAAAGACAGAAAGTCGGGTCGACCCCGTTGATACCAGCGACATGATACAATTTTCGCTTTTTTCTCTCTTTTTTTCTTTTTTTTTATGCACTGTGTGTTTGCTGTGTAATGCCGAGAGAGATTATCAAATTTTTTCTCGACCACGTGTGTCACCAGTAAATATACATGGAAAAGACGGCTCTGCTGAAGCATTTAAAAATTTAATTACATACAGATCTGAAAATAATTTCGTTAAACTATAATCAGAATAATTATGTGGAACGCTCAAACTGCTAAGTTGCTAGAATATCAAAACTTTTTGCAGCATTACTCATCATGCTTGAGTTTCCTACATAATTATTTTGATGCTCCAACAAAATTATTTTCAGATTTCTATCTACCTACGTTTTTAGATACTTCAGCAAAATCGTTCTTTCCACATATGTACTCGCCTAATTCGGTTGTTATCTAACAAAACAACGCTTGTGTCGAGAATTGTTGTACTGACGGAAGTAAAAACTGTAGGTACTCGATGCCCTGCTTTTGTGATCACTATAAAAAATTTCGGATATACAACGGGTTTGTACAATTTTAGCGGATTAATTACACGGTTCTGTCGGTTCGTGGCTCTTCGACCGTGTGTTTTTACACGTCAGCGATTTCATTGATCTATCATGGCCAAAGTGTAGTAATAGATGCTCATCGCAGTTCGGTGGACATTACCAACTATCGCGATGAACTATAAACGGAAGAGTTCCCAACCTTGCTGTCGATTTCGCTGTAGATGAAAATTTTTATGGTTTCATTTAAGAAAATTTACTGACTTGTAAAAGTGAGTGAATTTGTATAATATGATTGGTTTGGTATCGACGGGACTTTTCCAATAATGTTTCTTTCTCTTGACTTTTGTGTTTTTTTGCTATTTTATGTTACGTAAACGTTTAATAAGCTATTGCGCGGTAAAAGAACAGAGGATGTTTTATTGTATGCGGAATTGTGATTAACACTTTGACTGCCGTGTCATTCATATTTGCCATTATCACGCGTATTATATACGAAAATTTTAAGAACTGAAATAAATTTAGCCAAATACAGATCTGAAAATAATTTTGATGAACCATCAAAATAATTATATACGAATCTGAAACAAAATGATGAACAAAAAATTTTTTTTAAAATTTTGACATTCGTGAGCGTCTTACAATAATACTAATAATTATTTTGATAGTCTAATTAAATTATTGTCAGATATAGTTAAATTTTTAAATATTTCAAGCAAAACCATATCAAATTCATAAGAATGTCGTCATTCTTTATTTTGTTATCATTTATTTGTTATGAGTAATAGTTTTATTTATCTGATTAATGTTTATTTCTGACAATATAAATTAACTCTAATCTTTCAGTTTAATTTACTCTTTATCTTTTTGTAATTCAGAATTATAAAAAGATAAAGAGTAAGATAAATTGAGATAAAAGTTAATCTATATTGATAGACATGAACATAGGAATGATTTTACTCATTTAAGATATTAAAGAAACAATATAAATTATTTATATTGAGACGTTCAAAACAATAAAATATTAAAATAATGTACTAGATTTATGCTTCATGTCAGCTTAGCAATCAAAGTGTTAACGCGCGACGATATTAATGATTGCGACTCGCAGTTTATACAGACTCGCAGTTTATCATTTTTCTTAATTAATTTGATGGGATGAAAAAAAAAACAGTTTGGGTAGACCGGGCGTGGATGCACACGTTAAACATGAGGAATGTTCGCCCGTGTTGCGACTGCAGTTCCTGATCAATGAAGGAGCGTTGGTGTCCGCTACGGAGGATGACACCTTGCATTTGTGGAACTTCCGTCAGAAGATACCGCAGGTGGTACATAGCCTCAAGTTTCAGAGAGACAGGTCAGTCATTAACACGCGACGAGGCTAATGTTACTTTCCCTAATTTTAAGCTTTGAGCTTCGCTCTTTTGCGGTATACACGAATTCGTGCATAGTGCGCCTAATGACTTTTAATCATACGTTGCACGAGTGGAATGTGATATACTTGAAAGATTTTACATTCCGCAAGCGCTGACTAAACTACTTTGAACTTTTCGGCAGTCGAGTGTTAATCGAAACGTGTAATATTCGTTTTCGACAGAATCACTTGCATACATTTACCGCTGCAAAGTAAATGGTTGTACATTGGGACCGATCGAGGAAATATTCACATACTGCACATTGAAACGTTTGTTCTATCCGGATATGTAATTAATTGGAACAAGGCTATTGAAGTGTAAGTACATAACATTTTTTGCTATTACGATATTTGGTAATAAGAGAAGCGTAATGCATATATCAGTGTATTTATACGAACGCTGATATGTTTTAAAAAATGCAACAGTCGATAAACGCATGCAAAGTATAATAAACTTTGATGACAATCTCCGTAATTTTTATTTTTATTTAAATTGTGGGAATACAAACACATTTAATATTTTTGTTACATTAAGGTAAGTAAGTATTTCGATGCGAACTGCCACTTAACGTGATTGATTTCAGCGATAGGATCTTCAGTACAAAGGGCAATAATACGATGTGAAATTCCTCTGAACTTTTAGCGCTTGATTAATTAGTTATTATTTTAATTTTCTCAGGAAAAAAAAACGGAAAGACTTTCCGCAAAAACAACAGCTTTAACGAGATAAAAGATTTATTTAAAATTTTTACAATATTGGCACTTTAAATTTGTATTACGGCAAAATATCTTGGATATCTTTGCGGATAATTCTTTTAATTTGAAAAATATTTTCCAAGCCACTGTAATTTTCTATTTGTTTTGTTAATCGATATAAAACGTACGTCTTTAAATTTATTACCTTAATAAATCCGTATTTATGATATTAAGTAAGAAATTACAGTGGCTAAGAGAATATTTTAGCTTAAAACAGGTATATATTTAGTTATTTATAATCCTTACAAGATGTTTACATAACAAATTAGCACTTGCTGTCTCGAGAGAGTGTCTCTTGAAAATATTTTTCAAAAAGATGAGTGAAAAGTAAAAGTATTTTCAGATCCCGTTTCCACTAATTCCTATAACGGATGTGTTGTTCGAGATTGTGTCCTAAATGTGTGAATGTATGGGTTAATTAAATTTCGGTAGACGGATAACGTTCGCGTGTATGTTGGAGATTATTTCCCCAATAAAAAACTCTACTAGTACTATATATCTATACTAGTACTATATACTTTATTAACACTGGAAGAAACAGATCAGAGATCTTAGTAGTTCTTTATTGTGCCTGATTGTAGACACATAGATGTGAATGTGGCAGTGATGGTATAAGGGTGCTCATTATAAGTGTACCACCATTGGGACTTAATACATTTATAAAACAAATTAAAGGTTATTAATTAATCAATTGTAGAAGTTAGTCCAGTTCAGAATTGTTTGACAGTCAAAAGAGTATTGACTTATTCTTATTTTTGACACAGATATCTTTCCCGATAGAATTTGCGTCAGAGAATATTATTTGACTAGTAAATAAGTCACGGACAAGCGTGGCCATACCAGATGTTAATGAATAATTAGTTACGAATAATTCCCAATAGCGAGACACTTAAAATAACTTATATAAGCGAATCCTGTGATCTTCTTTCTACTTTCCGAAAATTCATTACTATATCGACAAAGCCTATTAATACTTGTACGTTTAATTTATTGACATTAATACGTTACGAAATCTTTAACTATTTATTATATCTATTTAGGAATGCTTTATTATTTATTCTTTGTATACTAATTAACCACGATTTTCTTATCGTGTTTTCTTGAAATATGTAATATAGTGCCAATTAATATATAAAAATATTATCGGCACATTAAATAACGTAATACTTATCAGCTGAAGCACAATGATAAAACTACAATAAAACACATCAGTTAAAGACCGCACACGAGTTTTATATATGTTTTACAATAACACAAAAATAATGATTCTCTTGTACATGTGTGTGTATATACATATATATATTTTTCAGATCTAGAAAGACTCACCCTGGTGCTGTAGTACACTTGAGTGATAATCCTTTAGATTTGAGCAAGGTACGCGCGTTTTTTGAGTACGTTTTTTTTGCATTATTATTCCATCCTTATCATAATTTCATTATTGACATTATTCAATTTTATCGTGACGCGATAAAAAAAAAAGAAGGAACATTAACGCGCGTGATTGGCGTTTATTCAATATATTTTTTTTACAAACTTGGATTATTTATCTGAATCCAAGCTAAGTGCAAGTGTGTGCTTGCATGTTGTATGTGTGCATGCGTGCATGCTGTCACTGTTGTGTATACAAACGAAAGAGAATCTAAACGCCTATTTCATTAAGAAAGAAAAAGAAAGAGAATATCCATATTGTTCCAAATATTCCAAAATGGATTTAAATTTTATGAATTGATAAAAGAATCATACCGCGGTCATAATCACTCATCTTTTTACACATTTGATATGTGAGTTCACTGTTAGTTCAATTTCTGACAACGGAGTTTCTGTTACGGAACCGTATACAAATATGTCTTCTATTTACTTACTATATAATTGTGCAGTCATGAGTGTGTGATGAGTGTTTGTGTGTTTGAGTTGCGTTTGCAACTCTCTGTGTCTTTGATATTGAATTTAAAATTTGATATTATATATGTAATATCGTATAAATATACTATTTTTTTCTCGATTATATAAAAAAAGATATACCATTTTATTTACGAAAATATTTGTTATAAAAAAGTGCTTTTTAAAATTGTACAGATAAATGAATTATTGAAGATATACACATTTTAATCGATACCCTTCAATTATATATTATATCCATTTTCTTGTCTCTAAGAGTATCAAAACATATTAAAACGGTCTTAAAATGATGTTAAATAAAATACTATTAAGAATTATAATTATGAAACTTTTAACATGAAAAATTTAAGTGAACTGAATTTAAGAAATTTAAGTCTTTCAAATGGAAAGTAATTTATTTTCATATTTAAAAGTTAAAATTATATAATTAAATTATTTTTTTTAAATTACTTTTGCATAATACATAAACTTTTTCGATCGCGTTTAATAATAGTCTGCTTTGTTGATTAACTTATTTCCGATTATGAAAATCTTTCGTTCATCTCATTCGTTCTTCTTCAGCAGTCGATAATTAATATCATGCGCAATCATCAGTATCTCTGAGTTTTATCTGTGCCCTTCGCACAAATCTTGTAGAAACCATTGTTCACAACATTTTTATCTATATTATGATCTTTCTAGTATATGCTAAATGTATTGTCGTGACAACAGAATTGAGATATATTATAAAAGAACATTTTGTCACCTATATATATATATACATTTATATGTATATATATCCATGTGTCTTGTTTCAAGGAAATATCTTTTGACACGAGAAAGCACACTTCTCTTATATGCGCGAATGCTTTGTTTTCAGATGCTTATAGGATATTCATCAGGGCAAATTGTTTTATGGGACTTAAAAACCAAGATTGCTGACTATAGATGTCAAACAGATGATTTATTAACATCGATAACATGGCATCATGAAGGTAAACAATTCATGTGCAGTCATTTGGATGGTTCTCTTTCAACTTGGACTATTCGGCAATTAAAACCGAGTATAACATTTCCACATGGTGAGATTTGATTGATGATTTTATTTAGTTTATTATTTATTTGATCATGTAACATATAAAATTTTTATATCTTTTTTACAGCAAAATTCACTAAAGATGGAGAACCTGAACGTTGCAAAGCCATTCAAAAAGTAGAATGGAAATTATCGAGAGCAGGGTAAAATAAGTTTTCGTTATATTATATAGAGTTTTAAGTAATAACTATTCGTTAATCTTAAATAAAATATACGAGTAAATGTAAACTTTCAGAGAAGCATATGTGATATTCTCTGGTGGATTAGCACAGGACACCACTGGGAGAACACCCAGCATTACAGTGATACATGGAAAAACTACTACGGTGCTCGAAATGGAACATAATGTTGTAGACTTTATAACGCTATGTGATAGTCCATGGGCTAGTGGTACAGTAGAATATGCTGTCTAATGTTTTTAAATAAAATATTACTTTTGTTAACTA
>NW_017259548.1:457787-466373 GCF_001594045.1 Atta colombica | reverse complement strand
TATATATGATATCTATTATTTGGTAGTACTAATCATTATTATTATCATTTTTCAGATTTTCAAGATCCTTATGCTGTTGTTGTTTTATTACAAAATGATCTGGTTGTGATAGATTTGTTAACTACTGGATTCCCTTGTTTTGAGAATCCATATCCTATGGATATTCATGAATCTCCTGTGACATGTTGTGCATATTTTGCGGATTGTCCTTCGGATCTAGTACCTGCATTTTATTCCGTTGGATCAAAGTCACAGAAGAAGACTGGCTTTAGCGAGAAAGAATGGCCTATCTCCGGTGGCGAATGGAGCTCCAGTTCTAGCAGTTATAACGAAATTATTCTTACGGGGTAATATTATCATGGATACAATTTTGTCAATGAATAAAGAATTTGTTTTTCTATTAATATGATAATATCCATAAAATGCATGATCATATTGTACGTACTACTACATGTTACAGCCTATCATAAGTTAAGCGATAATCAATAAGTTGCTTAAATTTCTGTGGCTACATATGTGTTGTCCACAGGCATGCTGATGGCAGTATAAAGTTTTGGGACGCTTCAGCGGGAACATTACAAGTCCTTTACAAACTAAAGACGGCGAAACTTTTTGAAAAAACTAGAACGCGTAGTATAGATTCTGAGGAAGATCCGTTAGCAATTCAACTTATCTTTCTTTGTCCTGAAAGTCGAAAATTAGCTATTGCAGGCAGCGGCAAGCATGTCGTGTTATTTAAATTTAAAAAGGTTGAAAGTATGTCTGAAGTAGTGGTAAGTGTCATTTATTTTTAATTAATGTATTACCTCTTTCCGTTACTATTTATTAATCAAGGCGTCATCTATTTCAAATTTTTTTTTTAAATACAGTACAGTATTTAATATAATTGTATTTTGTATTTCGAAGCATATACAAGTATTTAGTATTTCAAATCGAAAAAAATTGAAAATATATTTTATATCTTATAATATTTTTCAAATGCTATAATATTTTTCAAATACTAAGATTGATAATCAATCTTATTGTTTGAACTACAAAATACAAAATACTTTCAATTTTTCAATTTAAAATATAAAATACAAAATATTTTTATGTGCCTCACTGAAATACAATTGCATTAAATATATTTAAAATAAAAATATTTAAAATACACGCCCAGTCCTGCTATTAGTAAACTTAAAGTGAAACGATTAATATTCTTTTTTAATTTAGATATTATATCACTTCATTAAATTTTATTTACATAATAAGTATTCTCTTTACGCTGCATTCGTTTTTCACATAACAAGAATAAAATGATTTCATTTCGATATTGCAGACTTTGGAAATATGCTTATCGGTGGATCCGTTAAAAGAAGCGGACAATTCACCAGATCGTGAATCTCCGGCAACTGGAAACACTGTAGGAAACGTGGAAACGAAGACCATAGAGTTCAATCATCCGCTCAAAGTCAAAACGGGACTGCAGAAAAGGCCAGCCGGTTTTCAAGCGACATTGATTTGTTTGACAACTGCACTTCCTGGAGAATTACCCGAAAATATAACGTCCCTCAGTTTAAATTCTTCATATGGCCTGTGAGTATAATTTATAGGATTGTATTAGCTATTGTAACGTATATGAGAATTTCATAATTGAATTGACATTAACATATATAACTTTTCAAAAATGTCATTGCATATCATAGACAGAGAATATGCAACGCAATATTTTAATGTTTAGATTGGCCTATGGAAATGAGTCGGGGTTAGTGATAGTGGACATCGTGCAGAAGATCTCTTTAGTCGTATTGAACACCAGTGATCTTGGTGGTGGCGATCCTTATCAACGCGTCTTGCGAAGTCCCAAACGACAGGATGAATTAAAACGAGAAAATGAAGATAAGGCACGGAGTCCAAGTTCAGATCAGGTAAAATGTATTTCTTTTTCTATTAGAACTCTCTGTGTACATTTTAATTCTCCCAGTTCTTACCCTTGATTTTATCTAGAAGGACCTAGAACTTTTACATCTTGCATTCCGCTTTCTCTAAGTGCCAACATTATTTTTTATTGCATGATTTTAAAATGTTTACATAAGTAAATTGCTATAATTACGT
Source organism: Atta colombica (assembly GCF_001594045.1). Classification (NCBI taxonomy): domain Eukaryota; kingdom Metazoa; phylum Arthropoda; class Insecta; order Hymenoptera; family Formicidae; genus Atta; species Atta colombica. The sequence continues at coordinate 464,279 of NW_017259548.1, read as the reverse complement.
GAAAGAATTTAGAAAGAATATCGTAGTTTAAAGTTTCATGATTGGATGAAACATTTTTTCAATTCTGTAAATAAATATAAATACCTCAAAATAATGTTTAAAAATTATCATTACACGAGTGCGTATATAATAAAGCTATCTAAATTTTGTTTACTTGCACAGTACATGTTTTTTAAATAAAAAAAAAAATGACCTAATTTTTATTGTAATTTACTAGTTTACTTTTGTAAATTGAAACTTTTGTAAAATGAATTTGAAAATTCTGAGGAATTTTCCTACAATTTTATTCTTCATTATATTTTTCTAAAATTATTGTAATTTTATGCATTATAGCATAATTCGCTAAAAATTATATAATCTCATCTTTTTTAAAACAACTATTTTAAATATATTATAAAACAAAATAAATGTTGGCAACAAGAAGGTAAAATATTTATTCTCTTATGCAAGTACACGCGAATAATAATATTTTTTAATCAAATGTGATGATAACAGTAAAAATATTTTAATTAAAATTTAAAATATATAATATCTTAATAACATTTAATAAAGATAATAAAGCTCTCTTTTAATAAGTAATTAAAATTTGTGTAGTAATTACTTTTAATAAGTAATTAAAATTTATTTTTAAATTAAAAAACACGATTAGAAAAATATGGAAACAAATGGGTTTCATCGAATTTTAATGAGTTGCTACAGTGGCTTACAAATATGATTTTAAGATGTTATTAGATATTTCTTAGTACGTAATTATTTACAAATTAATTTTATCATTTTATTTAATTCTTTAATTATTAATTTTCTCATTGCTAAGTATAATATTTCTCTAAGTGCTTTAGAAGTATATTATATGTAAATTTTATTTGCATTTAAATATGAATAGCGTGTAAAAACATATTACTTGCAATTGCGGCACTTTAACTTATTTAAACTGTATATATAATTATATTCGAATACTAACGAATAATATAGAATCGAATATTTAAATACTTATTTTATTACATATTCATACAAAAAATTTTTTTTAGTAATAACAACAGTATTCTCTCCATATATTACAATCAATAAATTACACACAGGATATTTTTTTAACTTTATTATTTTTTACTATAATATATATAATCTTAAAGAAATGTTTATGTCATTAATTGAATTAATGATAAAAATATTTAAGAGTTCTAAACTCTTTGCTTAGTAAATTTTCAGATAATATTAGGCAATAACATATAATATCAGAATAATATCAGAAAAATAAAACAATTGGTTTTAAATATATCTGACAAAATTCGAGCAGTTGTACCTTAGGAGGAATAATCTCTTATTTTCAATGTATTGAACATTTATGTAACAGATGACTTAAACAACGTAATCTTTATTAAATTTAATGAAAATATATTTAAAAAAAAATTTATTTTAAGAAATTTTTCTTTACGAAGAAAGATTTTATATCAACAACTATTGGTCACTCTTGTCATTTTTCATGTGGTGAAGATTTTCTTAACAAATTATAACAATGTGCTGTTCTTATTTCTTTATTAATATGACAAAATATTAAAGTTATTTAAGAAAATGTATATCTTAGTGTATACATGTAAAGGTTAAATACTTTGTTTTCTTAATGTAATTTCATATATATAAAATAACGCTTTTTTCCATTGTATTCAAATATATTTTGCATTTAATGTTTAGCTAACTACTATGTGTCTACCATTGAAGCAAGTAAGATCAAATATATTTTTGTTGAAGAAATTGTTATGTTTTTTTTTGTTGTACAATGTTGCTGTGTCATCAGTATAGAATATTATTTATATTATGTTATTTGAGTAGTTAGAAATTGGTTATACGAATTTGGTTTTATTTAATTTGTTATTGGATAATAAAATGTTGAATGTAGTAAATGAGTACAAATAAATAAATGAAAAAGTAGAAAAAATATAGAAATACTGCTTACTTAATCCATAATAAGTATAGCAACGGTTCTTACATAAATATTTGGCGGGATCTGTGCATGTGCATAGACTTTATACGAAAAATGTAAAGTATTTATAACTATGATCATAGAAATAATATTAATGTAATTAATAATGTTGACGTTATAATTTATAATTAATTTGCTTCGAAAACTAAATGTTATTTTGTAAAAATGTATGCAATAATATATATATGTGCATATGTTACATTATTTATGAAAATTTATAATTTATGTTTACAACAGTGTTCATAAATTTTTTGTCGTATAATATATTAGATCATTAGAAATTAATATAAAATTCAATAATGCATGAGAAATATAAATGTGCAACATAAATTTTACGTGAGACATTAGCAGTGCTCATGTAATTTATGTATGATGTATTATAGGATTGAAAATTTTGTTAAGTACATTAAATTTAAAATGTCATTGAGATAACAAAGCATCATATGTATATCAAGTATTTAGGAAAGTTTTATATTTGAGAAATTAAAATATTATTAAGAAGAATTTAAAAATGATGTCTAATTATTAAATGATGTTTTTAGATGAGTGTTTTTTCTTTATATACGTGATTTGATTAGTAGCAGTGTACATTAATCGATGTTTGCTACTGTTATGTTAACAATAGCTGCATTCAGTGGACTCAACAGTTGAATGAACACTCGCTGTTATTGATGTATTCTTTTAAATCATCCAATCAGCATTTTAGATCTGCAAGAATACATCAATAACAGCGAGCGCTCACTCAACTATTGAACCGCTGAACGCAGTCAATTATTAACTTAGTAACAGAATTTTAAAAACTGTATTTGTGTTATATATTTATTTATCTTAACGTAACATTGGTGGTGTAGTACAATGTTAGAAGATAAAAATTTCAACATTGTAGATAATAAAACAAATGTTCTTATAAAGAAATATTTTTAGTGTATGTATAATAATTTATTAGTACAAACAAACTGTATTTGTGTAATAATAATTATAACATGTTTCAGCTATGTATGTACATCACATCAGTAAATGTCAGCACTGCACAATTATTGATGAAATATTTAGCAGGTGATTAAAGATATATCGATATACAAATGTTATAAGTAAGATAAAACATTTTATATTTTCATATAATTACGTGATGATATTTTATATCTTAATTGGAAATTTTTTCTAATATTAAAGTATTATAGAAGCTTTGCCATTCATTGTTGTATGTCATCATTTTTAATAAAAACATTAAATTAACTACTAATAAATAAACAACGATATGAAATTTTATCAAGTTACATTTAAATTTTTATATGGAAAAAAAAATTAAATCATTGTATATTTCGTTTTATAATTTAAAATTTTGATTATTGCTAAAAATTATGCTTTATTTCCTATCTTGGTTGTGAAAGTAAAGTTTATTGAACCATATAAATTTGAAAAATCCAATTGATAAATAATTAGATAGACATGTAACATTTTTGTATATGCTTGCTCTACCTTTATCAATGCCTAGTACTGTCATCTTACTGATGTAATGCATACATTATATACCACATTGTTTAAGATCATCACTAACTGTTCATGTGCTTAAAGCAAATCAAGAATTATTATGGAACAAATGGTACAACTGTTCGCAGAGCTATTTTATGAAGCCAGTATCCAGTTACCTTCCAGCAATATTTCCATAAATGTACTCGCATGCTTGTTAGTACATATATATGTAATTTTTTAAATTTTCTTTTTGTTTATTTTACATGAACAGTGTAGATAAGACTTGTAACTCACTGCACAGAAATGTACATGTTAATTCGGCTATGTATAAGCTGGTTTCATATTATATTTTTCATAAATTAGAGATTTTCCTTTCCAGGGATTTATAATATCGAGATTTATGATCGCTATTTCATATTATTCTCTTATTGACAGAAAATTATAGATCCTCAGCAAAAACTATTAATAACTCGTGTATAAAGATGCCAGTACAATTAACTATATTCTTTTCGTTTATGAATCATATCAGACATAATGATAATGTGCGACATTTTTAAATACTCATTTATACATATATATTTACAATACTTTAATCTGATCGTTCATTATCCAGAATTTATGAATTCAGTTCTCAATAACGATTCAATAGCAGGAAGAAGTTGTCAATAATACTCTACGTGTGCTCCGAAAGTTTATAAAACATTACAAAGTTACTGAAAAAGCGAGATATAAATTTGACATAATCGTCATTTATACAATGATACATTACAATATTTCATTGATTAGCGATATCGAAGGCCTACGTCTCTACGAGCATCTTAGGCATCTATCAAGAATAGGCAGACAGATTTAATAGAGAAAAAAAAACCCGAATCTAATTATTGTCCTGTCTGCACTCTTCAATTCAAATTTTTTTCACGAGCCTGGGAAGTGACAAGTGACCATACCGTTTGCAGTAGCTTTCAGTTTAAATTTTATATTGTGCTTTTTCTTTAGTAGGCATGTTTCTACTTCACGCGTTTTTACAGACACGGCAGATCGTACGATAGCACAATAATAAGGGATTAGTCTACACCACTATTAGTGGACACTTACGGAACACGAACGCGAAAATTGTATAAAGCCCTTTTTAAAATCCATTCTTAGAATTAGGTTCAATATATATCATTTTCTTTTACCTACGAATTGATTGATTGTGCAAAGCCCAACATCTTAAATCCATCAGAATCAACGAGAATCCATGATGGAATCCGAGCCGATAGTTGCAAGGATAGCGGATTCGATCCAACAAGTACAGCAACAGCAACAGTGTCCTCGCAATGAAAGTCAGACTGGAAACAGTAGTGAAAAACCGAACGCAGAGGAAACCACGAACGAATCCAATAAAGCGAGTAACATTCCTAACGGCGACGAGTGTCAGAAAAGCCAAGGTTGGAAGGGATTTAGTCTCAAGAGACAACTAAGCAAGGTTGATCTGAAGATTAAAAATACTTTTACACCGTCCTCGGTGTCTTCTCAGAATGGGGTACTTGTATGTTTTTTTTAATACGTGCTTTACTTATCATTATTCTATATATTGTCAATAATTTTAAGTTTTTTGTATTTCTATCATTATTGTTTGTGCGGTTTACATCTACGTGAAATGTCTCAAAATATTTTAATATTAACTTACAATGCAGTCGTTGCATTCTCAACTTCTGCAACGTTGTATCTTAAGTGTGATATAAAGTTTCTTTCTTATTTAACTTATAAATTCATGAAAGAAATATTTATATGTAATTGTACAAATTTGTGTAGAGAAATTAATCTTGAGTGTTTATGTCTCTTTTAATTACTTTTCATGTTAGTGAAAATATATTTGCTTTATATTATGCTTTTTTTATATAATTTTAATATTTGTTGTTTTACAATGTATACATATTTATGTTTCCGAAAGAGCTCGTCGTCGGGGCTCATGCAAGTACCCCAATGCCAGCAGATAAGCAGCGATACTAGCAGTCAAAAGTCTTCCATATTTTATTGCAATATCAATGAAGCGGCCAGCACAAGTTGTTCGCTGTCGCCAGTTGAAAGTATTGACTCTGAGTCTTCATTATCACCGGAGAATCAATCTCCGGGACGCGAGAGTTCTCAGACTGATGACAAGAAGCAAGAGATCCAAGAGGCTAGAAGCCCGATGGAGAACGAGAATGAGAAAACGATAATGAGCAATGACAATATCGGCGCGAAAACTGAAGCGGTAAGACCGATGAACCTGTCTTTGCCCGAACACGAGGCAAAACCGCCAAGATTGAAGTATATTGCCAAGATCAAACAAGCAAAGAGAGAGGGCCGTTTGCTCTCGGTACCGAATCTAAAATTTTCCAAGAACGAGACGACCGTTTGTGACCTAAGATGCGAGGAGAGTGCTACCTCAGAATCGTTCACCGGCAATCTTATAAGAAGATTCAGTAAGTGTTTATACATTTAACGTAGAAGAGCGTTATGTGTCGTCCGTGTGTCCTTAGAGATATATTACTTCGTTAGATTTTCACGTTAAATGTGAATGTTGTGCGTGTAATTAATCTTACTAACGATCGAAATCTTCCTCGATCGGGAAAGCGTGCGATTAACAAATTGCATTTGTATCTGTGGATGAGAACATGTGGTGGGTGTAGACTAACCATAGAGAGAGAGAGAGCTCGGCTGGTCCTGGACGTGCTTCTGCCTCTTTTTTTTTAATACAAAGCCTAGGATGCTCTTAGATGCGTTAAAAATTTTTTCCAGAGGAAACGTTAACACAACTCATATTAATTCTATCTTTGCCAAGATTGGGTAAACTTTATTGTAATAAATTTATTTAAAAACAAACTTCTAAAATAAATAATTCATAAGTGTCAATAATTTTGTACGTTTAAACTCGTTTTTAATTTAATCAGATCAGAACAGTATACACATATATTTTTTATTTTGTTTTATTATTTTTTTGCAAAATTAAAATTAGAAGTTTATTCGAGTCGTATACTTGTATATTATTGAGATATTAAATATTCGAGTCTTCC
>NW_017259548.1:451362-457687 GCF_001594045.1 Atta colombica | reverse complement strand
TATATATATATATATATGTATATAAAATTATATATATATAATTATATATATATATATATAATTTCATAAAATATAATATTAAATGATTTTAATTTTGTTACCCAATATTGGCTTTCATTATAACATATCATCAAAGGTTTATGTGAAACATTTAATGTTTAGGTAAATCGATCAATATGTAGGTGATAATAGTACTTTTAACACATATATTCTTGCAAGAAAATTCTTGCAATTTCCTTTGATAACTTTAAACTTTATAAATGATAGATTAGTTTTTGTTGAACAAATAAATATTAATTTTTACAGCTTGTTGGACTCTATATACATCACATAAATCTAACAATGTGCTCGTAAATACATAAAATTGAGTAATATAGTTTGCAAATTTTCATAGTTATCTGTTAGTTATTCTTTACTTATTGCATGTTCAATACAGTGCATATTGATGAAATAGCAACACAATTATAATGCAATTGAAATACTGTTGATACACATGCCTGTACGTCATTAAACAGAAGAAAGTGATTGACGGTACCAATTTATTTTGTGTTTATCGTATACAGTTAAAGAGCATGTGTTGCATATATTTTAATATGTGCAGTATGCAAATTTCCAAATTATTATATGCACATCTATTTATTTTATGATTTCAATTTAATTTTCGTGAATATTTATTTTCAACGTATTAGATATCGAAATGAAGGCTGAATTGACGACAATAACTCTTTTAAAGTTTGTGTATAAGAACTTAATAGCAGAATCATCGTAGATATCATCAATCGTGAGATTTTAAAACACAAAATAAAAAATTTATTGATAGATATTTTCTTGTAATACAAATATTTTATAGTTATGTGGAATAAGAGATTGCTGTGAAATCTGATCACGCAAAATGTAGAGTCTAATATAATGGTCAGTCAATAAGTTCATTGATAACATTACGATTAGGTACGTCCGAAGTGTGTCGACGTTTCTTCGATTATGAAGAAAAGGCCTTATAATTAATAGAAGAGTGCAGACAATTCTTTGCTAGAGGACAAAACAATACGCGCGACCTATGTTGAAAATGATAATTCTTTAAAATGCATTCCTGATTTGTGTGGATCAGAAGATGCTGCCTATTAGACTTTAAACTTCAAAGAGTTGGTCTATCATTTAAATCATATAAAGTTGCTATTATATAAATTGCTATTATAATTTAATGTAATATTGCAAGTTCCGCTGTTGTAGTGAAGGCAGCACTACGAGTTTATTATGGGACAGGTTGTGATAAATTACGCCTAAAATGCGCGGGCAAAAGTTCTTCCGGCGCAAACATATGTTATTATTCTGTCTATATTATTGTATGTTATATTTATATCCGTAAAAAAGTGTGTCTCTGATATACTATTTTCAGAAGAATACATTTTAAAGGATATATCAATGCTTCACTAAATCGCATCAATTGCCTTTTCTTAAAGCCATTATCCTGTCAAACCGTTAGTTTGCAATTTATCTGCTCTGTGATGATCGATAGGTCAATAGGTCGAGAAAAAGCCGTACTTAAGATTTCTAGTATATTCCCACCCCTTAGGTTACCAGTACCTGGAATGCATAGTAGATATTTTGAAAGTGCATCGCCTCCCATTTGGTCGTGGTATATCCATTTGTGTCAAATCCATTCCAAGTTTTATGGCTACTTGTAAACATTGTTCTTATGCTCGCAAAATATGGGAAAGATCCCTCCTCGCCCTCTCACCCTCACGGGATATATCAGCAGGAGATTAACGCAAATCCTGTTCGTACCGGCGCCAAATCCTCCATTCACACAATTTTACATTGCGAATTTGAAGAGATTCTACTTTAACACTTTTTCAGGTTCAAATCAATTTTGCGGTCTTCCCCGACAGCAAGGTCGATTCAGGTAAAAAAAATAAGGTTTTTCATATTTTGGCAGTTGTTCTTATCACCGAGAGAAAAGTACACACTTCTTGACATCGAAATCTCAAGTCAAGAAATATGATTACACGTTACAAATTAATAGGCAGAGTTCTTGTCGTTCTATAGCTCGGTCACGGTAATTCAAGAGATTGAATTCTATTCGTAGACTATTAATTTCAAGCAGTACATCTACTTGCCTTCAAATCTACATATAGAATCACTATTTGATTTCTTTCTTCTGATTTTCCAACTCTTATATTATCCAGACACCTTTCTCTCGGTACAAATATTGCTTTCAAAGCTTTTGGAAATTTTTTCGATGGTTTGCACGCAAATAGTAATAGTAATAATAATAACACTGATGGTCGTAGCATCATCAATGACAACGAGACAAAAAGTTAGCTCTAGCTTTTATTAAATTATAATTAAGAATGTGAAATTGACACGTTATAGACGTTTCCGAAGAATGCTTTGCAAATTATTTATTAGTTCAGATTTTATTTCAAATTTTTATCTCGACGTTGACTGACTGCTATAGAGGACTCTGCATAATATGCTGATATTCCACATAGCGAGCAACCAAGTACGAGATGTGCAACACGTGCGGGCGTTTATCGTTACATTTTCCTCTTGCGAGATCTTCTGTAACGTCAGCCCCAGTGCAGACAGCAACAATGAACTATTGTATCGAACTTACTCGACAAGTCTCGAACAGTTGAGACAAAGTCGTCCAATCGAATTGAAATGTTTTTCGGTCCGTCTTTATCGAGAGATCTCTGTCGTTTGTTTCCATATGCGACGGAACGCAGAGTCGTGAGGAAGAGAAGGATTTCTCCTGATTTTCCTGTTTAATGAAGTTTCCGATGCCATGATTCCGCCACACTCCAAATGTCTACGTAAACTTTCACTATTCAGATAATCGCTTCTGACGATTTATCGTTTCTCAAATAGTGCACCATTTGCTCAAGATGAAAATTTGTTCCGTGTCAATTATTATTATATAATATTATATAATATTATATATTATATAATATTTCAAAACGAGAAAAAACATTTTATGAAAACAAAGAGGCAAATTCTTTATTGAAATGTTTTCGCGTACATGCATCATTTAGTAATTAAGGCAAAGTAAGGAGAAAATAATCGTATTGTCAATCAACATTTCTTTCGCCAGCGATTTCCAGCTCATCAGTTCAGTTTCATTGTTACATTATTCATTATTTACAGCTTGAGAATCTCTTCAATTTTAGGGTGGGAATTAAAAAATCCTATATATGCATATAAATAGATTTTATAAAAACAATTCATATTTTAGCCCATTTTGCCTCATTGCACATCGATATATTTAATTATGATATATTTAAATAAATAAATTTGCTTAAATAAAATTTTTTAATACGATACTTTTTACAGATTATAATAAATTTTTGCGCTGTTTTATTTGATATTATTTGGCATTTAATATTTTTAATATTTCTATTAAGCTTATATAATTATTTTAGTTCCATTTACTTTTTTTAATTAATTAAGAATTATTGTAAAAAATTAAAAAAATTAAATATTAGAAAATTATAATAAAAAAATATTTTTACAGTTATATTGTATTCAGAACAAGCTATAATAGCTTGACGTGCATCGTATATGTTCTATTATTGAGAGTGAATATAAATGATAAAATAATGTATAAATATATAATATTTGCCCATACGGTAAAACAATTCAACAAGAACAAAATTAAAAACGAATATGAAAATTCATTTTTCATGCACCTTTGTTATTTCGTTTAAATAGAAGCTTGATAGAAAATCCGCGTTTTCATTACATTTTCATATAAAGAGTTCAGTCCACACACAAATTTGCTTTATAAACTAAAGCATTGACTGAGTCGTATGTTTGCCTTCACGTTTGACTTGTCGCCTGATTTGTAGATGAACGGGATGTGCGTATTGCCGGTGACGGGAAGAAGTACAGTGGGTGTTGGTGGTGAGAGAGGTGACAATGGTGATAATAGTGATGGTTGTAGCACCGGTGGCAGCGGCAGCAACGGCGCCTACAATAGTGATGGTGGTGGAGGCTCTAGTGCTGGTGTTAACATAACTCGCTCGGGTATTCGTAGTGCCGCTGCCGGCGCGATTAGCGGTACCGACGAGGAAATTAATACGATGTCTCGCAAGGGTGTCACGTTAGATCAACGTCACCCACGCACCCAGGGCATAAGGAAGCTCCAGAAGTGTCTGAGCACCACTACTAGCCACTTCGAAGTGGACTCCGCCACGGGCGCTGCCGCCGCTTTTCCGACAGTTTCGCTATTCTACGCTCAGCGTAGCACGGAGATGAGAAGCTACCCCTCAGCCGTCGCTCAAACGTCTTTGAACTACCAGAATATCCTCACCAACACCAGACAGTATAGCAGCTTTGGTAGTATTACCGATACAGCCCACTGTAATTTTATTTATGTATGGCCTACGTAGACCACCGATATTGTTCTTTCTATGACACCAAATGGGAAAGCTATACTTCTCTTTGATTGCTTGATCTTTAGTTTGATTTCATTGTGACTATACAGCGATTCTTCTTGAATCAGATTTTTTTCAAGCTCGGAGAGTGTGGATCTCTGCACAATGTTGCTACATATTAGATTGCACACAATCCAAAAAATTAAATAATTTATTAATTTCATTATTTAATTTTTTACATGAATAATTCACACACACACACACACACACATTCATTCTTCTGCAATATTAATTAATTCGTTGATACCATATCATATATTTATTCCTATGGAACTTTTATTTTTTCCTGTCATTGTAAAATAAGCTCCGGATTGATTTTAATATTAATTTTTTAATAACTTTTTTCTTTTATTTTATGATTTATAAAGTTGATTTTTTAAACGTTAACTATATGAGCAACGTTGTCCCCGAGATTCTTCCAGCATAACATACGTCCAGCATAACATACATTTTTCTATTGTCTAGACTCAATAGATACTGTCTGGTCTTTACCTGATCTGAATGTAAAAATGACTTCGGTAGTTCTCACTACGCTGCATCTCTTTCCTTCTGACTTGTACATGCTCTTTAGTGGATCTTTTCTAAATAAACACGAAATGGCACACCGTCTAGACTGCGTGATCTCTAATTGTCACACTGCACTCTTGAAGAGAGATACTTTTTTCCTATTCTTTCCGTTTTCGCCTATGCGGCAAATTTTTGATTTTTGCTTCTTTTATAGATGTGGTCTATAATGTTGCATCTCTCGGATAACTACCTCTCGATGCACAGTCTAAGATGCACCTTATGTGAATATACTGACAATAGGATGGTGTACGGTGAATGTGCAAACATACCGGTGGAACCGAATATCACCGGTTAACATCTTCTCGTCTTGAACAACACACGTCTTTATTATAAAAGCTTATCGTTCTGTCCGCGTTTGCAAAACGATCCTTTTGCACATTAATGTTATCTTCTATTGTGTTATTACACACAGGAACTAGAACGATTCTCATGCAACTCCTCTAAAATCGATTCTGATATTATCGATACCGCGATAATTTATTTATGTGTTACATATTAATTTATTTATGTGTTACGTATTATTGATTTTCTAAGAGCCCTCGAAAAAATTTCAGATCTAAGTTTTTTGTTAGAAAATAATGTTATCTTATTTCGCGTTACATTTCGTGGTATTACAAATATTTTATATATTTAAATTTAATTTATAAGATGTATAGAGTCAACGATTATTTTAGATAATATATTAAATTTATTATATATATGTATATTCACTTCCCTTCTATATTAAAAGTTTAGAAAAAAGTTTTTAAAAATTGACATTTTTGAGATTACTTAATCAAAATAACAATGTTTTTTACAATAATTCTTCAGATTCAATGACTGTTATAGAATTATTAATATTAAAAAAATATTGTTATGAATATTTGAAAGTCATTCCCATAAATGTCAATTTTTTAAAAGTGATTTCAAACTTTTAATCTGGTATATATGTAATGAAATGATTACATTTATATATTAAGTTCAAGAATCAATCCGTTGTGTACTACGTGATATTATGTAATATATTATGTTCAAGTCATACACTGTCTGACATATATTTAATTATTTTACAAAATTTATTTATCTCATTTCATATAAATCTCACTAGGCTACACAAAATGTATTGATTGATCCGGTTTATATTTACATAATGAAAAAACTTAATTGATACCGACGATACTTTCGTCATTATATAATCTGATAATCGTCCGGAACATTTTACGCGTGCATGCAAGAGTGATTCTTCTTCGTGTCATTCTATCTAGCTTACTTAGTCAAGACTGATTTAGTCTATGAACGATATTCTCTAATTCTGCGCTATACATATTAATATATATATATAT
>NW_017259548.1:445321-451341 GCF_001594045.1 Atta colombica | reverse complement strand
ATATATACATAATGGGACATGATATTATATGTGCGTGTGTACGTACATACGTGTATGAATGTGTGTCTTTGTATGTGTCTGTGACTGACTTGATATTTTTATAAGTCTTAATGAATCTGAAGTGTGTGAAGGATAATGAATACTGTGAATTACAGTCGAAATATCTTAATCGTGATAGTTATTGTTGTTGCTGTCGCTGTTATTATTATTATTATTATTGTCATCGTCATCGTCATCGTTGCCATAATTAGCATTCTCACACACATTGTCACGATCATTATTATTACTGTCCTCTTGAAGCTACGCTATCTCTCTGATAAGTGTTCTGACTTTGCTAATTATACTTTGTGATATACACTACGTAAAGACGATGTAAACTTTCAAAAAATAATTTTAATAGTCATTGTGCATGTTTCTTAGTAGCCCGGAAAGAAATGGCTTGCTTTATTCTATAAATAATCGAAAATTTTTTTTTGGGACCGCTGGTCGGATAGACAAATTCGACGGCTCCTTCCAACGATCAAGGAGCTCGAGTATGTCATCTCTCGAAAATATCACCACCGAAACCATAAGCTGCCTTACATTTGCGGATTCTTATACGAAAAAAAACGGTACGTAGATGAGCATAAACTTTGACTTTTAAAAGTCATAAAACGCTTTTCCGCATATCCGCATGAAACGTATATATCATGATTCTCTTTATTAATATTGCTAGCTTATTGTTATTATTGATTCTTTCGCTCTTATGAGATATCTCATTTAAAACATTAAACAAGAAAAAAAATACATTTAAAAAATTACAATTATATGAGTACAGAATAGTTAATTATATTAAAAGTTCTTGGATAATGAGAGCTACACGTGGATTATTTATATGTTATATAATTCAATTATTTCTTCAAGATACAAACGGCATGCCGACGTTATGGATTGGCACGTCTCTGGGATCTGTACAGACTGTTGTATTCAACACGCCTGCCCACAGCGAACGCCATGCTCACCCAGTGGTTGTGTCTACTTGTAGTAAGCGAATTTTTCTTATCTAGTATTTGATAAATTTTAAAAGCTTACAGTCTTGATCAGTAAGTAGCTCTCCCATAAATTGATAAATATATATTCTATATCTAACAAAAAATAAATTAAAAATAGATTTGAAAAATAATATTTATTTTTAGAACAATTTTAATATTAAATAAATTTTATAATTGTAAATTTTATATTTTATATTAAATTTTATATTAAATTTTCTTTTGATTTTTATTACTGTCTTTTCCAAGAAAGTGCAATAAATTGAGAGTATTTAATACCAAAGCTGTATTTGCACAATTGTAATTTCTTTTTAACTTAAGTCTTAAGTCGTACGTAAATATGTGCTTTAATATATGTTTTATATGTACAGATGGATCTACTTTCAAACTCAAGGGTTGTATCTTATCGATGTCATTCTTAGACTGCAACGGCGCTCTGATCCCGTATTCATATGAGTCTTGGAAAGACGAAAATACAGATGGCAAAGAACGAAACAGTAGGTTTCATTTTCTATACTAATTATGTATATCCGTAAGAATAGAAAACGAATGTAGCTCTTGTATATTTCGTAATTTTTGCGTTTGCTTCGAAGATTCTTTTCATATCATGTATCGCATAGATATATTGCAATAACGGTATGGATTTTTGTTAAAGAGAGTCAAGGAAAATGTACAAATAGCCGAATGTCACCGTCTACGAACACGCAAATCGGCGGGGATAATTTCGAGGACAGACAATTTGTCGTGCTTGTATCAGAGAAGCAAGCGAGAGTTGTGGCATTACCTTCCCAAAACTGTGTATATAGGCAACAGTTAGCGGAGACTCATATTGTAATTAAAGCAGAAGTTACCTCACTCAAAGGTATAATCCACATTATTTTTTTTTTACATTCTGATTTTTACTCATTATTATATTTGTCATCTAATTATTTTAAATATGTATATTAAATATATATAAATCCTTTCAAAATTCATCTTCATTTTTGTTTAGATAACGTCTGCCTAGTATGTTATGTTTCAAATGGTCATATCACAACGTATAGTTTGCCCAGCCTGAGACCGCTGATAGATATCGATTTTCTACCTCTTGTAGATTTGAGGTAAGAAAAATAACTCCTTTCTAATTCTTTTATTTGAGTTATCAAGACAATATGATAGGCAATATTTGCACATGATGCGTTGCACTATACGCTATTGTAATATCGCAAAAATTTCTATACTTTTTACTCTTAATATAATACATATATTTACAGATTTTTTAAAATGTTAAAAATTACATACTACATAATTCAGAATGATATACAAACATTACATAGATCATATGATTATATACTGCATACATATATACGTATATATATTAATATATGATGCAGTCGTAACTTAGCAATGCTATGCTAGTAATATTAATATCTGTAATTTGATATGTTTCTTCAAATATATTTGAAATCGATAAAATTAGCTTTTCAGGAAATACTTGAGTTTGCATAGAAATTATTTTTAATCTTGCATTAAGGCTATCATTAAAAAATGTATAAATCTTAATAAATGTGTAAATCTTTTTGGTGTAAGTATTCATTGTCATTGAAGCTATTTGCTAACTAATTTGCTAGCTAATGCTTTACAGAAAAATTACAATCGATTGGAAAACGGCTGATATTATATTAAACACAATTTTTAAATGTGATATTTTATACATAATTATTGCTTCTTATTAGAAAACAGAAAATAAGAGCTAGCTTTTAAAAGGTAAAGGGAAGTCCAGAAATTCTTGTTTAAATTAAATAGCGGTGAATCTTTTATTGTTTACAAAAGCCTATCTGCTGCATTCCAATATTTTTAAATCGGTATATCTTTTGAATTGGTTATGTTTTAAACAAATTTCATAGCAAAATTTATCTTCTGTATTTGCATAGTTGATTACTACAAGTTATTTTTTCAACATTTTATTATTACGACGCATGAAATTGGTTAATATTATTAAAATTTTGCTTATTTTTATCATCGTTTAAACTTTATATTTATTCGCAGTAGAACAATAATAAAGATAAATTTAAAATCCATTGATTAGCATTATCAAGTTATTATCTAGATAAGGTACCGAAGCTAGAGATATATGCGCTACTGACACGTAAACGATATTATAGTTGGCTATCAGGTACTTATTCTCAAGAATATTTCGATATACCAATTATATTTTCTATCAAATTCTATTTATAATAATATACTATGCTATTTATATATGTATATAATATTTCTCTAAGAGTGTGCAATTATCAAACGTTCTGTGCAATAAGTTAAAGAGTCATCTATTTATAATTATACAAATAGAAACTTAAGTTTATAAACAATTTAGAAATGGATAATACGGCACACTCTTCTAGAAATTTTTTTTTATATTAAGAATATTATGCGAATGTTTAGGAGTTATAATAAATTCATAGCAGCTTTTCTTCTTATTGATGTTTAATAACTTTGCTATCGCCTAATACTTTGTGAAATCGCTTAAAAAAATATGAAGAGTTGACGATAACTTATACACATAATATCTATACATATAAATATTGCTCTATATTTATATGAATATTTATCAAAAAGTGAATTAATAATAACAATAATGTTAGCATGTGACTTTTCTCTATACAATAAATGCACTCGTTAACCCTTAACACAATTAGAGCATGCGTCATTTGTAGTATTTTTATGAGCACTTCTATTACTGCACTCTTTATCTCGAAGCATATAAACTAGATTTCAGAGAATGCAGCATTGTGAAACAAATGAAAATGCGGATTTGCTTCTTAAAATTAAAATTAAAAATATTTTCGATCTTCGGACTTACCTATATTCTTTCGCACAACGTTTCACAATCACGCGATATAAAATTGTCTATCTGTAGCAATTCTTCATCTGCAAATTTTAACTTTTATTTTGAAATTTTTCTATCTCATTATATATGTATCATATCTATTTAACAAATCTGGCACTACACTACGAACTTTCAGGCAACATTTACCATATTAACGTCTGTCACTTACAAATTTTTTTTACATATACAGAAAATAAGATCGTGCAAATATATTATATGAAGAGTCTCCTTGAAATTAAAATAAATATTGGAAGTCTGTTTTAAGGGTTAATGCTAATTAACAATAAAAATTATATCTTATATTAACCCGTGAATTTTATATTAACCCGTGTACGGTCGAGCGCTCACTTTTCTCCTGTCTCTAAAATCTCTAACAGTTTTCAGACCACAAAACACGGCATTGTAGACCCCATGTTGACCATATGGGGTCATCAACTCTTTGTTAATGGCGATACCGATCAGTAAGTCATCTACGAGTATCAAGTACAGCTAACCACACATAAACCTTGACACAACACAACACGAGTGCCTTGCGTGCAATGTACTATCTCCTTTCAATTTCATGATTTTTTTCCAGCTTCATAATGTTCACATAGGAAAGCCTACGTCACTTGAAATCTCCCGTCACTTGAAACCTCTATAAATCAACCTAATTTTTATCACCTATCAGAGCTTTATGCTATGTATATAAGAACGTACACTTGACACTCTTTTACAGTTGTACCCTGATATTGTCATTTTATATGCAGTCTATTATTTATGAAATAACGCATTGTAGTAAAGCTGCCTGTGCATATTTTTTGCAGAATCGCAAAGACGCTTTGCTTCAGCAATCGAGGCCATGGTTTATATCTCTCATCACCGATGGAAATACAGAAATTCTCCGTTTCGAGTGAATTCTGGTATTGTTTTACATACATCATTTCTATTTAATTCTATAAAATATCTAATCTCTTGTACTGAATTTATCGATACATTTTTTATTTAACGTTAAATTTGACTTAAAATGTAAGTTATATTTTTATTTGATTAGCGCCGAATTGACGGAGATGATGGGCGATCTGTTTATTGGCCACGATATGCCAGAACCGCCTAAAGAGAGTTTCTTCAAAGGTTTATTCGGTGGTGGTTCGAGGAGTCTTGATCGGGAAGAGTTATGTAAGACATTTTTATTGGATTAACGAATTGAAAAGATTAGAAATGAATGATTTAGAGCAAGCTCTTATATTAATGCTAATTACAGTCGGTGAATCCAGCGGTCGTGCGTCGCGCACAGTGGCGAAACATATTCCAGGACCAAACGAGGCTCTCCGAGAACGAGTCTCTAGCGCAACGGGCGAGGTAAATATGGCACATCAGATGGTGTTGGAGCGCGGCGAGAAATTATCGCAACTCGAAGAGCGGACCGCACGTATGATGTCGGAGGCTGAGAACTTTTCGACGAGCGCTCATGGACTAATGCTCAAGTACAAAGACAAGAAATGGTACCAGCTATGAGAACGCCATTCGGTCCGAGTCCGATGGAACGATGCACATTTCTTTAGTTATTTAGCATTCGTGTTTCGTTTATGAGTTTTGTTGTATTAAGAAACTAAAAGCTAGCTATACGATCCTCACGCACACATGGGAAACTTCTACACGAAGGGAGACAGATAAAACAAATATATGTACATGCGATCATCTGTGCGACGCGCACGGTACACACGCATGCTGTAAACAAGAAGCAAAAAAACATATATTTCAAAGCGGATAAGTATTGCGACGATCTCTCAAATGTGTAAATCTTTGCGTATGAATGAGAAAAGAGAGACATCAACGAGATAAAAGTCGCGGCTATGCCGTGATGCATTTGCGCGGATGTGACACACATGTACGTATAATTATTTAAAATATAAGGTACTTATATACGCAATGATGCGACAGAAATATACGCGAGTCAATATAAGCAATTATGTAATAATTCGCCTTTTAACCGGTGGCACTCGTTAATTCATTCGGACGTCCTGTGAACGTGTTTAATGGCGCCTTGCCTTGTTTGCTTCTCAGCAAAGAATTGCCAATAAGTATTTACGATCGTCACATTGTTGCAGAATTTATGCACTTTCGGGTAGATGGAATCGAGTGAA
>NW_017259548.1:437776-445221 GCF_001594045.1 Atta colombica | reverse complement strand
TATATTAAATTAATACATGTTATAAAAAGAGAATATATATTGTTGGATTAAAATACACATGCTATTTATATATATCATTAATGCCATTGGAAATTTTTACAGTATAGTATAAAACGCATTCTAGAGAAGAGTTATTATTAATTAATAATTCTTATTTTGTGATGTAAATTTTATAATCATGTACATTGTAAGAACTGACTTATATTTAAATATTTATCATTACATGATCGTAGACATTTTCTTAAATATTACGTTAAGGAATAGAATAAATGACCAATGCGATTCTTAAAATTCGTAAGTCTATCGAGTTACACAGGTGCAAATGAGAAATTTGTTAGGCTTGACAGAAATGATTTTATGAATACTTTATGAAAGTTACGAACGCAGGCAAGACGGCACAGCGACACCATTCCGAATGCATTGACAATAAATGTAGTTAATTATTCGGTGAGAAAGAGTATTGAATAAAAGTTGAATGCAATGAAATATATTTTATCCAGAGTGGCGGGTGTTGCGCAGGCCGCAAAAGCTGCTATACTCGCCACGCTGATAAGAATGTATTAGTTGTTATCGATTGTAGTTATCGCTAGACGTGCTATGTATATAAAGAGACGAATATAAGTAGGACAGATTTCGCGTTATAAAGCTGTTTATATAACAATGTATTCTGAGTTACGCTATTTCGATGCTGACGATAAATTCAACTGAATTTACAACACTTCTAATCGACGTGACATGAATTAACTATTGTAATTTTAGCACTACACATATAGTTTAGATTAATTAAAGACAATATATGAAGATATAAAATATACATATATAAATAATCAAATATGTATATGTATATATGTGTATATACAAGAAGGTATATGTATATATACATATATATTTGGTCGTATATATATGTATATATTTAAATATATAAGCATGTATATGTTTAAACATATAAACATATGTATATGTTTATAAATATATACATATATATGTTTATATATGCGATAAGTTCGTTTGAATTTATCGGGGCTCTGAATCGTCGTACTGCTTCCATAGCAATAATTGTATAGTTGATGTTTATGGTACTAATCACTCGTATACTTAATAATGTGACCGCAGAAGATTACTTAGAACGCATTTTTCGAATTGATTCGAGCTCATGATATAATTTCCCTTGGACAATATACACGTATAGAAATCCGTTGTCCCATTACACACTCTTATCACGGGATGTCTTCACTATTGATTACTAGTACAAAAGAGCGCGAGCTCGTTCGTCGAATTGTAGTGTGCGAACTGTAGTTGAAATCCGTATATTGATGCTGAATTTGTAATACGTTCGTGAGAGTGCGCAGATTAGTGTCGAATCTAAAGTTTCGATCCCGTTTTACCTAAACTGCTAACTCTGACAAACGTTCCACTATCTTACTATCTAGAATTATTATTCCTCGAATACCCGACTCTCAGTATGTAAGCAGTTCAATGGTAGATAAGATACATTCAAAATAAAATATAAAGTATCCTAAGCAGCGGAGAGATTTGTTAATACCCGAATTACGAATGCTGGAAATACAAATTAGAGGAGAGAGTTGTTCTCTCAGTGAAGGATCGTTTACCGTTGTAATAATAGAATACATAGATTTAATGTGAGCTAGTTACAGAGAATAGGCATATTATATTATTATTTAAATGTTGCAGTAATATATTCTAACATTCGTTGCACAAAGATTATATATTCGTCGATATAGTTTTTCATTATTTATCAAAGAATTTAATCATCAATATCTCAAAGAAAAAATTCTAATAATAATAATCTACTACTTTACAAGCCATAGTACATAAAAAAGCCTCGAGAATGATACGAGGTCAGAAACGCGATTACTCGACTGTAATTAATCGATTTGCTTGCCGCTTTAGTTCCACCACTTATATTTTTTTTGTAATATAGTCTTGAAACTCAGCAAATGCTATTTATAAAGCAAAGTTTTAACTCTCTCTTTCTAGCCCATATTTATTCTAATTAAATCAAATTATTGAAATAGAAAAAATTGTTTTCTGTATTATTTTCATTATTATATCTGATTAATAATATATTGTATAAGTAATAGTGTACAACAATTATAGAATCGTAGAATGTACAGATATGTCTAAACTACAGGTAAATATATAGCTCACATACATACACGATATTAATTAATTTTAAACATGATCTACAATGCTAGAGAGATTATCGTTGGGCTGGACAGAGATAAACGAAATATATACATCTTAAAGTCCTCTTGTAGACATCTGCTAGTTAGAGCTATAACAGTTACCTTTACCATGTATTTAATCAATTTTTGTATATCGATATATAATTTTTTAAATCCTTAATTAGACGTGAATAAAAAAACGGGAGAGATTTTTTTCATAAACTCGAGGCCGATTTTATCAGCATATGTATCATGTTCCTCTCTCTCTCTCTCTCTCTCTCTCTCTCTCTCTCTCTTTTAAATTATAATATCTTACCTTCTTTAAGAAGGCTTTGATATTGTTGCACATAATTTTTGATTCACTAGTTTTGAGTGCAAGTAGTGCTTTATTAAATTCAATATTACAAACGAAAGGAGTCTATTTTTAAGCGTCGAAATACCTAATATTCTCGATTTATACTATTAACTATTAACGATCTAGTAGAATTTTTATTTTTCAACAGATAGACGATATAGATATCATCTTATAATTGTAAGAGTACTGCCTCGACTACAGACTGTATCTTGGCTCCAATTTAATAAATGAGTTTTACTCGAAGTTCCAAAACGACGTATTATCTCTATATTATTGTAATGTCGCTTTATACCAAATATAATTAATTTTGCATGATTGCTTTTTATCTTAAAAGAATATAATTGTTAAACTTGCCTTTTTCTGAAACAGGAATTGGATGTATTTTGGATTCCATTTGGTGACACAAGTCGATACAAGTGTTTTTCTATCTTTGTTACTCTCTGAATACCAAGAAACATAGAATGTTTGTGTCGACTTGTGTCACTAAGTGGAAAGGACCCATCGTGTTTTTGATTTGCGTGTCACTTACTATGTGTACATATACATACTGTTTCGTTTTTATTATAATGAGTATTTAATATTAACTACTGACACAATCAAAATGATTGATTTTATATATATTTTTTAAATTATTTAAATTTATAATTTATTATAATATTTAAAGTCAGAAATTTTCCTGATTTTTATTAAATGATTAAATTTAATTTATTTTTCTCTCTTAGAGTCGACTTTATTATCTTAGACATAAGTTCTGATTATAAAATTTATTTAATTTTGCATTAAGGCAATCAAATAAAACGTAACGGATAAATTCAGATATATTGAAATCAACTAATATGTTAATCATAATTAATAATATTATAGCAACTTCTTTCATTATGAAACTAGGCGGATGTCCTGTTCATAAAATTCTTTAGACTGGAATTGAACCTATTCACAAATAATCTCCTACATTACTGTATCCGATGGAAATTTCCTGCCTTTTAGATTTTTCTTCAGGTCTCCAAAGGTGTGGAAATCGCATGGCGACAAATCTGAGGCTGGATACTCTGGTATTTTCCAGCGGAACTGTCGCTATAACAATTTCCAGATCTTTGGAGATTTGTAACTTTTAACGACAGTGTCAGTATCGTTATATTGTCACGCAGATATTATATCTGGTAAAAAGCTGCAATGAGAACATACCGAAATACCTGTTATTAAGAGTTATAGAATCGGGGTACTGAAGAAGAATCTGGAAGGCAGGAAATTGCTGTCGGATGCAGCAGTGCAAAGAGGCTGTTTGTGAGTGGGATCTCAACTTAAGGAATTTTATGAATAGAGCATCCATCATATGGTTTCACAATGAAAAGAAGTGCCAACCATGATGATTATTAACATGTTAGTTTCAATGTCTGAATTTTTTATCCGCTACATTTTTGCGTATCGAGTTTCAATGCCACAAGTAGAATAATTTTCCGACAATTTCCCTCATGTTTCTCTTAAAGAAAAACTTTTTTGATTCAGCGATCGAAATATTTAACATAGCAAATGAAAAGATTGCATCGCATAATAAACTTTCTCTCGTGAATTTTAAGGAAGAACCGCGTAGGTCAAAGCTCTCTTCGAGAACTTCGTCCTTTTTTTTGTCCCGCTCTTTACCAGAAGGAACGGTGACTGCTATCGACACCCGATCTGTAATTAAATTAATTTCTGTGCCTCCACCTTCGCCAGTTATAGGCATCGGCATGGAATAATGCACCGGCGCGACGCGTTGCGACGCGGTGCGACGCGATCCGGCGTCGGCGAAGGTGCTTTCGACCGCACTCTCGCGCACACTTCTCATTTCCAATTTAAAAATAATGAGAATCTACCGCGAATAGGTGAGGCTGTCGCGCACAGATACCCATTGACTGCACTGGCGTCTCGACCGCGCGCAAAGTGGAATGAATTGAAAAAAAATTCAATTTAGCCTCGGGTATACCGCATAGCCGCCGACTCGCGTCGTGACGCGACGCGACTTTTCTCGCCATAAAGGGAACAATGGATCGAAATTTATTTGTCCCAGCTATTTATCCACATCGCGCGCATTTCTCAAATAAGATGTAAACGAGCGACTGCCTTTTAGATCTAGCTAAATATATTTCTGAAATATTTATAAAATATTCTTAAAGTCTCAAAGTAATATTCCAAAGATATTTCGATATATTCTCAAAATATTGGCCATTCAAGCCAGACGAAGCAACTTGACTGATGTCAAACGAATGAATATGATTTATTGAATCAATGATACTGACACTGTCATTAAGAGTTAGGGGCTCCGCACAATAAAAGGAACAGGAAGCAGAGAACAGAGAATAAGAATTTCAATCAGAAACTGTGTATTTCACAATTCATGATTTCAACGCTTGTCCTTGAATTAATTTTTAAACAAAATTATGTTATAAAAGAACACATTTTATTGCCTTTCATTTTAAAACTTAATTTAGCGAGACATCCCAGACTATATGTTATACCTTTTATTCTTAAATATTTGAATTTTATGAATAATACAGCTCCACCGTGTTCATTTGTCAGCGGAAGCGCGTATATTGTTCGCCGGTGAGCGTTTTAAATAATACATACAAGAAATGTTCATATAATATTCTGAACATTCTAATATCATTTCAACATTCTTCTATTATTTCGGAATGTACATATGGATCATTTGGAGTACAAATTGGAAAAAAATTTAATATTTTTAAATTGGTTATGTGATTAATTACTTATTTTAATTATTAAAAGCACTAGCAACAATGCTTTTAATATTCAAAATAAATAATTAACACACTAATTATACAATTCAATATTTACAGAAACAAATTTCTGTAAGAGTTCCAATTAACACTAATCATAAATTTATCATTCAATATGCCGAATATTCCGAAATAATAAAAAAATTTCTAGAAAATGTTTAAATATTATGAAACGTTTAGAATATTTTATAAACACTTCTTATTTGAATCACAAAAATCACTCATTTATGAGCAATACGCATGGCATTTTTGCTGGCAAAAAGTTAAGGCAAAATGCATTAACTTGTAAATAAGAATTATGTGGGAAAGAATATAAATAACGCAGTAAAGTGATTTCTGCCTGTAAAGTGAGTTTAGAGAGCTCCTAAAATTGGGATCCAAGTAAAAATACATAAAATGTGTTTTTGACAGTATAATTTTGTTTAAAAGTTAATTTAAAAATCATCACCGGACCTTGAATTTCCGGAAAAATTATAATTTTGCGGAATATATATGAAACATTTTCTGAGTTTATAACGATATACAAATGGAATATTTAAGGATTACTTGAATGTCTCTTTTACAGTTGATAAATATTTCAGAATATTTCGAAATATTCTTGAAATGTTATTTTGGGATTTTAGGAATATTTTATGAATATTTTCAGAATATTTAGCGTTAGCTAGTGTGATGACCGCAAAAAAAAATTATTTCCCTCACGAAATGCACAGATATTATTTATGGATCTCGGGGAACATCGAAAGACTATATGTTCGGCTACGGACCATCGCTCTTCCCGATCGTTATAGCAATCGACATCCCGAAGATCGAGGGCCGTTCTCGCGCTGTTCGAATGACAATGACGGCTTGGCAAGCACGCCGTTTATGTCGGACGAACGTCGCGTCGCGCCGCCAGTAAATAGGAAAACGAATAAAGATCCGAGCGCGAAGGAGTCGGCAGTCTGTCTCGGGCGCGCGCAATAAAATGTAAATTCGCGGCAATTCGCGCCTCACCCTCGCCTCCCGGTATCGGCACCCGGACGCTCCTTTTCTCGTCGTTTCTCGTTCCCCGAGATCCCTGTGTAACGGTGAGTAAGTGGCGAGTGCCAGCGCGGGGCGTTCTCGAAGCCCGCGGGCTTCACCGTCATTTGCATGAGTAACGGCGAAGAGCGCCAGGAACGGTGAGGCTAAGGGGTAGCGAGACGAGTAATTTATAGTCAATAATTCTTGCCAAGGCAATTTTCGCATCGAGCGCGAACGTTTTCTCAGAACGACGAAGACGACGGCGGCGGAGAAGGCGAGAAACGGTGGGAAATGAGGCGGAATGTTAAATAGCCCGTCGTCTCTTTCAGGTAGTCCTAAAACTGTGCGCGGAACTCACCCGCGAGACGATTCTACCCCAGTAAACACAAAGTAACAGTAACATACTACATCAATGTTATAATTTACTTGATAACTATAACTGTTATATATAACATGTAGTATTACATTTATATTGCTGAGTGGAAAATTATAATATTGATGTAATATTAGCTGCAAGCGTTATAAGTAAAATTTTTTTCACAAAAATTTAGTTATAAAAATATTTTAATGAGCGGCTATGATAAAATCCATTATGACAATTAAATATAAATATGTGTATTATTTCACTGCGAGATATACATTTTGTTTCTGATAATATTTTAGGTGCTATTATATTAATATACTATATCTTGGCATATCTTTAATTGCTAGGATATTAGATATATATTAAATCTTTGAATTAATGTTTACGCAGAACTAAAAATTGTACTGTCAAAATATATCATATTATTTTTCTCTCAAATTTAATAGAGACTGATTGTTTTCAAAGAATTATTTCACTAAAACATAGGTAAAAAAATTTCATGTTGTAGCTCTTATGATATTCTGTATGGTTTTTTAATTACAAGAAATAAAATTTCGCCACGTCCATTTGTCGGCGAAGCTGCATATTGTTCAATGAACGACTTCAGTGCAGATTTTAATTTAAATATAATTAATATTTACTTTTGATGTTAATTACGTCTAGGATACCTAATCTTAAAATAATGATCTAGGATAGTTAAGTTTGTTATAAAATGTATAAAACGAATTTAAAATCAAAAGACATTGGCATGTCCGGGTATTATG
>NW_017259548.1:432263-437676 GCF_001594045.1 Atta colombica | reverse complement strand
TATATATATATATTATCATTAATTTTTCTAAACAACTAAAAAGAGACAACGTCATGCTGCGCTGCCATGACTTTTGCTGTTTATTCCTTTTTTTCCGTTCTTTCCTCTTTATTTATCACGGCACGTGGCACTTACATGCAGAAAATTTAGCCGTGACGCCGAGGGAGGCGAAGATTACCCGAGCAACATAAAACGATACCAAGGATATAAAGGCGCGCGGCCGATATTAGATATCAAACCACCCGCCTTAACCTTCCGCTTTCGAGTATCCCGCCGAGAGCTATCAGACTGATAGAATATGTTCGACGTCGTCGTCGCGACGATGCTGCAGCCCCACATACTACCCTCCAAATACTATATGCTGCAGTATACATGCAGTCGCCGTATGTACGCGGCTTTATTTAGAGCAGCTTTTATCGCGCGCTGGAGGTTAACTTGTGTCCCGAATACTCACTTATCCCCTTCGCACTCCGATAAAGCTATTTCGCTGCTTCGTTTACGTTGCGTTTACATTCCGTACATTTATATATCTATAAAGAAAGCTGAAAATACTTCATAAATTATAGAAGTTTGCGTGCGAATATGACATTCGCAAATGAGTTCGGAAATGGAGAACGTAACATATGAATGATTTTTTTTTTTAAGTTTGAGACTCGATCTTTTTCGGTCACTGATGCACATTTAACCTTCGACAACATCGAGAATATACCCCTTACTTTTGCTCGAGGATCGAGTATTACATCATCCTTAATTTTTGAAAGTTTCTGACTGAATTTGTCTTAAGTATTTGTGGTTCATTTATTTAATGGATGAATTGAATCTGGACTGAAAGCAAAGATGCACATTTGGCTCTGCTCGTTTACTTTTGCTTCATCAATTGACGCGTTCGACTAGTAGAGTGCAAATTCTCGATGTTGCCAAGAGCCAAATATGCATCTCTGATTGAATTCAGCCATTAATAATGTTAAGTAAATGAGTTACAAATGCTTGAAACAAATTCGGCCAGGAACTTTCAAAAATTAAGGATGATGTTAATACTCGGGCCCCAAAGTAAGAATACGTCCGTCCTGACTGATCCACTTCACAATAAGAACTTGAATAAAGTAGTTAATTATTAAGGAAAGATGATGATATATGGTCTGTTCCTAGACTACATTTAAACTCTCTTTCTCGTTTTCGATATTATTAGGTGATAAACTTAATTCCTGCCACTCGATACTAGAAAGTGCCGGCTCCAACACTGGTGAGTTTCGAGGGAAATCGCATGTTTTTTTATAGTTTAGATATACATTGCTGAAAGTGATTCAGTTCTCACAGATCGAATTTCTTGACGTCAAAGAATTTTCCAATCGAAAATTCCAATTGAAAATAAACCGCAATAACTGTTTTTCCGATATGCTTCTTTATTACTATTTCGACCTCAAGAAAACTGCAGCTGAAACGCATCGCTTATTATTCGAAGTGTATGATGATGAAACTCCATCGAAAAGAACATGTAGTCGATTGAACGTAGTTTCATTTGAACGCTTTCGAAATGGTGATTTTAATGTGAGAGATGAAGAACGTCGGACAATCGAAAAAAAATTTAAAGATGTCGAACTACAAAAATTGTTCGATAAGACTCCAGCTCAAACGCTTTTAAAGTTGTAAAAAGCGTTAAATGATATTTCAATAGTCTTAAAATGATGTCTTAAAACGCCTACATGCCAAAGGAAAAATTCATAACGGTAAGAATTAAGAGTTTACACTTAATATATCTTATTTTAAATTCCAAAAGTTTATTTATTCAGCCACAGAAAATAGACTTATAATATCAGCGTATCGAGAAAAAAAATTGATTACGATTTAATGATCGGATGGTAACAAAATTTTATTAGATTTTATTATATTTACGGTTATTAATCGATGTGAATGTGCGATAAATTCATAGCTGTGAACTTCGCGCGATCGTAGTGAGATATACCGCAAATTCATCATATAAATAAGTTAATTGAAAGTACATGTAAGTTGGCAATGATCGTAATTAATTTCATTAGCTACATTCGCCGCTTATATTCGTTCTATCAAAGAAAAATAATAAACGTGGAATTAACGCAGATTCATTATTCTTCTTTATTATAATCTTTTATTTATAAACTGTTTATATAATTTTATATAAAATTATTTATTTTTTTTTATTATCCTAATCTTTATTTTTATCCATTATTTATAAATTGTATCAACTACATCTGATGAAAAAGTTTATTTTACGTTAAAATTGTCTCATTTGTCTGTGCTTTATATGTCAAATTCAATTATATTTTATTATAATAATGCGATATTTACTATCATATAATTATAATAAAACTGTAGTACATAAAAGAGACCAATAGTATTTAAATATATAACGTACCAAACAACCATATCAGTCATAATAACTTCGAAGAGTCAATAACATTTTTAGTCTTGAGGTTGGCTAACTGTGTTCTGACCGGTCACGAAAGAAGTCAGAGTTTGCAAATTGAAGGAACAGGTAGTGTTTCTTCCAGGATGGTCACAACTGCAATAAGTATTCAGGAATTAATTAATCCCTGCGGAATCATAATTAGTCGTATTTTTCCGATGTATACATATGTGTGTGTGTGTGTATATATATATATATATATATATATATATATATGTACATATATACCTATGCGTGTGAAGTAATGAGGCACGAAAGTGTCATCCGTGTATCTCATCACCATACGTGAAACGATCGATGACGTTTTGCGTTAATTTACTCGTCGTGTGCAACAAATGTTTAGGAGTGCCGTGAAAGGCGACGGACGAGTGTCGAAAAAATTAAGTAACCCACGCGATCGTAATCAGCGTAGTTCCCAACAGTGTTGTGTGAAGCAACAAGCAATCGCCATATTGCATCTATTTATTTATTCGCGTGCAGCGTAGTGAATCGCGGCGAGTGCAGTGAATCGCAATGAGTGCAGTGAATCATAGTGAGTGCAATGAGCATGGAGAATGTCGAAACGGGTTTATCATGTTAATTTGACTTCTGTCAGACGAGCGTCCAAAATAATGAAGCAAGCAGGGAAACAACAGCGGCGCTTCAACTGGTGAGTGACTAATTGCTTTATTCATTTAATAATGTTTATCAAATTAAATATGTGTATCGATGAAACTGCATAATCATGTGCCAGTTATCTTTCTCTCTAAGTGACACGATACCTGCATTGTGCAGAAAATATCTCGTATTTGAATCAGAAAATAAAATGATAAAACCATATAAAAGAGAAATATCCTAGCAATATGTTTTAATCGTATTCCCTTTTTAATAATATCTCCATTCGGTTCCAATAAACGGTGGTCTGTGCAATGGTACGTAATTTATATTTAATACAAATGCAGTGGCTGACGGATTTTAGCGGCCGCGAAATTAAAAGCCTTAATTAATTTTGAAGACTAGTTGATTGGTCAATCGATCAATATACAGAGTTTAAGTGTCTCCGCTATAAAAGTTTCTTTCTACATGGAAAAAAATAGTTCTTGGAATTTAAATTCTTGGAATTTAGCTAGATACAGATTTGAAAATAATTATGTTGAATCATTTAAATAATTATATTAGATAATTAGACGTATTGCAATGATTGTTAGAATATCAAACTTTTTACAGTATTATTATCATGCTCGAGTGTCCTACATAATTATTTTGATGGCGCAATATAATTATTTCTGTATCTAATTAAATTTTTAGACAATTCAACAAAATTGTTATTTTCATGTACTGTTCATATATTTTATGTTGCAAATATATTTTTACATAATTAGTGAGAGAAACATATCAATAATTCTCATAGTACGAATGAAAATATACAAGAATTGATAACAATGAATAAATGAATAAAAAATAAGGAAAAGCAGTAAATAATTTCTGGAGATAACTGCAGATGGGTGTGCGAATGTAACAAAACAAGGATATTTTTCAGTTGAATACATTTAGTGAATCATTCTGTCAGACTATTGTATCGGCTGCGCCTCTCGAAACAAAGCATGAAACCAACACGGATTAAGCCTATTATTTCGCTGTTCATTATAACAATTACCTGTTGATGGCGGGGCAACAGGGTGGAGTATGCGAAGGAAACCGGCGAAAGAGTAATGATTGAAAATAACAGGAATCATATAAACGTGCAATCACGCTGCGCCGGGATATTCTGGAAGGGTTGTCGGAAATGATCACAGATTTCAGGGCAGTGTGATCAGCTCGGTTCGAAGACAAGCATTATGATAATGATGCTCATTACGCGATCAGATTATAGATTATAGAATTATAAGCCTGTTATGATAAATCATTTTTGCCGTGGTTATTTTTCGTTACGCGATTTAACGATCACGCTTGATTTACTTGGTCGACTTGGTTGACTTGATCGACTTGCATATAAATCTTATAAATATTTTCGCAATCTCGACAGATTGACAGCAAAATAATAAGCTTTTTGTGAAATGGCATTGTAATTAACTTGTACTTTACGTTGTTATTATAAAGAAAATCCAATTCTTGTGGTCAATAAGTCAAATAATTCTTTTACAAATTCTAAACATATTAAAAATATTACATATAATTACATGGAGATAAACAATTGTGTTAGTAACAAAAAAATAATAAATGAGTTGTTAGTTACATATTTCCTGATTGTTTCAGCGTTGTCTTTTTTTTCCTCTTCTTGATTTTCTGAAGTATAAGAAATTATGTAATATTTTTAATATGTTTATTTTCTTCATTTAAGTAACACTTACTCGTGAAAATTATAATTGTCTAATATTTTAATCAAATACATATAGAAATTAATTTGACTGTCTTTTTTCTTTGTTACGATTTTGAGAAATAATAATATATAGTAGCGTACGGAACGACTACTTATTATAAGGGACATAATATCTGCGTATCAATCGAATTAATTAATCAGCTGATTGCGCTGTCTTAGACAATATTATGAGTTTACGAGACGAAACGAATAATGTATGATAGTTCATTGGAAATCATTTAATAGAAAAAGAGCACTTGGTGTATTTGCTTTGAAATGCGCGTTGTATATTTCGTGATTGCAATATATTATTTAGACTAACTCGGCGTTAAATACTCGACGTTAAATTTTTCCGACAGAGAGCGTAATATGTATTTTGTTTATATCTCGGTTTATACCGGTTTATACGTAGCGCGATGAAATTCGGGCAAACAGTGGTGTGGGATGATGTTAAGCTAATATTTCATGTTATACAACAAATTTTTCAAATGTCAAATGTTGATTACTGCAGAAAAAAAATAGAAAAATTCTCAAGCCTCCAGAAATTGTTTATTTTAGCAAATCAACACGTACGAATTTTTCAAGCGATTGGCTACAAGAGGATTTCTAAAAATCCTATATTATTCTTGAAA
>NW_017259548.1:429172-432163 GCF_001594045.1 Atta colombica | reverse complement strand
ATATATATATGTGTGTATGTATATAGATTTTCCCGAAAATGTTCATATACGATATTTTTCGAGAATAAAGCTCCTTCATCATATAAATACGTCCTAGAATAATCAAAACATAACAACAACTCATCTACACTATAATAACAAAAATTCATCAGAGAGTTAATTTGTAATGGAAAAAGTCGATGCATTGCAAGTTACTTATTACTCTTTTCAATAAATACGCTTGATGATGATAAATATTTTACTTTTCAAAGTGACTTTTCTAAACTTAGCACAACTTCAGCGTTTAGTTATCATTATAATCATAAAAAATTGTGTTACCATTGTCAAATTGTTATTGTAAAAAGAAACGATAAAAATAAGTCTTTCATTCTCTGTCAAGACTAGTTTACGCGAAGTTTATGTGAAGTCTTGGAACGTATTCATGGAAAGTTGTTGATTGCCAAATGTTCGTAAAGTATATGGATGTTTTCTTCTGAGTCTTGTCTTTAAAATATAACTATCGAGACTGCATCTTAAAAAACATTAAGATTAATATTTTATTCATCGTACAAATTCAAGTTTGTTAATTGATTGCAGGGAGCCTTATTGTAAAAAAAATATACGAAAATCTGAGGAAATCTACATCCCTGATAATATACATCCCTGAGAAATTTCATGAACAATTACTAGTCAGCTATAACTTTGTCCAGTAACTCAGAAGTAAAACTATAACTTAGGACTTCAATCAAAATGTAACGCTTTATCTAGTTTTACTGCGCACAAAAGATGCGCAAAATTTGAATGCATTTACTGAACAAAAATAGGAAAATAAATGGACTACACAGTATTTTAACTAATAATCTATCATATTAATACTAGATAATAACCGAGACAATAACTGAACAGATCTCTAATACAATTACCACTTTTCTGCCGGAGATCCCACTTTCTTGTCGGAGATTGATCGCCTGTCAAAAGTGTATCTTATGATATGTACTTAAAAAAAAAAAAGTTATCAAGACTTTCATTTTTTATAATATACAATTTGATAAGCAATCGATCTCCGGCAAGATAATGGGATTTCCAGCAAGAAAGTGGCAATCATGGACTCTAAAATTATACATATATTTTTACCAGAAAAATTATTTTTCAATCATCAGTGAATAAAATTCTATCAAATTCTTATCTATTACACAGTATAATATTGTTAGAATTAATGAGACACAGTAATATTAGAGATACAGTAATATTCAGTTACTGAATGATCTAATAAATCTGCATACATTTCTATATATAGTATATTAGGTGTAGTAAAAAGAAATCCATTATTTTTCCATTCAATTTCATGCAAAAATAATGGATTTCTTTTTACTACACCTAATATATATATATATATATATATATAGTATTTTACGATACATTTCATATGATATATCGTACATTGTTGTATGCGATGTTTTAAAAAAAAACAGTTTTTTACAGCCAATTAACACGCTTGACAAATTTTTCATATAACAAATGAAATATTAATCTTATTGTTATATTACTTTGAGACAATCAAGACGAGTGTTTCACGGGAGAAAACGCTTGAGTGCTCAATGAACATTTCGCGATGATCTGCTTGCACAATCAGGGACATTATTCTTGAAAAATATATCATAAAAATATATACTGTAGTAGAATAAGATCTCAGTTAACTTCCGCGAAATTCGAATACATATATTTTACACGCGCTTTGATCTTTTCGCTGGATTAGATTATTCGATTACCGATTTTGAATTGAGAATGCAAAATAATAGATAAATCGAGTGATATAAATAACTCTGATATCTGTCGATTATTAGTTAATAGTAACTAAGTATTTCAATATTAAAGATCGTTTAGATAAAATATATCGCACAAGCAGTCGGTAAGGCAATATAACCATTTCTCAGATATTTTCAGATAATATAATACATTTCGCATTTATCTTCAACCTAAACTTTTATATTTGTTTTTTTTTATTTTACAATACGAAATAATAATCGCTTTAAAACGCGAATATATATTATTCGTTATTCCTATCAAGTCGAAAACAATATAAGCAACGGCCATAGCCTGAAGTTTGTATAGTTTTTCGAATTTCCTTTGCTATTCGAGAATTGGCTGTTGTGGTATAATTTACGAGAAGTCGCGGATGGCGAACGGATCGTTAACGTTGTGCGATTGTATCTTTTAATTTTTTCCGCAATATTCTTTCACTTTTGATATAATAAAGCGCACATCGCGTGCAATTAATGTTGAGAATATTGTGCAAAGTGCAGTTGTAATTAACTGCATTTTTGTAAGTGTGATGACTGCAAGTAGGAGTTGAGAGATGGAGGAAGACCTGAGAGGTATCAGATAACGACGAAGCTACTTATGAAATTATATTATTATGAATAGTAATGTAAAATTTATTTATTTATCATTTGCTACTGCAGAAGTAATCGTTTATATTTATGATAATATATACATGTAAAATTTTCAATGTTTGATTGATAACAAAATTTTTGAATTATGAAGATAAATTTTTTGAAGAAATTGAAGAATGAAGAAAAAACTTTTATTTATTGAATATTATGTAAAAGTTTATTATGTCAAAATCGCGTGAGACGTATCTATATGTATATATATATATAAGATATATAAGAAATATGAAAAAATTAAAGAATTAAACATTTTTCTGAAACAATCATTATGTCTTAGACAATTAATAAAAACTAAATAAATAAAAAAATTATATAGCATAAAAATATTTGTAAGATATAATAATACAATAATAATAAAATGTTTTAGCTATTAACTATTTGAATTTATTTGCCAACAGTTTGAATCTGTTTCTTTTTTCTTATAATTATGATATCTGAAAAGATATCATAATTAAAAAAGATATCATAATTAAATTAAGAGAATATAGAATATTAGATTTCATTATCTCACAATATTTCTTATAAATCCATTATACAATTATAATAATACAGAGAATAATAA
>NW_017259548.1:427740-429072 GCF_001594045.1 Atta colombica | reverse complement strand
TTAAATAAAAATATTAAACAGAATTAAATAAAAACAGAGAGAGCAGGAAGAAAATTATTTTTCTGTAATTATATTATATTTATTAGTTTTAAGATAAGATCTACAAATAAATAATAGTGATAATCAAATGTATTAGATACATACACATAAAAATTGGTATCGTTATACTTTAAATTATTTTTATAATATTATTAATTTGTAATATTAAAATTTGATTATTACTATTATTTATTTGTAGATCTTATCTTGTTTAAAACTAAAATAAATATAATATAATAAAATTAATAAATATAATAAAATATATATAATATTGTCTATAATACAGACGTGAAAAAATGATCGACTGATTTTATTGAGAGCTTATGTTTTTCGTTCCAGTTTCTAGATGTCGCAGGTTGTCTATCTACGTATAATTGTCTACCTACGTATTTAATAAATCTGATCAAAGTAATAATGCTTATGTATTAAGCGTTGCTTTCATTTAAAAATATGTAATGATCGTTAAATTGAATTATTTTAAAAATATCAATTCTAATAAGTATTATCAAAAATAACTTATGAAAATTATAAGAAAACTATAAATTTATTTTTTTCATTTCACTAAATCGAGCACGTACATTTAATCAAAGTATTTACAATATATACAATAATGGATACTTATCATCTATATTATTGTATCAGATTTTCTTTTATCGTTTTAATTCTCAGAAATCTAATTTTTAAATATTATTGTACTATCGAAAAATAAAGAAAACAAGAAAACGAGAAATTTTACACATCATCCTTACTTTTACGGTTTTCGACAAGTATGACGGCTGTCGGGTAGACAAATCAGTATTAATTGTGTCAGAAAAAGATTAATGAGAAAGCATGCGTATGAAGGGTCGAGCGGATCAAAACGCTGAGTCAGGGAAAGATGATAATGCAGCATCATTTTATACTAAAGTCACGTATATATAAATGTTCTCCGTCGTTCCCAAAGATATTGTATGTACGTTGAATTTTATATTTAGACATGTATATCGTATAAATATTGATGAAGTTTCGATAAGCATAATGAAATGGATATAGGAACAGAAATTAAATCATCACATTCAATAAAATGTCATTAAAATAACATTATATATGAACGTATATGAATGTATAACAATGAATGCAAAATATATTCATATGTACAGACAAGTTTTTTATTAAAAAAATCTTATTTGTAGAAAATAAATGCATTAATTAGTAATTTATTAATAACAAATATGTTTTATCTTAATATAAAAAAAACTTAACGAAGATAATCGCCGTTCATTCATGATCTTCCAGAAGCTAAATTTTTCCACT
>NW_017259548.1:425741-427640 GCF_001594045.1 Atta colombica | reverse complement strand
TGTTTATTATGAAAATAGTTTAATATTTTATTTATTATATTTACACTTTTACTTTTTAAGTAAAATAGTTTTGAATAAATATACACATTTTATTATTTGTTAATAAATTGTTAATTAACTCACTTTCTAAAAATAAAAATAAAGTTTTTCAAAGGAATATATATCTCCCCTGTAACGAATACTTTTTGCACTTATTGCATCAACGTGTATCAAACGCACTTGTTTATCAAAGCAAGCAGTTCAATAAATGAGTAAGCAATCGCAAACGAATGTCGATTGAAATTCTAATATATAATAGCGTTCCGTTATACGTACAGTTGTGTTAATTTTAATTGGCAATATTTCAACGTTATATTAATTGATAAAAAATTCGTTCGAATGAGCCGAAGGGAGTTGTTATATCAACCACGCTTGCTAAAAAATAGCGGGATATCGTGGTGACGATCGAGAATTGAATAGAAATAGCGGTGAACAAAGAAATCAAAGGACAGTTAGCTTCCCGGAGCGATTCTGTATGCTATCGGTTTTACTCTTCGTTGATCGCCGTTACAACGGGCCAATTCTCACCCTAGTCGAGTTCTGAAGCTTTTCGCGGTCGTTATAGGGTATTTGTACAACACAATTTATCTCGCCCCGGGGCAACGAACCACAATGGCGGTTGTGCGACAGCTTCGTCAATTCGGCTTGAAGAAAGTATCCGCCATATAATAATCGATTACCGGTGAGTGAAAGGAGGAAAAATCATCGAGACATTTGTCAAGCATAACGCACAGATATTACTGGCAGGAAAGCTCAAAACTTCAATATACGTTGCATCCAGATTAGATAGACAATTACTCGACAATATTCAGAAAATCCAATATACACGAATTTGGAAGTACATTAGCGATGCTATATACGTCGCAATCGACGCATTACAGCGAATTATGTGCTTGCATTGAGAAAGATTTTGATATTTGTAACTATATTACATTCACCGAAAGAACAGTTTTGCTGAAGTATCTAAAAAGATACAAATCTGAAAATAGTTTTATTAGACCATCAAAATGGTTATGCAGGACGCTCAAACTAGTTGCTGGAATGTCAAAACTTTTTGCAGCGTTACTCATTATGCTTGAATTTTCTATATAATTATTTTGACGGTTCAACGAAATATCACTTTCGTCTGTATCTATTTAATTTTTAAACTTTATCGAAATTATTTTGATGGTTCAACGAAATATTACTTCCGTCTGTATCTATTTAATTTTTAAACTTTAGAGAAATTCTTTATTCCGTGTAATAAATAATTACACTAGTTCAAAAAAATATATTTTTTTTAATTATTTTGAATTAGATAAGATTATTTTGAATCAGATAAGAGGTTTCTTGTTGATTTTTGGATGCTAAAAAACGATGCCGCAAATTTTAGCATATTTTTAAAATAATTGAAATTTAATGTGCATATTTCTAAAATAATTGAGATTTAATGTGCAAAAAATAAATATGGCTTTTTGTGTTATTTGACATTTTTTTGTAAAAAAGATTAATATTATTTTGAAATTCTGATCAAAAGTCATGAATGTATTATCCATTTCTTATAAAATATATTTGTTTAAATTTTAATGTCTTATTTCTAGCCATGTTATAATTAAATCACAGAGTGATTTTTCTAAAATTCCGCCTATGATAATGACATCAGTATATACTTATAATTTTTAATTCATGACTATTATTATACTGTATAATTCATCATTATAGATTCTACTAAATGTATATGTATAATCTATATACATATGTATATTCATACAAGGTTTCTTATTTTAATTACTCACCTCAAATAAGGAAGTGCATTTTCAAAAAAAGTTTCATATATTTAAAAAAAAGTATAATTCCTATAAATGACTACAAAATTATAAT
>NW_017259548.1:422804-425641 GCF_001594045.1 Atta colombica | reverse complement strand
ATATTATATATATAATAATGATTATATTTCTATATATTCTCAAAGAGAAAGATATAGATATGCCTTCAAAAATTATAATTATTTTGTAATCATTTTTGGGAATAATCATAAATTCTTTTTGGTATATAGAACTACAAATGTAATTATTATTACTAACATTATAAAGTAGTAATTATAAAAATGGAGTCAGCAACGATAAACGGCGCAATTATTTAGTGAACAATCAATATTCAGATATTGGATTGATATCTTCTTTATTTTAAACGTTTCGATTCTCTTTGGAGTCCTCCTCAGCAAGAATGATACAAGTAATTAGCTCACATGTCCATAATGCCTAAGTCACTCGCAAATTGATAAAGATGCAGCATTGTTAATCTGACATTTTTTTTAAAAACAAATCTTATTAAAGTGATATATGCGTAAATTCAAATGATTTACCATCACGGAACATGAAGTATTGCAGTGAAGCAAGCTTTGTTGAACATATTAAAAAGTAGAATGTTAGAGTGAGGCACTCTAAAGAGAGTCGAAACGTTAAAAATAAAGAAAACAT
Organism: Atta colombica; assembly: GCF_001594045.1. NCBI lineage: Eukaryota > Metazoa > Arthropoda > Insecta > Hymenoptera > Formicidae > Atta > Atta colombica. The sequence goes on along the minus strand of NW_017259548.1, from coordinate 425,088 downwards.
CAATCCATCTGAGTATTGATTGTTTACTAAATAATTGCGTCATTTATCGTTGCTGATTCTCATTAACCTATTATACTTATCTTTTTATATTAATATTGTTTAAAATTGGAGAATCCTAATATAATTATTATTATTATAAAAATTGAGTTGTAACAATAATTATTTTACCATACAATTATAGTCACAAATACCAAACATACTTTCTTTCTCTCACAATATGCAAAAATAATATTACAAGTTTATAAATTTGATCGTGCTTTCAAAGCGTGCATTATAATTCCGTACTCTAGACGACGACTCGTTCTTCGCGCCTCGACGATTTCTTTGTTCGTGTGACTGAAGATTTAGTCCCGACTTCCCCAATACCGAGATTGCGGTCCCAGCGTCCCCATCACAGCCCCGTCCGGCTGTCCGCGCGTCCACTTTCGTGTTCACATATATCCCGGAGGCTATAAATAAGCGTGGTCACCGGACATGGTCGTTCGCGACACGGGAAAACTTGACTAATTGCGAGTAACCACGCTGACATCGTTGCTCATTTCTTCTCGTCAAGATATCGTCTTCGCGTGGCTATCCATACCTTTTACGGCTTGTAATATACAGTTGGAGCACACACCGTACTTTTTCGTCGGCCGTTCATCATTCTGAGACTAATCTCTTCTACTTGGCCTGCGCTGACGCATCGTTTGTCTTATCCTTAACATAGAGTAGGTAGAGTCTTATAGCCTCAGTCGGAGGGCTTGTCTGTCTCGGATCGAATCAATTTTTCCCAGAATAAAATGCAGTCGATTTTAACTTTATCTTTCGTATTTCAAGTATAACATAAGAATGTAGTTTTCCTTCTTTTAATAGTCTTTATTTATTATACAAGTATAAATTTATCTGAGTGTCATAAAGAATCAGGAAAGACACGAATTTTCCTTGAGAAATAAATCTTTATTTGCTTTGGTTTATACTTTCCGGTTGTTGAATATGCATACCTTTTTTTTTTTGTTCAGATAAATATTATTTATGCAGACAAGTGAATGCTTAATAACTAAATTTCTATAAAAGTTCTTATACAATTCTTAAAATAAAAAGTTTCTGCAATGTTGATAAAAATCTCAACTAGTAGTGATAATAAAAGAGAACTCTGCAGGAAATAATATTATACGTACTAACTTACTACTTAATATTATTCTTATAAGATTCATATATGTTACAATTGTCATATATGGAACATTAAACATTTAAAACAGTTTAAATATAGCTGACAATGAATATTCAATACAACAATGCGTACTGTGTTAATGCTGCTTCGCTAAAACGTGCCGTATATTTCCTCAATAACAAAGATTTTCACAAATAAAAAGCTTTGCTTGCGTGAAACCAGATCAATTTGTAGGGTAGTTTTCGGAGTAGTCCGAAATGAGGGAGTGATGCGAAATGACGAAGCCTGCGGCCACATAATCTTGTTTAGCGGAGGTAATTGCTTCCTAATCGCGCGCAACCAATCAGCCTAACTGTGTTACGTTGTCCAATTCGTTTATGTGGCAATGTTGTATCGGTCTAACCCTCTTCGGTCCTTATCGAAGCACTGGATTTATTCGGATTCTTTTCCGTATATAACTCCATTTCTACGATTTGCCCTAATTCCAATTGTGAAACCTGTCGATCTATAGGATAATAATCGCTTTAGCGTGAGTATGTAGCGTGTATGTGTGTGTGTATGTGTGTGTGTGTGTGTGTATATACTATATGTACGTGATCAGTTAGTCGTCTTCTATTTGTTCCCTGTTGACCATTCCGTTCAGATTGATGATCTCCACGATTTTGAAACTTATTTCGAGAGAGAAAGTTATCAAGGGTGTGTCTTCGATTATTGTCATATTTAAATATTACTCAATATGTGCTCATTCAGAATTTTTTCTTTATGGCATGGAAAAAACGATTTTGCTGAAGTATTCAAAAATTTAGCTGAATGAAATCTGAAAATAATTTTGATAGATTAACAGAATTATATAGGACGCTCAAACTGATTGCCAGAATATCTTTTGCAGCAGTGTGTTCATTATATTTGAATTTTCCGTATAAATAATTATTTTAATGATCTAATAAAGTTATTTTCAGATCTGTATCTATCTAAATATTTAGATACTACAATAAAATAGTTTCCTTTTATAAATACAGAGAAATAAATTGGAAAAATTCGAAAAAAGACTTTTCGAAAATAGCAATTTATAAATTCAAGATTATCATTCGTATATTTTATACATTTTATGTACTATCGTGTGTATTTATCGAA
>NW_017259548.1:420384-422704 GCF_001594045.1 Atta colombica | reverse complement strand
GTATTAAAAAAGTGAAATACATAGAAGAGATAAATACATAGAAGAGATGTAAAGGCATGATAAAACCGGTTTACCAACCAGCAAACGGAAACTATTGAATTCACTGGCGCCAACTAATCCGTTTGAAGTACTCTTCAGCAAGTGCTGCTTTCTTTTACCGCCGTCGATGCCTTTCTTGATGCAAAACATTGCCGGAAGAGCACACTCTTGACTAGGTACTTGATGCGTAACTTCTTGTCATAGCCAAGAACAGACGTTACACACTTTAGTAGCCACGAGTAGCAACTTCGACAGGAAATGATAAACATTATGCGCGCGTACATTATAATAAAAATTAATACGTGGAAACAGACACTCTATCCATCGAATTTTACGAGATTAGTAATAAAGCGCGCGAAGGAAACATTTTTCTTCCTATATTTTTTGCTTTCTCTTTGCTCTAAAGTTGTATGAAAGGAACTGCTTTAAAAAAGACAGCATCTACAAGTCTAATTGTTATTCAAAAGCTGGGATCTTTGAAGCTATTTTTCTACGTTCGCTTTTGCTTTGCGCAGTTCGATAGTAGCTATAATGCGGCTAAAGTTGGCCACTCATGAATACATTATCCTTTCTAACGAGGTGAATAGGTCAAGTAGATGGAGTCGCAGCGTTCTGTCCATAAATCACTTAAAGGGCAAGCGGAACCCCATGTGCACAAGCCGGTTCGATTTCTCGTGCATCTGCTTCCGCTTTTTGTTTCGTGGCGTGGTGGTATCGACGCGTCGCGACGGAAGGAAACATGCTCCTTGTTCTTTTATTCAACTTGTCGCAAAATTATCGTCGTTTTAGTGGTGTTTTTTATCATTCTCATATTCACGCGGGATACTTCGTACGTGATATCGCGTGTCGCATGCCATCAATACCCGTTCGTGCGATGGAAAAGCGATAATAACTCGCGACATGCGAATCGGAGATATCGTTTATGTATTTTGCTATTTTCGCGGTACTTCCATAGAGGAAATTTAAATCCATCTGATATAATAACAGTTACACGCTTCACCGTCCGTAAAGTCGGCATATAAACGCTATCCAGCCAGAAATCAATTTTATGACGTAATTTAAATAATTTAAGTTTCCAAGGGACAATAAATTGTCATCAATTGTCATCGGAAAATCGATGCTTTTATCACGCGATCGTTTGTTATATTGCAAATGATTTATTTCAATGTAGCAACGGTGATTAAGGTTGTGCTTACACTGGAAATGCGAGTGCGCTAATATTGATTCGCCGTAACACGACAGAAACGATGACGACCATAATTTATAATTCTCAGTGGAGCATTTGACTGAACATTATTAATTTACGCAGTCGGTTGAACATTAGGTGAATTTACATACAGTCGTACATTATACATCTGCACGTAGTAATTTTGCACACGATAAAGCATTGTCGTAGAAAGATTCTTATAATATAAATTTTATGCAAATATTCTATGGAACGAATTTCGAATCTCGGTAAATTATGAAGAACAATTTATTTGTAATCAGTTACAAGATATCAATAGTTTAAATATTAATAAGAATAACGAAAACAGAGATATCAATTTATACATTATAATAGCCATATTTTTTATATCGTTCAGTAAACATTGCATAATATATTTAATTACCATTTTATGAATTAATGAATTAACGATTTTAAATTTCCAATTCAATTATTCGACATGAAATTTTAAACGATACTTTTTTATGCTTGTATTCGATATAATAAGCATTAAAATGTATTTTACATATGAAATCACATTTTAAATCAATGTTATGCGTATATAAATAAGATGTAATATTAAAAAATAATATTAAAATAAAAAATAAAATATATTTCGCAAAATCGTCTGACAATTAACTGGAACGTTCTGGTACAGTGATGGTATTAATAAATACGAGAATCTTATTTTTTGTAAGAAACGATTTGCTGTATTTCAGTTTTGAAAAGAATCAAACTCTTGATTAATATAGAATAAAACAATGATAGAATAACGACAAGTTGATGTAGATAATAATGACACTGACGCGTGCCAAGTGTAAATACAAAGCTTTGTAACCACATATAAAAATCAGAAATACATAGAGTCAACATAAGAATTAGAATTGTGAGCAAATTCTTCGACATTCGCAATGTCCTTCGATTGTAACTACCAACGTTGCATTATAATAAAGCTATTTACAAATTACAATACCTCATAATAATCGTCATTCACTTCGCTCCTCAATATGTCATGTACATTACGTAAAGTTCGATGCGCTACGTAATATCGACAATATATCGATAATTACTAAAACT
>NW_017259548.1:395575-420284 GCF_001594045.1 Atta colombica | reverse complement strand
TATACACATATATTCATATGTATATGTATTTATATACGTATGGATATATGTATATCCGAACTATATTCGCCTCCTTATTAGGGATTTGTTAAAGTTTATATACCTATAAACAAATGTACAATAATTACAAGGGAAGTAGGACATTGATATAATTTATAAATAGTACATATATATAGTGATACATTATATCAATTATTTATTTCCCACAATCGCAAAAACGGAGAATACTTCAGTCGAAAGTGATGAAAACTAAATTTGTTGCACTGCAGTTCCGATCAATGTCGAATAAATAAAATGTTAAAAAATATTCCATATTTATTTATTTGGTATTCAAATATTTATTTGTGCCTGTGAATGCCAAGCAAAAGTACAATGATTGCTTTAAACAAAGATTGTTACGCAACACATGTTTTGAAACAATTAATCGTATTTTTTTTAACAAAAAAAAAACAGAAATATTATATTGGCGCGTTAAAAAGAAAATATCTCCTATAAAATATACGAATAAAAAATAATATTAAGATTTTGGAAATCCAAATTACGTTTGAAAGATTGATAACTCGCAATAATAATATTATATTAATAACAATAGAATTCAAACACAATTTAAACAATAAATAATTTCCGCGTTGAAATATGGAATGTATTTTATACATTCTTTTTTTTAAATATAAACGTAAGAAAACCTCGTTATTACGAAGTTGTGTTTTGCATAAAATTATCGCAATGATTTGTAAATAGCAAATTTTTCGTTTCCCCAAACGATTAAAGTAAAACGCGTGACAAAATGTATGTTTATCTGATTACGACGATTACTTTCATTCGAAATAAAATCCCCGTAATTGCGCGTTCATTAACAAATTCTAGTCGCACACATATTCGCACGCGTATAATCTCTTTTCGCGGAGGCTCATCGCATTCTCTCCCTCTCTTTCTCTCGCAACTTTCTCACTCGGAAATCACAGTTAAACATTGGTTTTTCGACGTTTGGTGTGGCACTCGTCATCCGATACTGAGATGTACGTCCGACAGAGCAGATGGACAGAGAACGAATAAAATATCGAAAAATTTACTCTCTCGCGTGTCACGCAACTTTTAATCATAAATTAAAATCTTGTCAGCTCTCTAAAAGAGTTTATTAATTTAATAGCACTGTTAAATTGCACGCATCCAAAGGTACGGCCTGTTCGACGCACTGCCATTTAATGCGGGCTTTCGTCATAAATTTCGTCGCTTCTGGTTTCTAAGCTGATACATGGATTCATTCTCGAGTCTTTCAGCAGCTTACTTTCAGTAAATATAAGCGAATTACGAGTTTGAAAGATAGTACCGAAGAGCAGACGAAAGCAACTTGGCAACGTTCGTATTAGGCGTTTAACCCTCGAACAGCGGAATGTTTACAGTCGCATGGATCGCGGTATCTGAGTCTATGATGTAAGAAAACATGATGTCATTCCCGAGGATGAGCCATGCAGTAAGAGAGAATGGAATTGTGGCCAAAGTTTGATTGGCTATTCCAATATGCCAGCGCTATTATACGCAGAAAAATAGAGGCTAAAATTTGATTGATTGTTTTCAGTATTGCATTATGCGCAATGGTACATCTTGTATTCTTACATCATGCCTGAGTCCTTCCGCTTAATCATAGTACAAGTTTGTCCATTTTAAATATCTCCTTCATATTTTGATTTTATTGTAAAATTAAACTACTTTGCTATGTAAAATAATAAGAATAAACGAATATTATATAATTATCAAATAGGAAAATAAAATAAAACAAACGACTTTAAGACTAAATAAAAAATAATTCTAATATTGTTCTACAATTTATTCTAAAAATGAATGAATTCATTCGTTGCTTCTCATGCATTATCAATACTGCTGAACGAGGGTTAATCGTCCTAAAAGTATTTCAAATGCAACGACGAAGATTGAATCATTACTCTTGCAAAGCTGAGGTAGGCATACGCGATAACGACGGTGTTTTATCTTTTCGAGAATAGAAGATAGAAAAGACATGTAATATAACACTTTTTATCGAAATAGCACTCGCAAAGTAGAATGATTCGATACCATTGAGTTCTATTTAAAAAAAATTAATATTTATCGAAATATTTTAATATCTAAAATATAAAATATATCGAGTCTGTCCGCGGCAACATCGAAACAGTAATGATTCGTACCTAAGGATAACTAGAAGATGTTTCATGTGCATATTACTTTCAAATTCTGTATTAGATTTTCAATCATACGTTAAAAAAAAGCTTGGCGTACAGCTTGCGGAAGACGCACCGAGTATACTATCGCGTAAACTCAGAGAAAAAGGCATAGTGATGGCAACTGTAGGTGATAATTATATGAGTTTTATATGTAAAATTAATACGCACAGTGTGAAAAAATTATTCTATAATCATTGCAACTATAAAATAATTTGTTCAACTGTATATATATATATATATATATACATTAATTTTACATATAATACTTGTACAGTTGTCATCTGTATAGTTGCTAACACTAAGTTTTTTCCAAGTGTAGTAATCGAGAAAAAAAAACATTCCTACCGCTTCGATATCCGTTTTATGACTCCAGATTCCTTCACGAGATTCCGTGACAAAAGCATCGCTTTTATAGTAGAATCGATGCTCTTCGTTCACATACTCAAATCCATAGAATCACAGTTCGCCAGCCGACTTATCTCGGATAGATAACATTCCCTTACGAGAACGCTCATCGCCGAGAATTCATTGGTGCATCCCGGAGGTGGCACCCAGACGAGATCCATAGATAGAATACGGCGAGAAATATGCCAGTCCGGCAGTCGCGTGTGGATGCGGTGGTGGCGGTGGCGGTGGCGGAAGCGGCAGCCCGAGCGTCGACAGAGACGGTGTCAAGAGCGGCGAGGGTTTCCCATAGGGATGGTAGCGCGCTGTAGCGAGTGGACTTAAAGGTGGCGTAGGGTAAGACCTCGCGAACAGAGGATGAGTCGGGTGCAGTGCCGGGGGTGGTCCAGGCAATAGGGAGAGCGCGGCAGCCGCGCTCGCGGGATCGGTTGCGCTGTTCGCCGATACGTTCGTATGACTTCTGAGATGTTGCAGCAGCTCTTCAGACGTACCGAATCTCTTTCCGCAGTACGCGGTATCACCCGCGATCCAGTTGCACACGTAGGGTAGCTGCGTGCCGGCCAATGCCGCGAGTTGCGCATGCGCGTAAACCAACGAGCCGTAGGGCGAAACGCTGCCGGGTTTGTGATCACACTGAGCGCACCCAGCCGGACAGGAGCCCGGCGTCGCGCTCGCACCCGACGGCAACTTGCCATTGGCGATGCTGGCGACCGCCGCTGCGGCCGTCGCGGGGCTCGACAGTAGATGCGAGTTGAGCTGGCAGCCGGTGCAGAAGGGATCACGGCATATCGGCATCAGATTGTCCGCGGGTCCACTGGTGCTTTTCAATCGTGCATAAAGATAAGGGTTGATGCCATTCTTCAGGGCGGCGTGATGGGACATGAGCGAATTGGCCATCACGTCGATGGGTAGTTGACCGGGACTGTAGCCCAAGTAGGCGGCGGTGGAGGCTGGTAGACTGACGCCAGGTTTAAACGTGCCCAATGGGAGATCCTTGATTGATGGATCGGCCATAGCAAGCACGCTGACGGGACTGTAGGCGGGTTTCACTTGTAACGAGGGACTACTCACGGTTGGCTGACTCGTAGAAGCGTCCGCCGTACTCGATGGCACCGAAGGCGCCGAGCTTCTTGAAGCCGGCGAGTCCCGCGTGACCTCGCCGTTTGGCGTTGCTGTTTTCCTACCTTGCGGCGTGACAGCGCGCGTCGACGCGGCACTCTGATTGCTTGGGCATCGTTTGCCGCTGTTACCGGGCGTCCTCGATCGGCCGGACGTCGAGTGGCTTGACGTTGATCGCGACTCGTCCGGTGTGCACGCTTTCTCACGTCCCAGGCAGGATTCGTATGGCTTAAAACTAGTCTTCGTGGACTCGCTCGCCGATGTTGGCACCGTGACTGACACTGTTATCGCCGGCGAGGATTTCTCGCGAGACTGTTCCGTTTTGGATGATCTGTTACTCGATGTCTTGTCCAAGGAACTTAGTAATGATTTGTTGGACGGTGGATCCGCTCCTATTTGACTGCAGGTCTGTGCGAGCAGTGCGAGTGGACTTTTCTTTGCATCCAGCTGAAATCAAGACGGAAAATGTTTGTAAAATAAAAGTCTTGTAATTCTTGATCCTCCTCGATACAAATGTCATGTTGAAAAATTATTTTTCTTACATTCAGAGAAAAAGATATACTGGTAGCAGCTATAGCGACAACAACTATGTAAGTTTATATCTAGAATTAATGTACATAGTTGAAACGTTCAAGGCAATTATAAAGTAGTTTATTCTCATATGTCAACATTAATTCTACATATAAAACTTGTATAGTTATCATTTATATAGTTGATTTCTATTATATATTTTTTGTTAGTGTAGAATATAACCTTTTCAATGTAGAACTATTGATTGTACAGTTCGCAATTTTTATTCAAAATATGATTTTACACTGGACCTACTGTGTGTGTGTGTGTGTGTGTGTGTGTGTGTGTGTGTGTGTGTGTGTGTGTGTGTATCGTTATAATATATTTTTACTTTTTAGAACTGAACTAATGATTTTCGAAATAACCGATTATTCAACATAATAATTTCGACACTTCATTTTATCATTTCAAAATTCAATAGAGTGTGTCGACGTTGATTGATGTATAAAACTTTCTTATGTTTATAAACACGAATAATGCAATCGTTAATATTAATTGACTCGGCAATAATTAATATTTGTTGGTTGCGAATCTGATAATTTGACGAGTTCGACCTGTTTTCGAAATACGTAACGTTAGTGATTTAAGTGATTTTCGATCGACTGCCATACCGCAATGCACGATCTGACAACCCTCGAAACTTGGCGCGTGACGCGTCTGGATGGAGGCAAGTCCAATTAATGACGCGCAAACCGCAATCTGTAGCGCCGCGTCACTCTTTCGCCGAGCGAGAAGTGACGTGGATAAAGGGTGCGTCGGACAAACTTATCCCACGAAACGCCCGCCCTTTTGATTTATTGAGAAATTTTTTACGCGAGCGACGTGTCCCCGAGATTTTTTCCTAACGACCTGTCAACGTTGAAATTGAAATACTTCCACTAACAATGATAAATCCCGTAGATATTAATTCTAAACTTGTGTACTTGTGAAATCGTGATTACGTCCATTTCTACCAATGTAGATTAATTTTAATCCTTTTGTCAATGCATAATTTTTTATCTTTTCACTACAACAAATTTTACAGGTTAAAAATGTAAAAATAAAAACCAGATAAAATCTATGCAAAACTATTTTTTGTTATTCGAAAGAAAGGGATTTTTAAAGCAACATAAATTCACACAAAAATAAAAAAATTTTGATTTAATCTATGTTTAAGGATTCAGAATGTTCAGGTATAGGCTCTACAAAAAATGACTGAAATTGAAAATTTAGACTTTCTGTATAAAAATGAATATTACATGCATATGAAACAGGATTAATAAGGTGCATTTATATTTATATTTATATCTAAAGATCATTAATATTTCTATTAGTGAGATAGAATTAATTTCAATAGATTATTAAAGATAGTAAAATATTAGTAATCTAATAATCTAATAATAATTTATCCTTAAAATTCTAAAAATTAGAAAAAGATAAAAAGAATAACTGAGATTAAAGCCTTTTAAACATTGTACTTGAAAGTAATGCAAAAAAGTTTGACAATAATTTAGAACCTTGATAAAGAAACTATTTCAACAATATGAAGTAGACATATTTTTAAAAAATAATTAAGATAAAATATTTACATATAAACAAGAAAAGATATTTTTGCGCGCGCGTGATTCCTACTATAAATCTAGAATATGACACGTCAATGGTGTGGAACGACGTTGCGATGATTATCCGCGCAGACTCTTTCCTTATCTTTTTGTTAAAAACGAGATTCACCAAGGGGAGAGATAATCAATATGCTATTGCCCGATACAGACGTCATTAGCGTGTAAGTGCGGGGAATTTAATATCGGCGCCTTTTCGCATCTTCCGAAGTGATCACGATGATGCACTCGCTATAATTAACGTATAGAGAAGCGATATTTCTCGTCGACTGATACGTCCACCGAACAGATGTTCCGCCGTAATTAAAATGCAACGATCATGCAACACTAACCTGCCGTCGCCGCTCACGGTCGGGTTTGTACTAATGGCGCGACGCCGACAGATATTAATGCCGTGAATTGCAACAGGCCATTACGGCAACGCGAGGCTATATATTAATTGCGCTCGTGAAAGTTAACGGGAACGTTCGAACGTAATATTTTAATCCGCTAATTCCGCCCGCCGGCTTTTGATTGTCGTGGTTAATTTATGTCCCTCGAGACAAGAGAAACTTCTCTTTGTCCACACTTTACGTGACTTCTGCTGAAATGATCTTTTGAATTATATACTTTCTTTCCCTGTAGTAAATTTTTTGCAAACAGTAAGCATCACTCTCACAAAGAAAAAATTGGAAAACAAGTGATTTTTTTTTTTTTTTTTTTTTTCCATGAAAATTAGACGTCGAAAAGAATAGCCAATGATTTGTTTTTGTTTTGAATTTGACTAGTGGCCCAGCTGTTGTGGGACAGTTTACAAAATGATTTTACGATTCTTTGCTCTTTGCGAAGCGGAGATTGCAAATTCAATTATTTATTCATTACATTACAAAGTCAATCATGAAAATTTTTACGTCTCATAACTATTAGAGATTTATACTGTTTGAATATATATACTCGTACTTTTTCTGTATCGTCGAACTGATTTTCTACGAGCAATAACCACTGTTTTGATCGTAAAATACTGAAAAAAATCAATACGAGAAGCCAGAAGATATTTTTTTTTCACGAAAATTAGATGTTAAATGTAACCACTGTTTTACTTTTGTTCTGAATTTAAATAGTCCAGTTACTGCGAAACAGTTAAATTTATAATAAATGATCTTTTATATTCTTTGGGAAGTGAAGATTGAAAATTTATTTATTCATTACATTACAAATTCAATTAAACACATAAACATTTTTATGTTTTTTCTAAATATTAGAAAGACTTGAATCGTCTGAATATAACTCGTGATTTTTTATGAGTTTTAAGCACCACTGTCGCAAAATACTGAACAAAATAATCACGGAAAACCGAAGGTATTTCTTTTTATACCAAAATTATCAGAGATACAATCGGAGTGCTTTGTCTTTGTTCTGCATTTAAATGATCCAGCTACTGCGAGACAGTTCATAATAAATGATTTTACGGTCCTTTATATTCTTTGCGAAGCGGAGATTGCAAATTCATTTATTTATTCATTACATTAGAAATTCAATCATGCGCACAAAAATTTTTACGTCTCTTATAAATATTAGAGAGATCTGAACCGTTGAATATAAGAGAATAAACCGTCAATGTGGCCGTCTGTACCGAAAAGCCGATCGAACGCTCTATTCCACTCGCTTTTCTATCTTTCATTCGTCCCCCCCCCCCTCCTCCCTTCTCCCCTCCGCGCAACAATCAGCATTGTATTACCGAATCGTGCTTTGATTTATGACGTGTGTAAATCAGCGCGACGCACGCCGTGACTTTGCCAACGCACACTCGCTGTCCCCAAAATAGTTTACAGGAGTTCGGAGCATAAAACGCGGCGCGCGTGTTTCCGTCGGGATTAACGAAACGACGACAGGCGACGTTAATGAGCCGCTAGGAAAGATATTTTTAAGCAGGAAAACTCGTGCATACGCGACATTTTAAGCATTTGAACTATTTGCGTTTGCATTAATCATATAAATGTTGCACGAATATATTATGTGAGAGATTATCAGAATAAAATTAACATTGTTTATCGATCATACTCCGTTTTTCGAATTGTCACGATACTTAGAATGTTTACAATGGGTTGTTTTCTGACGCGATCTGTTTACCATGTTAATTTTCAATGTGATTTATTTGCAACATGTCGAATCGGTTTTCTCACTTTTAAACGCACATTTTTTTTTTCTCGGGAGAGACGCAAAATAAAGAGAACGAATAATGCGATATTTTTCTTTTTTTTTTGTTAACTTGTGGCTTAACTTGATAATAATGTAAAAATGATTTTTTCTAGTTACAGTTTTAAAGTAATAATTTTTAAAGTCACATTACGAAATCATAATTAGAAAAATATAATTTTTACATTATCATCAGGTTGAGTGAGAACAAGTCTAAACTTCAAGTTAATCAGAAACCGGATCTCAGAGAAATAGTGGTAACAACTATAAAAGTGATAGTTTTACAAGTATATGTACAATAGAATTATAATCTTTAGAGGGGACAGAAATTTATTTTTTAAATTTTACAGTTTTTCCTTGAGTCAGATTTGTTATAATTCATTATTTTTTATACACATTGTATTCCTTGCCTCAAAATATGAATCTGTTTCAGCGCCACTACAGTGGCTTTCTCGTTCTGTAAAAATTAATGTACATACTAAACTATTTCATAGTTATTGCAACTATTATATAAAATAGTTCATTTAACTGTGTAACTAATTTATTCGAACTAAATTCACATAAAATTTGTACAGCTATCATCTTTATAGTTGCTGTCATACACGGAAAGAATATTTTGCTGAAATATCAAAAAAAATCTAAATATAGATCAAAATAATTTTGTTAACATATCAAAATAACTATGCAGGAAGTTGATTGCTAGATGTGAAACTTTTCGCAGCATTGCTCACCACGCTTGAATTTCCTATATAATTATTTCGATTTGATCCAATAAAATTATTTTCAGATCTGTATCTATCTAAATTTTCAGACAACTTTGGCAAAATTGTTCTTTCCATGTATGATTTTCTCCGAATACACATACGTTGTTATTCCGCTGCGCCGTTGTTCGGAATGCAAACGGCAAGTAGGAAATATCGCTCGTTAAATACGAAGCCTTTAAGACATTGAGAGACGCGTATCTCGACAAATCGTTAACTCGCGACGAACAAACGGGCACGGAGGGGTATGAATAATGGAGTCCGTAAATAGCAACGTAGAAAGGAGAGACGAGAAAAGCGAACTAACCAACGAAAGGAGAGAGGAAAAAAGAGACTAACCGTAGTAGGTAGCGGCGTGAGGTAATGATCAGGACGGAGATACTGATTCGCGCTGGACGTCAGCATCTTTCGCGGTCGATCCTCTCGCGCCGTCGGTCGTATTACTCGACGATAGGCACCACTTTTTCTATCACACTCGACGGCTCATCGGCGATCCAGCCGCGCGATCCGTCGCACTATTTTCCTCTTATATCCGCCGCAACAGTGAAACAACGATATCACTCTCGGACGTGAAGCCATGCACCAAGCTTTAAGTTGATTCGGTGATGAAGCGGCACTTATCTGTGTGCGCGATACGGCACAAAACCCTTTCTTTTTTCACAAGCACTAAATTACGTAGAAAGAGAAAGAGAGAAAGAGAATAGGAGAACAAATCGTCGGAGCACTCTTAGATCGGAGTAACTCAGTGTCCGTTGAAACGACGAATCACACGGAAACAAAAAAAGAAAGAAAACGAACTCGCGTCACAGTTACAGTACAGTTATCGTACTCAATATATCTTCAACACGTTGACGCGGTGAGATTCGACTCGCTACTAAACCGCTCGGAGCGGTCGACGTGGAGCGCTCTCGGTTTGCCCTTCTCGTCGCCCGACCCTCACCATTCCACCGGCGTTCAGCTGACTTCCCCTACCCTCGTACACCGCAGATTCGTGCTCCCCGGGGGAGCATCTCCCCTTCTTCGAGCGACTCCGCGATAACATCGTCGTAGGGTGGCCTCTCTCCTCCTCACTCCTCAGGCGAGCCGGAGGCCCCGGAGCGGATCGGACGGTGTATCGCGACTACGACGCGCGGAACGACACGAAACACCACGAGCGGCGACGACTAACCAATGCGGGCGAAAGAGGCGAACGCAAAGGTGACGGCGACGGCCGTAGCGACACGGTGGTCGTTGTCGGTTCGCGGCTACGCCGACACTTTTGCCTGCTTTTGCCGGGTGCGATTGGTGCGAGAACGACCCGGTCAACGACGTGTCAACTAGCGCGAGGTACCCTCTCGCAATTCCCATTACAAGCTTCACACCCCATCGAGGAAGAGTTTCTAAAGACGTCCGCAAGATTTTTCCTAAAGAGGGGCTGATCCAAAATAATAATAATAATAATAATAATAATAATAATAATAAATACACAAGCTTGTTATTGCTATAATTTCGAGAATTAGAATATATACGTATTATAATACGTATTATAATAACGTAATAACACCTTTTGGTATTAAAAGCTTTTTCATTATGACAATATAAATTGAGGTATAAATTGAGAAAGAAATTGTATTAAAAATTGTCGCTCAGAAGGGAGGAAGTAAATGTCCTCTCTTGCCCTCTTAACGCTTTGAAGAACACGCCTGTGTTTCTTTCAAAATGTTCTTTCATACATCTATTCTATATTCTGATACTGTTACTTTGCGATATTTTTCGCCTAACATCGTGGCACTGTTAAAGAGATATGAATGCCATCATTACTGCCATCGTGTAACGCCCGGCACCTGCACGGTCCCACGATACGCGCGGCGCGCGCGAGTGCCGCGAAGAGATAAAGGCCTAGCTACGAGAATTCTCGTTGAATTCGTAATCATCAAATCGCGTTCGACGTACCGATCGTTCCTAGGAAAATTGCACGCGCGGTTCTTCTATTTTTACTGGTGGAAAATAAGGTGTTAGCACGCAAGGAAGATATCGGAATGGTTCGCGTTCCCTAAGAGTCGAATTAGACTCTCAATTCGTGTACGTCGATAGGCTACTCGATTTTTCATTCCCAGACACCACACACAGTCCAAAATCGGAATAAGACGTCTTAACTTTTACAGGACGCACTTAGAGGTTTCTTCGATTTAAAGAAATGTTCCTTTGTTGTTTCTTTGAAGAAATCTTTTCTTTAACCGTATAATAAAGAAACAATCGTAGAAATCTTTCTCTGGGTGCGGGAAAGCCAATATAGTGACGCTGAAAGTGTCATATTTTGAGGCAAGAAGTAAAATGAAATAAATCTAGGTCCATAATTTTACTTCAAGAGATTATCCTAAATCGTAGAACCGTAAGAAATTGTCCAATCACAGTCGATTATTTTTCTCATATTCAACTGTGATTGACCAATTTTTTAAGACCTTTTAAAACAAGATTATGGACCTAGATTAATGAACTGTATAACAAATCTTACTCAGAAACATATGAAATTAAAGAAAAATAGACTTCCGTCCTTTAAAGATAAAAAATTTTTGCGAAAGCCGATAGACCCAGTTTTTTATTTTCTAGTTAACTCGTGGTTAAATCTAACCTGATGATGATATAAAACTTATATTTTTCTAGCTTGTTAATCACTGATGGTTTTATGGTGAATAACTTTTAAAGTTATCATTATAAAATCATCAGTTTAGTGATTAATCATAGTTAGAAAAATACAATTTTTACATTATCAGATTAAGACCTATTCTCGCAATATATCTAAAGTTACCTAAAGATTAAAGATTAGATTACCAAGATTTGACATTATGAATGAATTTCATAATTTCTTGATAACTTAATCCCTTCTAACCCTTGATGAATCTCTTGGTAATTTAGGTTGTCTAAAATTAATCACAAGTTAATAGAAAAAAAATGAAAAACTCCGAGTCTTAAAGGCATCTCATGCTTCGATTTAAAATTTTATATTATCTGAGTTATCTATTTCGGAATTTTCGTTTCGCGCAGAAATCGTATTTAATTTTAGCCATAAATTCTTTTGAAAAAGATATCAACTTTTGTTTTTATTAGCTAGAAACTAAAGGATACCTTCAATTTTGTGTCTTTAAAATTCTTTATTTAGTGTACACCTAATACAAACGGGAAGGAAAAACAGGAGGCTATTTCTCGCGTACATACAAAGCAGACGTTTTATTTCATCATCGCGTCCTAGTGCGTAGAGCAATAAAGTATCGAACAATATAATATACGAGCAAGTAGAGCGTGAAGCAGTATAACCATCGCCTTATGCACTTAACGCAGCCTTTGTTCGTGCGTTTATGACGATGCACTCACGCTTGAGATCCAATGTACGCTAACATCATCGAGGCGCGTTATAAAGCTTTATCCGCAATAAAAAGATACCAGAACAGGTATAGATTGTAAAAGATCTCTCTACCTAAGCACACCTGTAAACATGCGCATTGGGTATTAGGGGTGTATCACATCCATTTTTATAAATGTGTTAATATTTATACTTTAAATAAACGATATACATAGAAGTTGTATAACTCGTTTATAACTTGTGTTCTATTTTTATTGAATATTTTTTCTAATTTATTTATAATACTTTATTTGTTATTATTTTTTATTCTAACGACAAAATTTTAAAAAATAACAGCAAAAATCTCAATTTTTTTTATACTTATCTTAAATATCAAAAATAATTTATATACAGTTCAATGCAGAGATCAGTTGTGTTGCAAATAAATAAAATTTATTTTATAAATAAATTTTTAACCTAATTTATAAACTAATCTTTATATCGCAATAAAACTTTGCATAAATCATCTTGAATACTTAAAGTACTTATATTAACAGATTTGAGATTTTTTTTTACATTATTTTATAAAACATTTTCATACATTTTCTTTAGAGATAAAATAAAATACTACTTATTGAAATAACTTATAATCCAGATTCTAAATTTTTTGTATTACTTTTAAATACGATTTAGAATAATCTGTAATTCTTTCATAATTTTTTTTCATTAGCTCGAAAATATATGTAATATATTATATATATGTAATGAAATTAGATTCGCAACTCTAACGGAAATCTTCGAAGCTTGAATAGTGTATATTCACATAAATTTTAACAAGTTTTCCTTTGAAAATCTTGGTATTTCTACGTATCGACAGTTATAGCCGTACATTATCACATTGACAAAATGTCATTCTGAAAAAAAAAAGAAAAAACGAAGATTAATTTCTAAACCTGACAAAGGTCATATTAGTATATTTCTACAGTAATCAGTAATAGAAACTATAGTTTTCAGTATTAATAGTAGTATACAAACATAAATAAAATTTTTGACGTTGTATGATTCTTTAACATGAGGTAGAGAGGATATATATATTTGAACCTGAATGAGAGCATGACGCAATAATATTAAATTTTACAATTGCCAAGCTGTGCTTTTTCTACTGATTCTAGGAAGTGTTTTTCAGTCCTGTCTTTTAGCATTGTATGAAATTTCTAAGCTTTTGTCTAATATAGTATGTAATTGATGAGAAATTGGACAGTAGAAAAACCAGGGAAAGTTATAGCTTTTCGTACGTATTCAACGATTTGATACGTACAGACCTTTCCAGAAAAAAGTGCTCGTAAACTTATTGGATAGGCTGTTGTAATTGTAAAACTGTTTCACTTTTAACAAACGCATTGAAATAACGTTTTTATATTCGAGATGCGTGGGTGAAATTTAATACGAAAATAAATTCAATGCGAAAACGTTTAAAACGCTTGCACGTTGCACGAGGTCTAATGCATATTGTAACGATTAATGAATTCGACTAAAATGGATTGAAGTGGTAATGGCAGTGGTGTATGTTGGCGGATACGGATGCACCGGCGATGCATCGAAACGCATATCAATTGTTTCATGGAAATTCGAGTGTCAATTCCTCTCATTACTATACGCAAAATTATAGGATTGTATTGCGTGTCCTGTGATTGTGTTGCATGTGCCAGGCAGGAAAGGTGATTTACGTAATTCGTATTGATTATTGAATGGTACATTATCGTGTAACCTGATTTAATTCGGAACTTTAATTAAACATTCTAAGAGAAGACTGCACGTAATGTTAACATAGAATTTGGAAAGGATACATTTAATGAACGCTAAACACGATGCAGTGGCGATAACTGTGGCAATTTACGTGGCAAATTAAAAAAAAACAATTTGAAAAGTTTTGGCTGAGAGCCGTGAATTTCTAAAATTAATCACGTGCTCCGAGAATTGATAACGATGATTTGATATTAATTGAAAGCTTTAATTGAATCTGATATACACGCTGAAATATTGGCACACACAAATTAGGCGTGCAATATACAACAATTTCGCGATATAGATTTTTTAAAAACAAAAGCCTAAATTTGCATCTCGTTTGCAGCAATTCGCTCGGTGTATATTTAGTTTTCTTTTTAACGCATACTTATGTGCGTCTCTCTTCACAGCGTGGCATGCATCTGTACACGCAATCACGTGATGTTGTTAAATCATAATAAATTTAGGTTTACAGCGCGCAAAGATATCGTCAAGTTCGTAATTTTTTTGGTGCAGCTGCTACGCGCAAGAAATGCTAGATTACTTGTTACTCATTTCGACTCTGCCACCCTCCTTCAATGACTCGTCGTCGTCGTCGGCTGGTCTGATGTCGCAGATAATACAAGACACTCGACTAGGCTCCTTCAGTCGGCGCCACATAAACACGTCGTCCTCGTCTGTTCAGCCGAGGGGAGAAGAGGCATGGATAATTATACACCGCTCTCATCTCTCACCAAAGCGTATCCTCTAACTAGCGCTAATAACGCCGCTAATGCTCTTCCGTGGAAACTGTTCGTATCTAACAACCGCCCGGAACGTCGCCCGTCGCAGGAAGATAAGATAGAAATAGCGCCAGGATATTGTCCTGGTTTCTTTCGGGATGGGAAAACACTGGCCGAGAATTGTGCAATATGTTCTTATTAGACCTATTAACACACATTAACTTTTTACAAAGTCGTTTCAAATTAAATAGCGCACGTATAATGAAACTGTTTCTTACCAAATATCTTCATTTAATCTTAATATATATGTATATATATATTTTTTTTTTACGCCAATATCGGTAGCCTTCAATATTTTCTCTAACTCTGTAGATGATAAACCTATTATTTTTTTTTTTTCGTTAAAACATTTTTGGGATATTTACAAAATATGCAAAAATTTTTTCGTTATATTTAAAAATATTTTTATATGTATCATATAATATATTTTGACATTTATTTTATTGCAAATGTAGGTTGTGAAAGAATAAATATTTAGAGACTGATTTAGAGAAGAATTTTTTATCCGTTGCTCGATATAAAAATTTTTTCATTGAGATCGATTAGTTATTTATACATCAGTTATATACAAAAAACGTTAAATACTGCATACACGGCTCAACCTGATCCGCTCGCGACGATAAATATACTCACTATTCAAAACAGAAATATTTTACACTCGATTCAGCATGATACTCGAGCATTATGTCACACATTTCGTTTTTCCGTACGTGAAGTGACGCAAAAACAAAATTTGCATGACTTTGTATTCAAAAGCTATAGTTAAGGTATACAGCACATGGTTTGCGCGAACATTATCGTTATCGGTCTCCGGTAATAACAGACTATGCAGCGCGTTGCGCGCAATTACGTGAACGATTTATAGGTTTTCGTCACGCAGTCCTACTTCCTTTGACTTCTTAATGAGTGTGCCAGACTTCTGAAGTTATTCCGTCGGAAAGTTTCCATTATTTTCCATCATCTTGCAATGAATCATGCTAATTATGTCTAGGAGCAATATTTATCGCGTCGTTGAAAATTACGAATAATTGCGTTAAATTGCCCTCCTAGCACCGACCGATTTTTCCATCGAACATTATTTTTTCCCCTTTTTTCTCATCTTCCTCTCGAGAATGATTTTTAACAGCCCAAATTCAATACTAAAATAGTATCTTGTTCGCGTTATATTCCAGGCCACACTTTTTAATATTTTTGGGGTTGAATTTAATTTTAAAAAATGACAAACAGTGATAATTGAGTCAGTGTTGAAAAAGAATGGCTCAATTGTCAATTTCTAAGAGTGAAATTTCATTCTTTAGATTTTACTCTAAAAATTTTAGAGAGCAGTGTAAGAACATGGGTATTTTCACTTGACTTTTACTAGAAAATATGGACTTCTCAAAATGAAAAAGTTAAAATACGAACGCTAGATGGTAAATTGATTTTAACCTTCCGTCAACACCTGAGTCTTTGAGTTTTGGTGCAAATTTTTATATTATTCCGGACTGTATAAAAATCCCAAAAAAATTTGTGCGTATTTATGAAAGCTTTAACAATGAGTTTTACTATCAGAAGATAGAAGTACATTTTACTTATTTTTTACATATTTAAATTTATCAAAATTCACACAATCAAAAAATATCGATATATGGTTTCAAAGTCCAAAAGATTATTACTTAAAAAGATAACATCACATCTATGAGACAAAATGAGACCTCTGTATATGAGGCGTATTTACTAATGTAAAGAGATACATGTAGATATACTAACACATATGCCATTTTATATTTAATTACAGAATGTCCTGTTACGAAAAGACCAGTAATTTAATAGGAATGCACTATTAAATATTAAAAGAATAATCTTATCCCTTAAATATATTAAATAACATTTTGTTATTTTTAACTTTCATGCAAGGGAGTAACCACTCAGAAAATAGGTATAAACCTGGACTTCTGACTGACTAAGGCTTCAGTGGATTTCATGGACTGTCACAGACTTCACTGGACTTTACTGAACTTTACTGTCATGATCTTCATCGGACTATACCGAACTTCAATGGACTTCGCCGGACTTCATCAAACTTCGAGGAATTCATCGAATTTTACCGGAATTCATCGGATTTCGTTCGACTTTACCGAATCACATCGGACTTTACCGGATTTTATCGGACTTAAAGCAGTTTAACTTCTTGTACACTGGAATTCAAGAGTGATTATCCTCTCATTTCCGTGTATTAAAATGTAAATTAATTAATTTCTATGATTGAATTTCTTAGCTTCAGAGTAAGCAGTATTAAAACGTATGCACTTAATGTCCATATTAATGTACAATAAGTATGCATTTAATAAATAAAAAATTAAATTTCTATCAAATTAAATACATTTCTTGAGTTAAATTGTTTAACTCCATTGTTTTAGTTAATGTATATTAAGTAGAGCAATAGCAGCTTACAAAAATGATTAAGACTTTTGTTCATTTATTACTACTATTTCAGTGACGTCAGAAGCGAAAAAATACACAAAAAATTTTTGCAAATATGTAAATAATATTAATATAAATGGAAATATTTTAATAAAACAACACTTGCAATTAATAGAACGAACTTGTGAAATGCACCAAAAAACTCCTTTCGTTAATTAAATATATATAGTTAATAAACTATATATATTTGAAAACAAATTATGTATGTCTCACTAAAGATGACATGAACAATAGTTATTATATATTAATTTAAATTATATATTATTAATAAATAAATAAATGCGATTAAAGAATAAAAAAATATAAATATGATTTAATTTCTCTCCAAAACGAGAAGATAGTTTTCAATATATTTTATAAGTCTATTCTATCAATTTGCAAATGTTTTATTGAAAAATATTTCAAATATAATTTATAAGAATTTCATTGTGCGTTTTCTCACTTCTGACGTCATAATCTGAAATAGTAATGATGAGTAAACAGTTTTAAAGATAACTCAAATAGGATATAACTTGACATTATGAATTTAACAGTGTGTGAACATACCTATATTCTTATACCTTATACTCCAAGCTGACTTTGCCAGTCCGTGATTCCTCACGCGTCATCGTGTTTCACCGTAGCAAGCTACTCGGGAACGGATAATCACCCTCCGTTCACCGCGCATCGATCAGGCGAAGCGTAAACACGATTAGTATAACGCACGGGTAATGAACTAATCCCGCCACGTCGTCGACGAGCACGAACGCGCGACGCTCGATCGACGACGTTCGCGTAACGTCGCGCTGACGTTTCTCCCTCCTCCTTCGTTCGCCATCCTTCCACTTCTCGCTTCGACTCTTCTTCTTTCTTTTTTTTTTTCTAGTTCTTCTTCCTTCTCCTCGTGCGCGCGCGCGCGCGCTCCAGAAACGAGCGCGTTATTTATGGGTAGTCGGTTGCAACTCCACTGGCGCATTCTGCACAAGGGCTGCACGAAATCGACAGCTGTCGCCTCGTTCGGCAGCTCCGTATATCCATCTTCCCCTTACTCCACCTTCTGCACCACCCTCCTCGGACTTTTCCACCGATGTGGCAGCTTCTGCCGTATATCCTACTCCTTTGCTCGGAGGTTAAGTTTGTCATCCTATTCACGTACGTACGTATCCATACATTATGTACCAACGGACGTATAAAGCGTCGCGTTAGTCGCAACGATATTTCCATGCGACATGATTTCTGGATAAAAGCGCTTAAGTGCCTTTGCCATTGGTATCGATTGACAAGGAGGGGAAATTCGTAAATATGTTAAAATGCGTAAATATGTTAAAGTTTTAAAAATCGTTACACATGATGCGTGATGTAAAGCCCTGTGTCCACAGAAATCGCTCCGAAATTTTGAATGGAGAGAGAATTAACTCAACTAACAAATCAAATTTAAATAATTCGGTCACTTGATCAATCCGATTCTTCCTCTGTCTAAGATTTTGGAACGATTTCTAGCATCATGGATGAAAGGTTTAACGCATGACTGTATGTCTGCATTTTTATGCTTGCACTTTCTAATATATATACACGGTTCAATAATTAAAGTGAAACAAACGTATCTTTGTAACTTATTGTGTGTACCAGTTCAAAGAGTGCAAGAATAAAGAACAGACCTCGTTTCTTGTCGCGATTAGATTCCAGATAATCATAGAAGAGTTTGATTGACTATCTAAAGAGCTTAAAGAATATTTATGATCTATGAAATATAGTCTGATTGACTGTGATTGACTACGTTTACATGGCACTTTTAATTGGATTTAAAGCTCTTGAGTAGTCACCATAGTTATATTGAATCGTGACGTCAGAAACGAGAAATGACACGTTAATTTTTGTTATGTGCCATTTGTAAATAAAGATAATTGGATAAAACAAAATGAAATCGCTCAAGAATAATTATAAAAATGGACGAAAACTATATCATTAGCTTCCCCTGACAGTCAGTAAATAATCGTAAAAAGTAATAAAAGGCACGTGAAAGTGAAAATAGGCTACGCATGCGCATTGAGTAAAAGCACTTCACTTTTTATCCTTCACTTTTTATGATTATTTTCTGACTCAATGAGAATGAGATTAGCTTTCGTATATTTTTACAATTGTTTTAAAGCAATTTTATTATTTTTTTATTTTATCTAAATTGTATTTATTTATTACAAATGACACATATAAATGTATAGACTATCAAATAAGAAACTAAAATGGTGCAGTGATTAGATAGAATCAATAAACGGAGAGAATTTTTCGTTATATTTTATTTTAGCAAAATTCCCTGCAAATAGGGATAAACGTGAAACAATTTAACAATCTATTAAATATTAACAGTAATGATAGGAAATTTTTAAATATGCAAAATTTTATAAACTACATAATAAAAATTTTCAAGCAAGTCATAAATTATTCAAAGACAAAATATTTACAATGTACTTACAGGAAAATTTACATATTATATTTTAATACAGATAATACAGTAGTTGCTATATATTATTACATTTTGGCACATGTAACTTCTAAGAATTATTAGAATTTTTTAATTAATTTTGATACAAAATTAAAAAATGTCCTGTCAAGATACAACTCTCATTTATTTTCGTTGTCATCCAAGATTGAAGTCGATAAATGATTTCGTAATTTTTTCGATTTTCTGCACCTTTTATTCTGCTTTGGTTTTTTTATTTGTGAGAAACTAAACTTCATTGTCCATCTGTCGGCGGTGTCGATTCATGAGTAAACAATTTTAGTAGTATTTTAATAAAAGTAAGAATGTCATCGGATGTTCAATTATCATGTTGCAAAATTATCATAACCGATTAATGTAAGTCAAGTTGAAAATATTATGTAATGTAAAATTTATATAAGATATTTTATGTTTATTATTACTTTGACACACACACACACACACACACACACACACACACAATATTTGTATATACTATATTTAAAACCATAAGGAAATCAAATTAACATATTTTAAGATGACTGAAATTTTACTATATTTTATAAAATTAAAATTATTCAAATATATTTTATATTTTATTCCGGAAATATTAATAAATTAGAAAGAATCACACAAAAAATTCTTCGAAATCAAGTTCAGAATAAATTCTAAGATAAAATTTTCTCCGTGTAGTTCTACTATTATTCTAGAAGGAACTACAATGAAGGCAGTAAACTAACAATTTAATACTTAACCAACTCAATATCGAGTCTCTGATTATCTAGAACTCTAGTTATGATACAAGAAAATTTCAAGCGTTTCATACAGATTTTTTGGTTTCGATCATTATTCCCTGCAAACTTCCGCATGAAGGTGTGTCATAAGATAAATAAGATATTATATAAAATATTTCTAACGCAATCGTAGTCTCTCTTACTTCAGGCTTATCTAAAATGAAGTTATAAACAGTGATAATTATCGCAGTAATTTGCGTCGCGAGCTAATAACGTCCGCGCGCGTGTCTCTCCGCTTCCTCGATTTAACAGCGGAGAGACCTAACGTTAAGAGGGCGGTGCGCGCCAGCGTCGCCGATAATGGATCGCCGCTTTACTAAGAATCATCCGTCCGATGCGCGAATAACGGGGGAAGCATATACACGTCCATACCGATATGAGCATACAGAACATGTACTAGCGCAAAAGGCGTTATTTATGTCCTCTTTGTCGGGGCTATCGATAACCGCTGCGGAGAACTGCGGCACGGCACGATGCGGCGCGGCGTAGTGTAGTGTCGAGTAGCGTAGCATAACGTGTGGTATGGCGCGGCGCGGCGCGGCGCGGCGCAGCGCGGCGTGGCGTGGCGTGGCCTAGTGCGCGGCTCGTGTCGGTGTATACGCACATAAATAATGCGAGCGCAATTTCCCATGTAATTGATGGGGCTCCCCTACCCTCCCCCACACCCGCCCCGTTGCCGTTCCATAATGGTGAGTGAACTGGGCTCGGGATGTTAGCCGGAGAGTGCACCCCGCGGGGCGTAAACTCGACAATGCCTTCGTCACGTCGCGCATTGTTTGCCACCGCCGAGAGTTCACTCTCGCGGCTTGATTTACCGTCTCCGGCTGCGCTCACGAGTCGCGGACGGCCCCGCAAAGAGCATGTACCGAAATTTTCGCTGAGAGACATCCCTGCTTCTCTTTCCGCTTCTCTCACCGCGCGCGATTCCGCGGAGGGATGGATATATAACTGGATATATGCGGCTTAATTCAATTGCTACTTTCTTTCTTGTTTTTTTATGTATTTTGAGTATTATTCGACCATCATATTTGATCACATTAACTATCCGAAATTGATGGTGGATTTATTGAACCCATTCAATTATATTTTTTGTCAAAAAAGTCAATTCAATTTTTTATCTGGATTATTTTTATTAAAATATACTTATAATTAATATTCATTATTTATTGTATGTATTTTTACTTATGTTACCTCGATTATTTGGAATTAATTAACATACCTTTTAATTATAATTAAATTATATGGATCTTCCAGTAATTGTGTTACAGATTTTAGCGTCAGCTCCGGGATTAAGGAATAATCTATATATTATAGAACAAATTCGTTAATTTACATAATAAAGTTATATTATATCATTTATATATTTTACAATTTATTTGAAAGCTTTTTATGTTATAAATAAATTAATAATTTTTACTTATATGTCCATTGAGAAAAAATGTACTAAATTTAAAGATGTATACATATTATATTTTTTAATAGCATTAATTAAACATTTGCTTGTTTACGATAAATATTTATTTAATAAAAAAAAATCATAATTAAATCTAATTGTCGATTCTTGCATTTACCAAATAAATATATATGTTTATATTTAATAAATATTTATAATTAGTATTACTCAAGCAAAGAGAGAGAGAGAGAGAGAGAGAGAGAGAGAGAGAGTATAATTTCACAAAAAAAATTGATTATTTCTCATCCACGAATCTAATGGAATAAATACTTGTTTTTACCGTCTGCATGTGCATTCAATATACGGATTTGTTCCTTTAAACCATATCTGCGTAATTCAGAGTCATGTTTCCGCTGGACAGAAAAAAAAGAAACTGACAGTGTCGATCGAAACGAGATTCGGATTTTCTTTTCCATTTCCTTTCCGTAGCCGTTCAGAACGCGGAACACGTTGCTTCCACTTCTGTGTATACGCAAGTACACGTTATCTCGTTCCGACAATCCGATCGGGCATCAGGCCGGTCCAGACGGGCAGACTAGATTAGGAAGGGTTAACCAACGCGTCGGTGATTTAAATCAATGACGGCGGCACATCTGCTGGCAGAGATTAATGATTAGACGCACGAGAATGAAGCTCGGAACTCGGCGCTTTCAGAGATCAGACAGATTAGAAACTAATTTAACGAGCAGCTTTCATCTTGCAATCCAATATCCATCCCAATCCCCCTTACTGTATCACGTGGGCAGCCACTACTACCGGGTATATTGATTGATCGATGTCGACGATGCGGTAAACGTGGCGCGGCGTTTCACCGCCTAGATTCGTCCCCGCTTTCCATTTCCGAGATACTTTTTTTCATATGTTCACTTTCGAAGCAGATGCCTTTTAATCATGAAACTTTCAAACTAGCCGTTTTTTTTCCTAAGTAAATAAAATAAATAGGAACTTTTAGCTAATCGAATGATATTTAGTGTTAATAAATCGTTGAGATAAAAAAAAATAGAATTTTCGCAAGCAATACCTTTTGAAGGAAATGCGAAAAGAGAAAGACATAAACATTTATGTTAAAATATATATTTTCTTTCATGCTAATTATAGCTGTTATCGTAACGTTATCATATTTATGTTGGGTTCTTGATACTTGAAAGGATGCTGCAGTTATGTATCACAGCAACTCTATAAATACATCGGCTGACAGTTTACGACAACGCGGAAGCCATTAAGCGATGACTTGTAAGACGATGCTGCAACTCTTCTTGAAATACTTCGAAAATACATGTCGATCGATAATATTGACGTCTATTGATTGCTAATAAATTTTCAAGCTCGGAGCATTATATTATATTACATTATCACTTGACGCGTCACAGCGATGACTTTTGACATTTGTTTTATTTACTTAAAAATCGTAAAAATAGATAATTCGATGAAAAAATTACTTTTGAATGCAAATATAACAATTTTAAAAATCTCTTAAATTTTTTAAATGTTATTTTTCTAATTTAAAAAATTATAAATCATAAATTAAGTTAAATATAAATTAAGTTAACAGTTTCAACGACGATTGGATGAATATCCGTGATAAAAATGTCGCAAAAATTCTATACCGGCAATATAATTCCGGCACTGAGTTGTATTTTGCAGAACTGTAAACGTGCACCGAAATAATTTGTGCATCGCGATTGTAAGATTTATAGCGTAATTAAATGAACTATAATCCTAGTACACGCGACTAATACATATGTACATATATAACTTGCGTCACGCATCCTATATATTTTGCCCATTTAGTTCGCGGATTACAAGGTTACCAGTTATATCACAACTTTTCGAAAGAAAATATTTTAAACGATAAATATTTTGAACGTGAAATAAAAAGATTTTATAATTAACGTATTCATAAAGCTTGATGCATTTATAATAAATTCGGCAAAAATGATAATATAATTGATACAGAATAAGAATTTATATGAGAAGAGATTCAAAAGCCGATATTCATCGGATTTTACTTAAGTACAGTTTTAAGACGATTCATGAATCAATCAGAGAACCATATTAGCATTTTAAGATATACTTAAGGCATTCTTCAGATGAGAACGTACTGCGAATATCAAAGAATTTTTTTGTTTTTAGATATTATATGATATAATAAATTTGCCAAAAGCGATCCATTATATATGATCTTAGATGAGATATAAATGACTATATAATCGATACAGAATAAATGTGGGAAAAGAATTATTTTCAATTCTTTTTGTTTCCACATACACTGCGTGAATATAATAAATTCGGCAAAAATAATAACATAATCGATAATCAGAATAAGAATGGGGAAAGATAAAAAGAATTGATCCGATTCCTTTTTGTATGGTTTTAGGTACTGCGTAAATAGATCTTGAGACGCGGGAACCGCGAGTAAAGCTTAAAGAGTCCGTTTGAACAATAAGAGCGATAGTTAGTCTTTTAAAAGATACCTTTATCGTCGAGCGCGCATTATTGCCGTATCTTCGGAACGTTACGCGAATTGATGTGCATCAAAACGAGATACTGGAGTCGGTGCGCGTCGCGAGAAACACGATAAGCACGTCTGGCCGGTTGTTTACGAGAATGCGGGAACCGTGTAACGGTGCAGACCGCGTAAGGCAACGGCCGGGTAGCTCGGCCCGAAACACCCCTGAAACACCCCCCCTGATGGCTATAAAACTTCCGGAAAACCATGCGCGCCTGTCCGCCCGCTGTCACATACGCTCTTTCCCGCTTACTGGGAGTTACGAGGCTGTAATTTCAGAGCGAAAGAGAGAGAGAGAGAGA
>NW_017259548.1:379928-395475 GCF_001594045.1 Atta colombica | reverse complement strand
GAGAGAGAGAGAGAGAGAGAGAGAGAGAGAGAGAGAGAGAGAGGGAGAGGGAGAAGCGCCTCTTTCACCCTCTCCGCTTTATCTCTTCCTCCTCCCCTTTCGTTGCAGATCTGCCGTCGCCGACCCCTTTGTGCTCCGCTGTAATCCCTCTGCCGCACCAGCGTACAGGTCTGGTCTGGTCGTCTCCTGTCCCACGATGGAAACACCGTCGGCGACAAAGTTGAAGTTACGAGCGCGGTGAACTCACAAAAGCTTTTTACAAAACTGTTAGCCGGTTCCGGTGTGAGGCGGGGATCCGAATGATTTGCGGTCGCGGGGGCTCGGCACTCGCTATTTGAATGTCTCGCACTTCGCGTGTGCCTCTTGCTATCCTCCAAAGAATAATATCTCGTGATCCCGACGTCGTCTCGATAGCTTCGATAGAAATATGTACATCAAGAGACTTTATTTAAGGAAAAAAACTTAGTATTCCCTCTATGTGCGATATCCGCATACGTTTTAATTCAATGCATCGATATTAGTAAATGGAAACAAAATATACGAAAGTATAAAAGACCAAGCAAGTTTCAAGTACCAGGCATAAATGTATATGGTATATCGTAAAATGTATAATATTTAATGTTTATTATTAATCGCTTACCGTGTTATATCGCGAAATAAATTATAATCAAGCATGAGATTGTTTTCACCGTGTACAGTTTCTGCGAAGATATTATAACGTTTATTGCCTATCGTAAAAATTTCTACTGACCTCGAAGTATCTTCACTGAAGTAGATACTTTAAGATATGTCACTGGTGAAAAAAATTCTCATAATATGATGTCATAATAATTTTAAGAATTTTTCAAATTGATGAGGATTGATTCTGAAGAAAAATATATCTTAGATTTTTCACATTTTATAAATTTTCTTTAGAATAGCATGAGAAATCTTAGAATGTTTCAGATTTCATATAGCGAAAGAATTTTGGAAAAAAAAATTTGATAAATTTAAAAAAAATTATAAAATTATATAAATTTTCAAAAAATTATAGAATTATATAGAAATCCTGAAAAATTATGAAGAATTCTACGAAAAATCCTCACTGGGCGATCCGCTGCGTTTTACTCATCGTCGGAGAATGTAGTGAAACTCTTCGGTAAGGTATGTTTTTTCAGGGGAAATAAAAATTCTTGGCGCCAAATATCCGAGCAGCGAAGGAAAAAAAAGACAATGAACGTAAGTGGTACGTCGTTCTTTAACCTGCGACGAAATGATCAGGAGGACGCACCTGCACGCCGGTGAAATGTCGCTGTAGCGGGAAATTCGCGTTGGACATCCGGAAACGAGGCCTGTCCAAACATAACGTTCCCGACGACAAAGGCAGGACGAGACGCGAGCAGTTTGTACATAATGACTCGGGGACGCGGGATACACGGGGCGCGAACAGCTGCCCGTCACACGGCGGTAAGGCAGAGAAAAGACCGAGGAGCGTGCACGCCGACGTTGTCACGCGGATGAATACGGCGCTACCGTGGATAGGCACAAGTCCCTGACGAATAGAGTTAATGTCGAAAGTGTCAACATGAAATATTTGAGTGGCGAATAGGCCGAATAGGCGTGACTCTGTTCGGGAGGGAAGGGGGGAGGGGGAAGACTGCAAAAGTATCTTTGTACGCCGTTTATATAAAGGGGCTTTGTATTCCCCCTTGGATTTATTGGAGCGGTTTCGCAATCGGTCAAATGTCTTGACAATACTGGCCTGCAAGGGACTTCGACAGACCAAGTGCGACACTGTTTTGCCTTATAGGTATCTCGATTTAGAGTCAACCACTTACATATAAATTTTAATAATCTGGATTGAAATAAAATGAAAATGTTAAACGGTGACTTGCGACAAGATACCACATACACTGAAAAAAGTCTAGTAAAGCTATCAAATATATTTTAGTATATATTTATGGTAAATATTATCCAACATAATAATAGTAATCAACTATTTGGTAATAACTAGAAAAGTATGATAATTTAGAAATTTGGTTAATAATTTAGAAAAGTAAAGTTAGCATTTAGTTGCTCAAAGTATTATATTAACTGAACATTTGATAGAAATTATTCCATCTATCTCTCCTAAGGGCATGCAGAGAACCCTATATTCAGGTTGTGGCTCGATTTACGTTTACAATGCTCATGGGTATCATTTGTTCTTATATATTTACATTAACAACAAAGATGAAACGTAAGTTTAAATTAGACCGTGGTCTAAAAACATTTCCAGAATATTAAATAAAATATTCTGTGTGCAGTGTGGATATCATTCAGACTTGATTAAAGACTTTAACTTGCTCTTGAGAAAATATCTACAGATATATTTTGTCCTATATATTTCGGATTTCAACGAATAATAGCTTTCGTTGGATTTTGTTTTGCTTTTCCGCGCAAGGTGGCGGGCAGAAAATTCCGGAGATTCCGAAACGATCAAATTGAGCATCGTTACTACACTAAAAGGATATTTGCTTAGCATACGAGCCAACCAATCGGGGGATCTTTCCGAAAGTGTCAAACGGTTAAAGTTGTTTCTGCAAACAGACCGCACAGTAGCACCGACGTTCCGACTGACATGAGCATCATGACGTCAGTTTAGCGGGGACCAACCGCAATCGCGAAGAGCAGCGGGACCGTTCACAAATACGAACTACGCGGACGATGTTTGCACAGTCGGTTAGCATCGAGTGCTACTGTATACATAGGCTTGTCGTTGCCATCGCGGTCGACGTGTGCGTCCGATGGCGTAAATAAAGTAGCCGCGGGCGCTAAGTCCGCTAAGTGCCCTCCCAATCTGTATGCGTTCCCCATTAGCGTTTTTGGCAAGAGTAGGGGACCTAGCGATCGCCAAGCGAGTATATACTACGAAAGCTGAAGTTAATACACAGTCCTGGTCCTAAACAAGCAACGCTGCTTGGCATGCTCTTTCCTTCTCGAAACCGCCATTAGTCATCGAGTACTTTCGTTCTTCGTTGCTCATTAGAAAATATGATAATAGATTAATGATTTTTATTTTTTGTTAAGAAATTCAGTATCATCGAAAATAATAAAATTGTTGAATAGAAAGAAAGGACAGAGCACAAATAATAGTTTGTAGAGGAAAAAAGAGATATATATAGAAGATTTCTCCAGATTTTCCGTACAAACTTTAATAGTACAAACTTTAATAGCTGAAATAAGAAAAAAATATTACATAAACATAGGTTTTTAAATACTTTATTAAAAAGTTGTAATAAAAATATGAAATATATAAGAAACATTTTATCTAAATTTATATTTCAAAGTACCGTCTGTCTTGGCTTTTTAATAGGAAGATTTCCTCTACCTTTGCAAAAAAGTGATAAATTTAAAATTACATTGGCGTCAAGCTTGTACTGTGATTAACAAAAGATCAACTTATCATTTATTTTTAGTAGATTTACAGAACAGATTCTGTTGGAATAGAGTCATACATGTTTGAATAGTGTAGCAAGCGCTATAGTGCAGTTATATCATTCTTTTAGCAGAACATCTAATTACTTGAAAGATATTGGAAGAAGTCTATTTTTCATTCTGTTCTTCAAAATTATAAATTATATTTAAATTAGGCGATTGCATTAGCTAGAAAAGATATTGAAAAAGAGGGAAAATATTTTGAACAATAAGTGACAATTGAAGTAAATTTTTTTCGTATAATCATTTATGTAAATAATTGAAAGACATTCTACTAAAAGAATAATATATTATTCCATTGATAATTGTTTAAGTATTGTGTGATTCTGTTCCAACAAGGATGTGTGTTGCAAGTAAATGATGTACCAACCTCTTATTATAATATCTAATAGAATAAATAACATATCTCGCAGGTGTTCATATTATCTTGTCTATCCCTTATATATAATTGTATGTAAAATAAAATCATTATACATAAGTGTGCACGCAAATCAGACATTATAATAGCATTTGTCAAACTGTCTGCATGTATTACCGCGCGTCAATCCACGAGATTCTCGCTTAGGATAATCTATGTTGTACATTCAAGGATTCTTTGAAAACGAAACTTCGTGACTATAATATAATAACTGGAGAAGATTGTCCTCGACTATACGATTATACATATAATTTGTAGACCTCCGTGCAATTATGGGACGATACTTATCTATAATGTATGCAGCCATAAATTGCCCATTCAGCCTGGTAATTACACTCTGCACGTTTTGTCCCGATGTATCGTGATGACATGACCGAGGATGATTCGAGCAGACCGGTCGTCCAGTATCCACTGTGCCTCTCTCTAAGTAAATGAAAGGATTAATGTAATTCAACAAGTTTATTTTTACATATAATTTAAGATTACAGAGACTTTTCAAACAGTTTATCGATATTCGAATCTAAAATTACTTCCATCATTATCGTCATCGATGATAATGCTTATATCTATAAATCTGTCATATTAGCCGAGTGCCGATATAAATGATATAAGACGGGAGTATTAGCCACGTCACGGACATTCAATTGCCCGGAGGAGATTAATCTTCACGAGTCTTCACGTTCATCGCGTCTAAACTTAGTAGCGGATATCATCGGGTTCGCATTCATTGCGCAATTCGGTCATTCGGCTAATCCCGACGAGACGTAGCCTCGTGAAACGATTGGAATTAATAAAGCGTATAATATTGTTCCTGCGACAGCTAGGCAAAAGGTATCTTTCAGACACCGCCATTACGGCCGTCACGATGCGGCACCCCTCTAACTGTCCCTCCTCCGCCTCTTCGGTCCTCGTTCTGTCCTCCTTAAGCTATATTCTCGCCACTAACGGTAAATCTGTGGGCTGTCAGGGGCGAAAGGTGCGACATATCTTATCGTAAACGTCTCATAACGGCGTTGCGGCAGTAACGATGCGTGACACACGACGACGTAAAGCCGTGGCCCTCGTCAGAAAGCTCTCCTGGCTCGTAAACCTCAGCTCGCCCCCTTCGTTGAAGTACCGAGTTAGCGATCAGGATACTCCGCCATCATTCTAGAGGACCTTGTCCTCTTATATAAATATATATATTTTTTTTTTCTCGGTTCTACCAGGGGTTTCAAACAGGGGTGCGTTCCTATGCATGAAGTGTATGATCATCATTTGTTATTTATCGAATAATAAAGAAGGATAAAATCGTGGCAGAATTAGATAATACCCGCCATGGATAAAATGATGAATATCATACGCTTCATGCGTAACTTGAAACGCGCTCTATGTTGTTTATTGATATCTCTGTAGTGTTCCAGCAATTTTTCCCGTGTCAAGTTTATCGCGCGTATTATACGTGAAGTTTAAAATATTTATGAAATAAGTACCGTAACTTTGACTCCATAAGAATAACTTTGGCCTAAATTTAAAAAATGTGTAGACAGTCCGCATTTCT
Organism: Atta colombica; assembly: GCF_001594045.1. Classification (NCBI taxonomy): domain Eukaryota; kingdom Metazoa; phylum Arthropoda; class Insecta; order Hymenoptera; family Formicidae; genus Atta; species Atta colombica. The sequence continues at coordinate 390,061 of NW_017259548.1, read as the reverse complement.
AAAATCAGAATATAAGACATCATAACTTTCCATCTGAATGACATTTTTATTTCTTCCGGTTGCAATGTCTTTTTAACCAGTTCAAGTTTTTTTAATATTTTAGGTTTTTAAAAAATATGGATAAATTCAGGATTATTTTTCGATTCTATTATGTCTATTAGATTATATTTTCTATTATATTATCAATTAAAGATAATTTTTAACTCAAATGTTAAAATCTTTATTTAATAAAAATCGAAATTTAAGAATAAAATTTTGCTTATGCAAATTAAGAAAATCGATTAAACATTAATATGGTTTTTTTAATTATGTAGCAAAATAAACATATTTGTGAACTCTTTTAAAAAATGAAAAAATGTTACAACTTTGATAAGAGATTTTACACTATACTATACTAAAATTACAGCGTTCGAATTTTGAAAATTCATGACATAGTTTTAAAGAATATTTTATGATTGAAAGTATAATGCCGTCTGGAGTATTATCAAAATTTAAGGCAAAATTAATCATGGTAATTCTTGTTCGGAATATCATATGACACGTTTATGAATATAAATATTAACAATTTATTAAAAAATGCAACGATATTTTAATTTTCTCTCACATTCTATTATAAGCAATATATTCACCGCCATGTCATTGCAAATTATTCATATTCAAATCGCGTCGTATAAATCCATGCATCGCGCACCGCCTTTGTCGTGCAACGCGGAGAGAATGTACTTAAAAAAAAAACACGTAACGTACTACAAATAGAACCGTGTCCGATGTGTATATGAGGTACCAAGCGTTTATAACACGACACTGGCTGTCCGCGAGGGGTTGCATGGTCGAGGGATTGCAGGCGTTTGTGGGTTATATGATGAAGTGGAGGGAGACAGGGTAGGGGGTCAAGTTGGGCTAGGGTCTCCGAGTATGAGAGAGGAGGGACTACCTCATTTATGACGTCACGGGCCCTTCGCTGTACAGCCCGACGCTGTCACAATCATGCAGCGGCCATAAAGTAAACATCCGACATCAAAGAGCCGCCCGGGTAACGGCGTTTCCTGTCTCGATTCTACAGCACCCCTCTTCCTCCCCTACTTGTCTGCGCGTCCCTTTGGAGCGCGTAACGCGCTTGTGGGATCTCCGCGCAATCTGTACAGCGGTTTCCGTACCGTGGTCCAAAAATTCTTGAATACACATTACATATCGTTTCATTGATAGAAAAGTGATAAAATTAACATTTTTTGAGATATATAATGAAAGGAAATTGATCTTAAAAATTAACGTTTTTGTGGAAAAATAAACATATTTGTGACTCTTCTAAAAAATAGAAAAGTGTCACAACTTTGATAAGAAATGAAATTTACACTATAATAAAATTGCAGTGAAGTTAAAAACTCATGACGTAGGTTTTTAAGAATATTTTATAATTGAAAGTATAAAGTGGAAAGACAGTCACTTGATATTCATGTTCATTGTCCTAATTATAACGTTGTTTCAATTATATATATGATAGAATTGTAAAAATACCTTACTTTGCTTACCTAAATTTGAGATGTGTTAATGAATAATATTTTGTTCGATAACAGATTTAGAGATATGTTTTTATACGACAGAATTATTGATACAATTACGTAAATCGTTACGGATACATTTTAGCGAACAATTATGCATTAATAGAAGCGAGGAAATTGCAGACATGTAAAGAAGCATCTTCATTATATCTAATCTTCCTGTTTGCGCGAAACTTTTGATCGTTATTACGATGTAGTTCCCTCGTTTGTATGTTACGACGCTACCGACGTCGAAAATTTGTTGTCGGTTGATTATCAGAATCACGCAGGTCATCGAGCGAACGTGACGAGAGTGGTAGCCAACATGGTGCGCCGGCGCCGCCAGAAGGTAAATTAGACAGCCTTTTGTAACCTTTGGCGTTCGTTGAAAAATAATGGTCTTATACTACTCAAGGGATATATCCCGGTGTATCCATTTATTAGGCACGGGATGACGGGCGGTTTGAAAATCATCCGCGGCAATTAGACACGCCGGGGCCAATTGTTTGCATGGCGGCACTTTGGTGGAGTATTCTTCAAATTATTGGCTTGACGTTGGATCGCCTCTGGCATCGGTGCCATTACAAAATGAGAAGAGTGGCTTTTACGACGAAACTAATGTAAACTACAAGTCGCGCGGCTGCCAGTCGCCGTCACTATATTCCGACATCGAGCAAAGGGTCGAAAATCCACAATCAACTACACATGGAAAAAACGGTTGAAGTATATAAAAATTCAGCTAGATACAGAACTGAAAATAAATTTTGTTGAAGTATCAAAATAATCATATAAGATATTCAAACTGGTTATTAGAATGTCAAAATTTTTTGCTCATCATTATATGTTTGAATTTCCTACATAATTATTTTAATATAATATTCTAACAAATTTAATATAATTATTCTAACAAAGTTATATTTACTTAAATTGTTTGATCTGTATTTACTTAAATTTTCAGATACTTCAAAATTGTTCTTTCCACACAAGAAAAAGAAAAAAAATATTGAGTAAATAATCATTCTAAAAAGCAATAATAAAAATAATTCATGTTTTAAGTGCACGAAAAGTTTAATTAAATAATTCTAGCTCATCAATTGTACATATGAAAGATTATAAATGTTTAAGTGAATTACATTACATTAATGGCATATAAGATCGATAATACGCGTTGCAAAAATGACAAGGTTTCGCTACATTATCGTGGCAAGACAATCGCACGATACATTTCCTTTTGTTTACGGAGATAATAAATGTCTTATGAAGGTTCGCATCGAACATTGAATTATTAATACCACTTAAACGTCGGCTTCGACAGCCCACTAATCATGCAAACGTTGATTTCAACCATGATATCGTAAATTTTTTGTCATTATGGGATGTCTGAATATTATAGGGAGGGTGTTGCAAAGGCGGAGTTTATCATTGCGGTTCGTGCGAGGCATGCCGTATTAAAAATTCAGTATTCTCATTTCTCAAAGGAAACAATGCGTCCATATTACAGAGGGATATAAATCAATATAATTCATCTCTTTTAGAAATAAAGTGTTCTATTTTTCTATTTTTAAGTGCTAATAAATTATAGTTGACACCTTTTTCGAAAATAGGGTACAACTTTCACTTTTTTGCAATCGTTTGGAGGTCGTTTCATTTTTTTTAATATATTTTTCTTCATGGAAATCGAAAATATATCACAATGATGCTACATTAAAAAAAAAAAAATGGTAAAATCCTTATTTACATCGCATCATTACAAAATCGCTCAGTTATGTTTTAATTATTTAAAAATTAATTCAGAATTGTTAATTCAACTTTGAATTATAAGTTTTTAAATATTTGAAGAATTTTATTTCGCGCACACATACACACAATGTACAATTTTTCCTTGAGCTTTAGTTCATTATTATGATATTTTTAATTTTTATGAAGAAAAATACATATGTAAGAAAACGCAGAATAAAACAATTCTCGAATGGTCGCGAAAAAAATTGTATCCTCCTTTTATGTTTTGTGAAAGTTAATAGCTACGTTGCAGACTCCTTGGTTATACCGGACAATTATTGCATTGAAAATACTCTGGAAATTTACTGAATTTAATCATTATGCACAAACATATCTAGAGTTTAACAACTCGGTCGTGAAAGATGGTGAAAGCGTTCTGCTGGATATAATTTGGTAATTTCTGTCTCTAAAATGGAGCAGCGGAGTTTGGCACCGGTGCCATCTGGTCGGTCACTTTTAAGCAATGCTACATTGTGTGAGTTTAACCTCAACTACTCTATAAATTTTTTTTTACCTAAGTAAAAATTTTAGACAGTTGATATGACATACGACTTGCATTAAAACTTTGAATTCTAGATAAAAAAAAGTTTGAATCTGTCTCAATCGCCTATGACGAAGGTTCAGTTCATGAAAAATAAAGACCAAGAGAACGAATTTATATGGACAATGCCATTAGATTATGTGCCCAGAAGCGATCACCTGAATTAGTTCGATTGAGATGTCGCTTCCGTTCTACGACATCGTTCTCGCAGTTTGGTAGATCGTATCAGTTTTACATGAAGAATGCTCTATTCTTTATGCAATTTTAATGACAATTTACGTCTTCCTGTTAATTTACTGTCAAAGTATAATGTCAAAAAATATCCGTCTCTATTCTTCGATTATTATGTGTGATTGTGTGTAAGCGTATATGAGAGAGCTACCTAACCGAGCATCACCAATTATACTAATTCAGGAACTTGATTTCGGTCACATTTTTTGAAAGCCTCAATTCAATCTCTATTTTTCATGGTTCAGTTATATTCTATACTCTAAACACACAGGATGTTTTATAAATCTGATTTAGTCAGGAAGTTACAGATTCGTAAATTTTTTTTACTAATATTTGAAATGATAATAAAATTTGAATTTTGAATTAAATAGTTTGATGAAAAAATAGTTTTACTTAGAGAAAATGAATTTTTGTTGTGGAAGTGAGGCAATCGTTGGCTCCATTTACTTTGAATAATCAAATTATATAAATTATATAATGGAATAATTGTTTTACGAACTGTTTAACCGATATTTTTTAAATTTTATTAGTTTCAAGTGCTGAGATGTTTTAATATTTAATTTTTATAGTAAAAACTGAAAACAAAAGCGCAACGTTCATCATCATAAACTTTTATGTGTTGTAATTAATCACAATTAATTATAATTTCAATATTTGCGTTAATTTATGTTATTAGATGTGAAAAAGATGGCGTTTTTTTAATGCCATCTAACGGGAAAAACGCCACGAACTTTTTCCTACACCTAATATATTATATTTATCAAATTATTTTCACTATACTTTCAAGCATGTCTCAAAATATCTCAATTTTATTTATAATCAATTATTTTTAAATATCTCAATTTAAAATAATATATTTTTCGAAACCAAATTTTATATATTTTTTTTAAATTTACAATTCTCTTTTTTAAAATGCTATTTATTTTTGTTTTTCAATTTTTTTCTGTGAAAGTACGATTTTTAGAGCAAAACTGATGTCTTATCAAAACTTTTGCTTAAATTTTTTTTATATAACTTTTAATATTATTATAGTAAAACTTTTTTTTTATTACAGATTTGACATTTGAATTTTATACAATTCAGCATTTTGATATAAAAAAAATAATTAAAATCCATTGAAATTCGTGGAAAAATGTAAAGCGGAAAAAAGAAATCTCGAATCCAAAATTTCCATAAATTAGAGTGACTTTTAATATACCTTTTAATATAGCTGCAGTTGAGGATTAAAGTATAGCCTTAAAAAACTTTAATGTTCTCATAGTCAGATCTTGTACTTAAGGCTTCCTTAAATTTATCTTTAGATGCTCAGCAGTCAATGAAATAATTCATAGAATATCTAAATTTAAGAAAGCTTTAAATACAATATAAGGTTTAAATACAACTAACTATGAATACGGGTATTAGTCTCTGTATTATGAAGAGCGATAAGGTTTGGAATCTTATACGATCAATATACTTATAACGATAACAAATAATACCGCAATAAATCAACGTCACACGACAATCAAACGCATGACAATGTTAAATTTACAGATATTTTCGTTTTTGCATGAAAAAAATTTGTTACGATTTGCTCCCAATTAAAATAATCAAAGTTTAATTAAAGTATATGCGTCTTTATTCTTTTCTTTTTGCAACTTCGACTGATAAAGTATTTAATATTAATTCTGCACGCGTTAAACCCATACCAAAAACAATTGAAAGATTTCAATCAATCTTTTCTTTGCAATTTTACAAAAAAAAAAAAAGTTGCGCATTTGAAAAAAAGATTGAAGGAATTTTTAATCGCTCTTAGTCCGCTCGAATTAGTGTATGTATAGGGAATCTCTAAAATTGCTTGTAAAAGAGAATTCTGTCTAGCGAGGCGATAAAATTTTCACAGACGATAAACTGACAGAGTACGCATGCATAACATAGTTTTCCTCTTTTCCTCTTCCCCCGGCCAAAGCCCTTTGCTCTCGCGCGAGCGAGTACGCACACGTGTTGTGACTCAGGAATGATAACCGATGATTTATCCGTGACAGGCTGCAGGTACCGCGGATGGATTATCGTTCTGATTGCAAAGTATGAAATAATTAGGGAGCGGGACCGCCGGCCATCCATCATCGGGCAACGATGGCCGCTTGTCAGGCGCCGTTCATTTATCATACTCGCTCAGCCATCGCCCTCTTCCTATTCCCATCGCATCGCCGATGTTCCATTGTTCGTATATCGGACGTAACCGTCCGTTACTGCTAATTACCTCCTGCCCCTGCGAAAGATTACGCGGTCAAGGTATCGGACGTATTAACGGGTGGGTTACGCGTGCAACACCGACGTATTTCAGGATACCCGTCGGCCAAACGACGACTCCATTAGATACGTGTTCACTCGGCCAAGGATTTCGGATAGCCGGGCTAGCTAAATCGCCGGCTTCTCGTATCGATTTATCACATGCGCGGAAGATCGTGTCGGTTTGTCATCGGCTGCCGCGGTTCTTACAGTCAGCTAACGACGACTAATGTATACGAATTGAACATCGTATAATATCGACATAAATCGATACTAGAATTGAACGATGGTCACAGTTATTTCCCCTTCAAAGAGAAGAAACTCTTGGAGAAAAGTAAAACTCTGTTTTCTAAATCGAATAAAATTAAATCCGACGATACATGTATATTTCAGTTCTGAAGGTATGGCCCTAAAGTATAAGTATTTATGCTGACACACAAAACCTTCCTGTCTTTCTATTGTTGAAAGTGTCATAAGTTTGGAGAGTGTGTCTAAACACTTAAGTTATTTTGAGATTTCTCTTAAATCAGTTTCGGACAGGTTATTTTCCTTGCAGTTTTTGTAGTTACGTTTATGTAGTTCTATTTTCCCCATAAAATAAGACTAGAAATCCAAAATGAATCTTAACAATGCATCTTAACACTTTAAGAACATAAAACTCGAAGATCGTAAAAGTCGAAAAAGTTATTTTTATCTATTTCTACCTCTTTGTTTGTAACTCTGAGATCTCGTGTTACTTAAGTAGCGAAGCCTCTATAATCTTCCCAGATTACATGTTCTCCATTTTTAATGGATCGACAAAGTACTTGAGAGATAACATATCAAATGCATTTAGGGAAAAATCTTTCGGGCTAATTTAAGAAGAAGAGATCGTAATGATAAAGATACAAAATCAATACAAAAATACAAAATCAAAAATTAGTCTACATTTGCCAATTATTTTTTTATTGCAAATTATACTTTCATTTTTCTTCGCAAATTAATTTTATTTTTATGTTTTCTTTACTTTTCTTATCATTTGTTATTTTATTTTATTTATTTTGTACTATTCTTTATTTATACTTTTTTCTTTTATGTTCTTTGTTATTTTATTTTTTAATTTTTTTTTGCTATTATTTCATTTTGAGTAATAATTATGAATAATTTCCGATCAACATATAATTTTACGGTAATTTTTGTCAATCTGTTTTTCAATTTATATTATAAATTAAGGGATAAACCGCTGACCAAAATTATGTACATCAATACCTACTAATGCCTACTAATGCCTAGTAATGCCCAAGTAATGCCCAAATTTTATGTCCATTAATGCCATAATAATGCATAACTTCATACCACTTATTATAATATACAATTATATACACATTCTCTGAAGTAATGTCCAGTAATGCCCTGTAATGCCCTCAGCAATTTACTTCTTGATTAATATAATTCTTGTTAGAATCAAATATGATATTTTAAATACTAGAACATACTAAAAATATTTGTACATTAGATTTCCAAAGACTTTTTATCTGAACAATACAATAAAATGATTTATTGGTTGAAAACTTTTGAAAGCTTTTGATTATATATTTTTAGACGGATGCCTTAGAACGATATAATAATCATTCTACGTATCTATCCAACTATCAATTTTATATTATATATCAAATTGATAACGCTCTAATAAACAGAAAGTATAAAAACTATAGTACGATGTTTCACACTTATATTTTTCAAATCTACTTGACGTTTGTCACTCGAGGACAATAAGCCGGTTGAGGCGAATCGTATCAGATGAAAATTTTTCTTTTGTCCACGTGATTCCTCGTGGTCAGCTCAATACACACAGCCATGGCGATATGTCTTTCTTCTCGATTTATAGTTTTATACCTACGGTGAGGAAGAAGAAGAGATACCTAATAGACAAGATTTACTGCGGCACGCCCGTCTCAATTGCGGAACAAATTTATCTTCTCTGCGGTCAGCAGCCTCCCCATCGCTTCCCTAGCCTCAATCTTGGTTCCGCTGTTCCTGAAATATTGGCTCACCCTCCGACTCGAAAGTTGCAACTTGACAAACGAATCGATGTACGGTCGAAGGGAAAGAAGAAGAGGGACGGTCCCCACGGGGTTAACAGGCCTGTAAACTTTTCTGCGTCCCCGGCAAACAGGACAAAACACACATGCGCGTCTTCTTTCGATCACGGCACGTCAGTCTCTTTAATCGTTCTAGCGAGTCCGGAGTCATTGGGAATCCGTCGGTGTGTAATCGCACTTTTATATAATTTGACACGACCGAGTGACTCTTAACGAGTCCACGTTCGTCGAACGTTCGTGTTTGCGTTCGCACGAGCGTGAACGAGCGCATATTCCGTAATTGATCGCCCGATTCGCCCGCTGCAACTCACCGATGTAATTAAGAACACAAATTAACGAGAGATATTAATCGCTATTATAAATCACGCGTCTGATTTATGATCGATAAAATTACAATTCGTTGCGGACGCGTACACAATGTCGCGGGCTCGATACATGTTATTAATGTTTTGAGGATACTGTCATCCAGGAACATGAAATATCTCCCTTCCTCCTTCTCTCTTTCGCCCTTTCTCGCTTACTCTCCTTGTTTTTCTTACACGGCGAAACCGACGGCGGCCTGGCGGTTTGCGCCTGTAAATTGTGCCCTGGACGTGCAATTAGCGCGACAACATCGGTTTCTACTGGCGCGGCGTAGCGAGACCATCGGAGATGAGAGTGCTACGAAGAGCTCGAAAAACGCAACGAAAAAGCAATCTTATGTTTCAACGTATGTGCAAATAACGCATTTGTGCTGCATCGAAACCAATCAGCGAGCCTGATTGTGGGTCGTCATTGACATTCTTGAGAAAGTTTAATTGTCTGTGATGAAACATTCGCGATTGACATTCATGAAAGTCGGAAAAGTTAAGCTTCGTTATTTGTTTCTTGTTCAATTCAAGATTACGCGCCTTCAGAGAAATTTGAGATAATCTTGCCAAGATATCGTTATACTTAAAAAATATGTTGGTTATTTATTTTCACTTAAGATAAGAATATATCGAATTGCATATATATGTGTGGTCGAGTGTCATGTACATAAGACTCGATATCGAATAGATTTACGACAATCTTTATTCTTAGGCGAAACGAGTTCGACACAACTGCCAATGATTGGAGTCGCGCGTCAGCTGTTTAAAGAATTGCATTACTCGCGGCCTTGGTTCGGTTTCTCTTGATTCGGATCCACGAGATAAACGGCAATATCTGTTTTATCGTATGTACGTGATTGGAAATACTCTGAAGATACATGAATAATTACATAGATATACTTTGGCATTAGCTTCGAGCGGGGAATGTTGAACGAGTTGACGTAGTTTATACGACCGAGAAACGTCAAGAACTTGCGATTGCTATCTCTTCCGTGAGCGCATTTTATACATCATGACATATTATAATACGTTAGAGACGTATCAGGATATTAAAAAAAAATACGATCTCACGAGTATACTGAAAAATGTCTGGTAATAATAATAATAATAATAATAATAATCAAGTCTAAATGATAATTATATACAGTAGTTTACAACATTGCCGGAATAGTTTTAATTAATTAATGTAAAAATTAATTATAAACCAACTAAAATCCTAACTATATTTTTTTTATTTTTTTAAATTATACTGAAAGAACGATTTTGTTGAACTATTAAAATAATTATGTAGCATGCTCAAATTGATTGCTAAAATGTTTAAATTTTTTGCAGCATTGCTCGT
>NW_017259548.1:378632-379828 GCF_001594045.1 Atta colombica | reverse complement strand
TATATATATATTTAAATATTTTAGCAAAATTATTTGTTCCGTTACCAAACGATTGATTACTTTATTATTTATTTATTAACATTTGGTAATATTTATTACTTTCTCAAAAAAAAAAATTAAACTTTTAGAATAAATTTCGCTCTGAAGAATGAAATCTCACACTCTTATAGATTAAAAATTGAGTTTTTTTTCAAGACTGGCTTAATTTTCTCTTTAGAGTGAGATTCCACTCTAAAGAAATTAGAGAGTATTAAAGTATGATTGGTAATAAATTTACGAAATGTTATACGTTAAACAAAGTACACTTAGTAGTTATTACCAGACTGATTTTCAGTGAAGTTCTCACTGATCTTCAGTGAAGTGGAAATGAGATGCAACTCAGTGAAACACATCGGAACGTATAATGCCAGAGTACATCCAATTTAGAACAACAAGATACATACACATTAATCTTGCACATTAATAATAATTATGTGATACATAAGTAAGAAGATAATATCGATAACAGTACGATTCGAGTCGACAAAGTCCTCAGTTGACCAATTTAACATAAAGTTCGTTAAATTACGCTTTTTCATATATTGACACGCTCGTTTCATCGATGTGGGACACGCGTCGCATGCATAAAGAATCGCTTTGCCTCTCCCATGTCCTTGATTTCGTTTTTCGATATCGAACTCGCAGGCGAAATAAATGCAACACATTCGTCTTGATACTTACATGACCGGTGAAATCGAAGCTCTTTAAATAATCGCAAACTGTTCGGTAGATAAATATCTATGTCTAACGATATAAATCACGAATGAATATTATATCAAGAGTTTTGCTTTTATTTCTTTTACGTGCGTGGTATAAGATCGTAACGCAAAACTTTATGACGTAAAGCTAATCTGACTATTCTTAATGGCTGATTTAAAGACAACAGCTGCTTCACGCGATGGTAAGGAAATTGCATGAAATTAAGATTCCTTCAGAATAATTCCATGAGAAAAATACTTTGGTTATTAATATAGGTCTGTAATAGCCATTATATATCATATCTTACAGAATATAAACATGTTGTAGAGCGCATATTACCGAGGAACGTTTGAAGATATGTTAATGGTTATAACCGTTACAATGTATATATGTTAAATGCGATTTCTACGCTTACATAAATTTAACATTTTACTACCTAACTAAGGGAAAGTCTTGTA
>NW_017259548.1:377732-378532 GCF_001594045.1 Atta colombica | reverse complement strand
TATATATATATATATACACTATATAATACATTGTAACGATTTTATAGTAACGTGCTATGAAATTTACGAAGATATTTGGCAACAAAAAATGGATGAAGTTTGGCGGCAAAAAATTGGGAACGAATTTGGAAAAGGAAGATATCTATCTTAAGTATGGTCCACTTAAATATCGCTGCAAATACTTCATTAGTAACAGTTAGTTAACCAATCAGAAGAAAGAATTTTACGAATTGACCAATCAAAGAATTCTTCAAAGCATTTGCAGCGTGAAATCGATTATATCCCTTATCGTATGGAAGAATGCTATTAGTCATAAACCAGAGCAAAATCAGCGCTCTTCTTAAAAACAGTCAGTATTAACGTCAGTATTATAAGATTAACAACTTCATTTTTCAGAAAGAATGATTTTGCTATAGTTTTTCACACAGAAAGAATAGTTGAAGTATCTGCAAATTTAGCCAGGCATCTCAAACTAATTTTGTTAAACTTACAGTTATCTTCTGTATCCATCTACTTAAATTTTTAGATAATTCAGAAAAATTTTTAGATAATTCAGAAAAATTTTTTTCTATCCGAAGTGCTTAAACTAATTGTGCAAGGATGTTTAAACTGATTGCTAGTATATTAAAACTTTTTTAGATACTGTCATAAACGTTTAAGCTTCCATATAATTAGTTTGCTGGCCTAATAAAATTATTTTTAGATTTGTATCTTGCTAAATTTTTTAATATTTTAGTAAAACTGTTCTTTGTGTGTATATTTTCAATTTCAAATTTATTTATTAGATATATGTGAGCGTT
>NW_017259548.1:376623-377632 GCF_001594045.1 Atta colombica | reverse complement strand
ACATTTGTGTGTGTGTGTGTGTGTGTGTGTGTGTGTACACACACACACACACACACACATACACACACACACATAAATGTACAAACGCATTATTTTGTTTATATCTATATATCTCATCTATTCATCTATTACGTATGTCTGTACATATACAGTTGAAAATTTGTCAAACACACTTCACGTATCTCAAATCGTCTACTCAAATTTTTGTGTTAATTAAGAAAACTTATTTAAGACAAGATCACGTTAGAAAGTAATATAAATACTACATAAAAATTAACACAAAAAAATGTAATATTTAATACAATTTGAAAACAAATTATGAAAGCATATTTCTTCAGTAAAATATGTATACACTTTTTTTATTCATTTATTTTAGAATTTATGTTTTAAAACTACATTATTTTTATTTGGTCATGTATTCACAAATTGTGTTATTTTAACACTAAAAAAATGTTAAATACCAATTTAACATCAAATATGTAAATAATCATATTATATTAAATTAATTCTCCATTAGATTAAAAATTCAATACAAAAATTTTAAAGAAAGGATTAAATTTAATAAAAATAATATTTTATTGTGTAAAGAATAAAAATATTTTTATATGACAATATTCTATTTCAAACAAATTTTCATTTTACGCAATTTTCTAATTTTAATATCCCGTAAATCAACTGTTGTCCTCGAATCAGGAATCCATAATGCATGAAACTTGATACGATAAAATAAATCATCTTTTTGCGCGTGAAGCGCATCGAGTTATCGGACATTCTTTTTGATTGAAAACTCCTTAGCAGCTGGTAAAACATGGAATATCGATCGATCTTCAACAAGTCACGCTCTTTCTCGAGTAGAGAAACGTTTTATCTAGAATTTGATTTGTTCAACGACCAGCGCGATTAAGTTTCTGCGTGCGAGAACGAGAATGCTGGTGAGGGCAAACTTAGAGCAAGTTATATTATAGCCGCATCTCAAATAATGTCTTTAAGCTACAAAGCTGATGGAGGC
>NW_017259548.1:375747-376523 GCF_001594045.1 Atta colombica | reverse complement strand
TATATATAGGAATATATATATATATATATTCCTGGCCATGACGGCGCGAAAGTAGCAGTTTGTCGGACCGGTAACGCGTATCCGTCGGATTCCAAATCTGTAGCGCGCAGTTTCTTTCGTTATGGGCGTAGATACATCAAGACGGGTTCACCTACATTCTGTGAGTCCAGGCAAATAATTCGTGATAAGACAACTCTGGACGACTGGATCGTTGTGTGCGTGCGTGTATACGAGGAGGCAATCGTGGAAGAGAGCGTAGAAGAGCGGGGCTGCGTGCTTGCCGGTAATCACGCGCCGGGATAAAGTTATTCCAGAGCATAAATAACCGACATGTCTGGAATAAGGCATTAATTTGTGTTATTTATCGACCATTACGCGGCAAAGAAACATTCGCATGGGAAATAATGTATCATTCTCAACACGCGTCCGCGACGAACCCGGACGGAGAATCACGAGGATGATTTTGGAATACCAACGAACCAACATGCAGGACGCAACGAAAAGGGCCTTGTTGTACGCGAAGTTACGTAATCCATTATGGAGACGGCTGATTTTTCGGAGAGAAATGATATTGTGGATTTTATGCATCAATTTGGCAGTTATCATAGAATCTCTTTTAGCAAATCCTGTAACTTGTTCATTACAACACATAAATGTTGAATTAACATCTTAGATGTAATAAACATAGACTATGCCTTCCCTGATCTTAGAATCTTGTTAGAACATGCTTCTTTAGAAAGAACATCGGCTTCTTTCTTCAATTTAAAGAGAGGAGA
>NW_017259548.1:367314-375647 GCF_001594045.1 Atta colombica | reverse complement strand
GAGAGAGAGAGAGAGAGAGAGAGAGAGAGAGAGAGAGAGAGAGAGAGGAAAAAAATTCAAGATACCTTCATTTTAAAAAAGTGACAATTTCATAGAAATGTATTCACTTTTCCTACACAGCATAGATCATTCTAGCAATATTACAACATCTATGTTCTAGAATCAACGTTGAAAGAACATTGTAGAAACGAAGAACGTTCAATGTTGAATTTATATTTTGTAGACATTGCAATTCAATATTCAGGAACATTGTGATTCATTCAATATCATATCAAGAATATCACATCTTCCAAGAATGTCCACAGACTCCCTAAATTAATTTTCACACACAAAATTAAATAAAAACTTTCAAAATACATTTCATTTACTTTCATCTTGGAGCCCTTGGATCGTCTTCAAGAAATTATTTTATTATTGTAAAACACCGGGATGAAGAATCTTATAACGCTGCGCCTTTTATATTCTACCTTGTAGGATTTTTTATTTATGAGAAATAGAACTTCGCCGCATTCATCTAGTGGCGGTATCGCATACTGCTCCCTAAAGCTCTAAGAGTACTAAAGTAGCACAAAATCGTTCATTTTGGATCTGATATTATACACTGATAATACTAAACTTATTGAATTACAGCTATTAGGCAAAAAAATGGTGGTCGAAATAGCCAATAGGAAAGTTGTCAGTATTTCGGCTCAGGGTAATTATTTAGAATATTCCCCCTCCCCCCTCACCTCAAATTTTAATAAAAATATATTTATTCGATATTTTCACTCAAAACGAAAGAATCTAGCAAAAAATGCAGCGGTCGGCCTCGTGAATCGAGTTATTAATCGTTAAAGTTAAAGATTAAGATATTTATCATCCCAATTTGATACAGCTCTATGTATACATTTTACATTAATTACACAAATTCACTGCTTTAAAAACACAAATTATCTGCTTCACTGCTAACGCAAAGAATTTGTGTGCTTAAAGCAGTGAATTTTTGTTTGTAAAGCAGTGAATTTGTGTTTTTAAAGCAGTGAATTTGTGTTTTTAAAACAGTGAATTTGTATTTTTAAAGTAGTGAATTTGTATTTTTAAAGCAGTGAATTTGTGTTTTTAAAGCAGTAAATGTGTTTTTAAAGCAGTGAATTTGTGTAATTAATGCAGAACGTATACATAATGCTATATTGAATCAAGATGATGAATATCTTAACCTCTAAAAATTTCCAACTTTAACGCTTAATAGCTCGATTCACGAGACCGATTGCTGAGTTTTTTTTTTGCCAGATTCTTTTGTTTTGAGTGAAAATACATCAAATAAGTGTATTTTTATTAAGATTTGAAATGGGGGGATTATTCTAAATAATTATCTGACTCAGATAAAAGAGTTGCGTTGTTCTTGGGTGAGCGACTTTAGTTTCAAGTTGCAACAATATAGCAATTAGTATAGAACAATCAACATAGATTCGATATATAGAACAATCAACATAGATTCGATGTTAAAAAAGTATTAACACTTAAATATTCAACATTACATCTCAGCAGCGTTCTTTTATCGTTTTATACTGCACGGATTGCATACTGATTAATTCCTAATACTAAATGGACAGGAAATAATGGACGCATTTGGCTGTATTTTATAGCGCAGTTTCAATTATCTCGCGTTATCGCAAATGGGAGATCGTTTCATAAAGATGGCGCAATTATAATACAGCGATAAAAGGCATGCTTCAATAAGCGAAAATGGGGCAATAATTAAGTCAGTCGGCGTTGCTGCCAGATTGTCGGCGAGTAACTTAATTTCTTGAATAACAGTCTCGAGGAATTTTTACTCAGCCTAAGTGGTAAACTTAAGAAGGTATTCGCGTGCGCATTGCGTATGTTGGGCGCGTAATTACTTGCGCAGTGACAGCTATTTCTTTAAAACGAGGAATGCCGTACCGTTACATTCGCTCAAATAATTCGATTAATTGCAGCGTGTACTTTTCGTTTAATTGAGAAATATATTTGTTTTATAAAATATTATATTCAACTGCTTATTAACTATAATTCTAAATTATTGTACGGCAAAAAGATTTTTCTCTCGAAAATTGCTGTAACATGTAATTTCTAAATTTATTAAGATTTATTACAAATTATAAAGATGCAGTAGATTCTCACTAACTCTTTAGTTTTAGAGATTCAGTTTTAGATGTATATCATGTATATCTGTGCTTATTAACTTTTAATTGTATTGCTAGCCGGAAATTACTTATTCTAGACTGCGAAATGACGTATTAATGAAATATTCGATTGTTTTTTTACGGTGTATCACGCCACCGTTTTATGTTATAATTATTGGCTGACAGTTCGAATGCATTGGATATCTTAGGCGAGACGTTATACATCTTTCATCATAAATATTCATTTCCAGAACATAAATATTCAACGCGCGTTATAATTGATCTAGAACCTAACATCGACGTTGTTAAAAGGTTTAAAAATAGAATGTCGTGTAAATCGGTCATTAGTTTAACACCCACTCAATGAACTGGAATAACAAACGTCCCTTTTGCGAGGTATTTAAATTAAAATGATCTAAAACTTCGATTTCAAGTTGATGGATGATAACTTTAGATGGCGGCAGATACATGTTCGGATTCACTGTCGATAAGAGCATTATCTTCCATTATCTTATTGCACACGTATCTATCTTAAATTTCTGTAACGGCGTGAAGTTACTATATTGCGCAAAATTCTATAATCGCTGTACAAACACGAAAGAGAAAGCATGATTCTATCGAATTGTATTACGTGACGAAACGTACGAAAAAATGAAGAACACATATAGCACAGTATTATTATTTCAGTAATGTTCCAGAATTATTGCAGTAATATTGCAGTGCGTTGTAATAATGTTGCCGCAAGCTTTTATACTGCATAGAAAATGACTGCCGAATGATAGTTTTAGTTTGATAAGAAGTTGCCTCCGAGATACATTCAATTACATTGATAAAAAAATGAATGCTTGTCGACATTTTTTTTTTAAACCGTACTATTTATTAAATATTAAATATTACAAGTCATTTGATTGTGAAATCGCCATTTCAATGATCTCATTTATTACCATTCAAATATATGAATGAATTCAGCTAGAAAAGTTTTTTCAAGGAATTATTCACGATTCCGCTATGTATATTTAATTATATCTATCATGATGTAATAAAATATCGCTAATAGAGTAGACAAGTTTAAACGGAACAACGAAAATAGCGTTAATCGACATTAGCACGAGGGAAGCTGAAAGATGTACATTTGTTGCATCCTCCGTCCCTGCCTTGAAGAATCTCGTGGAAGGGGCTATCCCCAATGAATTATGAACTCGACAGGGCAGCGTGGCCGCCGCAACATTAATTGGGTCTATCGCCCAAACGAACACATGTCGGATTACTCGTCCCACTCTGCCGGTACATATACATACATCAGGCAGCAGCAGCAGCAGCAGCAGCAACAGCAGCATCATCGTGCCAAGAAACAGAAGTAGAAGGAGAAGAAGAAGAAGAAGAAGAAGAAGAAGAAGAAGAAGAAGAAGAGAAAAAGAAAAAGAAGAAGAAAAGAAGAAGAAGAAGAGAAGAAGCGGGAAGTGCGTTGGAGAAACGGTTAAAGAAAGAGAGAGACGTAATGAGAAAAAGAAGGAGCGGAGATCGAGACAAGTCTGTTCTTTCATTAATCAGCGATTAAGCCTCCTGGCCTCGGCCTTTATGAATTATTATGATACCACATCTCACGACATCGCCATCAGTCACGACCCGTCGTGTATCTCGGTAACTATCTCCGGGGCCGCCTGGCAGACGTGTTTACATTTATCACCGTCATCTTTTCAGCATGCTTGATTTATCTTCCGCGCATTATCATCTGGCACTTTGACATTTTGTTTGAATGGATAAGAGTGGCTAATGTCGTTCTCCCGAGTCTCCGGGGACGCGGCGGTGGCGATGGCGAGAACACACAAACGCGGATTAAGAATTGTAGATTGCGCGTACATGAAATATCGCATTTCGTCGCGATATCGCCAGATGCAGAACATCGTGACGCCTATTTCCGGTGTCTGTCGATAAATAATGTGTCTTGCGCAGTGATAGCACGCTTTATCCGAAACATCCTGTAATTAACATATGTCAAAAATTTACAAGCCTACTTAAAAAATAACCATATCTAGAACATTTCGCGTTTGTTACAATGTATAAGGCAACTCTTTGCATATCTTTTAGTAGTTGTTGCGCTCTCATTTTCATACACTCGATGCCTCGAAACATATTTTCCAGCGTTATCGGAAATGTCTATCAGAGATAACGCACAGCTCCAGTTCCACGCAATATATACAATACATTTACGCAATAGGCATTATTACAATCATTGTTGTTGCAAATATTACTATCAGATAACGCTCTTACATAAATTTAATAGTAAAATTTTCAATGGAGCGCGAATGTAGACTGATTAGTCATCCATACCCAGAAACGACGTGCTCCTCATCCATCATTATCCACCCAACAGTCACTCCATTAATCAAGTATGGTGACATCTTGACGCGTTCGGTTATTGATGCTTTTTCTTACTGCAGTTAATACCGGTTTTGAATTGATAACGTCATTCGGACTAACGCGATGCACCCGATATTGATCGCCCGTCTTGATATTTATAATTACCCGATGCGTTACATGAATCTCAAGAAAAATATCCTCTCGTATAAGAAAACAGGCAGAAGAAGCAATCACTGAGTTAACAACTAATTGAGTGAAGTCGCGAAGCATTTAAAATACTGAGTGATTAACGAGATATAATGACTGCCAGACTGCCTTTTTTTTATAATTAGCATATTAGAGAGTTTGTCCGTTTTCTTCCTTGACCTTAATTATCTTTCGAGTGACATACCGCATGAGGAATAAATCTGCAGATTTTTTGTAAACAATATTACGACAGCGCATTAACGAGTTTATTTATCAATGCATGCAATACATAAAACACTCTCTGAAGCTGAATCAGTGGATAATCATTGATATCACTGCCAAGTATGCCATTGGTAATCGGTGAATTAAATGTGAGATCCCTAATCTAGTTAATCTTTATTATGTGATCTAATTAACCTTGTTTTAGTGCTTAAATTCAATGGCATTGGAAAATTGAAATTAACGTGCATCAATAGTTTTAGTTTATTTTAGTTATATAATATAATATTATATAATATTTAGTTATATAATACATTCTCAAACATTCTTCCTTTTTTAGTTGAACTCACTTCTGATGATTATCAGTATGCCACTGGGTAATTAGTGACTATTCATTGATTCAAATTTAGAGAGTAGATTCAAACGCTACAGTTAAATTTGGCAGTCGTAATATTCTCGAAATAGCTGCTTAGATTGGGAATATTTGAGTGTAGTATATGTACTTAATCCAAACGGTGCAATCGATACTTAATATTCAGCAATTTTCGTTGATTTTCTCCGTTATATTGTGGCTTTTACTCGCATTCAGCGATATTATGGAGAACATTGTATCACTCTCGATTCACGATCAAATTAAATACCCGAGTTATCGATACCGATATCCAACGATGGACGATTCGCTCAGGAAAACGCCGTCACTTCGCGCGATAGGTCCGACTATGGTACTTTCACGCGCGACACCCGGCCTTAATTGAATTTATGTACCGTTTTATTTCGCGTTTCAGATTTTCGTGCCAATCCCCGATAAATCTGTCGGCATTAATAATCATAAGTGTAAGTTACGACCGGACCAATGGCCCAATAAAAGCTACGATGAAGCTAATGCTGAAAGAGAGGTAAAGAGAGGAGGGTGGCGGATAGAACTGAATAGGGATAAAAAGATAGAGGGGAACGAGAGAAAGAGAAAGAAAGAGAGAGAGAGAGACCGAAGCGAACGTGAGGATTAATGCTAATCAAGAATAAATTATAATCATACTAACGTTCCTGTACCGAATGGTGAACGCTCATAGGAATAAGGGGAGGCTTTAATTTATTGGACGACCGAAAAGACATTGCGCGTAAGCGCATAACTTGTGTTTATCAGAATCCGGCCATTTATTCCTGAAACATATTACCGGTTTAACTGCCAACCGAATAGCTATTTTATTTTAGGGATCTTCATCGTGCGCTGGTGTGCGAACGGTACATACGTGTTTAAAATGCGGATATTATGACAGAGCGACGATGTAAGTTGCATCAGTATTTAACTTCCGATAATGTGCGAAGATGTTCGCAAATGTCATGTTGCGAAAAATTATGTCGGCTTTACGTATAAATATTTCCTCCAAGAACATACGTAAATGTTTTAAATATAATATCCTTTCGCGATTTCGTTCACACAAGAAGCCTGTAAAAAAATTTGTAATTTTTAAGGATGTCCCAGAATAGTTTATGAATGTCTTCTATACGTGTCATTCTATACATGTACTGTATTTTTTTTAACAATATATGAGATAGTTGTATCAATCATTATAAGCATATTTATGGAAACAAGGATATTAATGTATGTATAGGAATAAACAAACAATCGCACAATAATTTATTTATAATTATTTATTAGATTATTTTAACTAATTTAGTTTAACTCATTTAATTTTAATTGCAAAAAGCATTTAGAGTTTTAAAATAAAAGATAATTAAAATTAACCAGACAATATTCATATCAGTTATATTAAAGGTTTTTTAGATTTATAGAAATGAACTGTAATTCATTTTGTCAGGTTGCGAAAAATTATCGTCTTCCCGTATAAATATTTCCTCAAAGAATACAAGTGTTTGCAATAACATCATTTTACGATTTTTCATGTTCACAAAGAAACTCTCTCAACCTAAAATTAAAATTAAAAATTAATATTTTTTAGAATATCTCAGAATATTATTCACTCCATTCTATGCACATATTATAGAGCACAATAATAAAAAAAAAACAGTTACAACAGTCATTATAAGGAAATTTATGGAAACAAGAATATAAACGTAATTATTTACAATTATTTATTTGATTATTATTTTAACTTAGTTTGACTTTTTAACTTATTAATTCACAAAGCGTTTAATGTTTTAAAATAAAAGAGACAAGTGTTATACTAAAAGTCCTTTTTTTTATTAAATTTGTAGAAATGGATTGTAATCTCGCAGATGGCACGATTGTTCAAAGGCCATGACTTTGACGCTGTTATTAACTTCTTCAGAAGGTTGCGGAAAAAGGTGTATTCTCGTGGGATGCGCTTACTTTGCGATATATCCACGAAATTGAATAAACTAAGCAATTCAATATCCATCATCTTGCCTCAAAGTCACTTATGTGAACCTAGGATCAATGGCTTTTGGTGAATGGAAATGAGTTCATACACAAAAGACGTCAAAATACAATATGTATCAGAAATTAGAAACTTCGGTATAACATAACACATTAAACATTCAACATAAAACATTCTTAATACGTCATTTATCATAAATAATTTATAATAGATATATTAGAAATTTCCAATATAATCAATTGAGATAAATATCTATCAAATAAATTCATCAAAACAGATTAATAAAAATTCATAAGAATCTGGCTGTGATGTCATAAATTTTTATGGCTTAATGGAGAAGTACTATATTATTTATGTAAATCAATATTAAAATTTGATTGTTAAAAATGCGATGTGCGTAAAACGAGAATTGACATTGCATGTTATATATCAATCTCTGTCTCCAGTCAAGTCTATAATTAATTTCGCAAAACGTAACGACAAATATTTTGAATCGATTATCTCAGCGTGAATTATTTGCGCGACATACATTACATTTTTAATCTTTCATTAAGTTGCAAGAATTTATCCTCGTATCGATCACCAATTTAGAATATCATTGAGAATTACGATTCTTCCAAGAGTACGGCGATAATAATTAAAATGACGAGGCGAGCGATTACGTACATAATTGAAATGACATGGTTAATGGAAAAAAGAAACATAAGACTCACTGATTATAAGGAGTAACAATTTATCGCATACGTGATATTTTAACGAATGGATTTCTTTTTTAATCTGTCACATATACACGCATATACATATAGCCATCGACTTTCATTTCCCCATCCTCGATATAATACATAAATAAACCTTTCATGACGATAATTTACTATTGCGGCAGGTGTTGGGTGATTATAGAGTAACATGCGAATGCGCTGAATCGAGCTTCAATTAAGACATGTAAATAAAGTACACGGTATGATCATGTACCTGATTTTATATATGTATAATAATTATATATATAATATATATATTTATATATGTATACACATTATATGAAAATGTTTTATATATATATATA
>NW_017259548.1:362859-367170 GCF_001594045.1 Atta colombica | reverse complement strand
ATATAATATATAGATATAATATATACTTGTTCTATATGTATATTATAATATAATTGTAATTACAATTAAATTATATTATATAATTTCCTATATAAAACATAATACAATACCGATAATTCATTCAATGTCAAGCTAGAGCCGTGTTTGTGAGATAATGGACTCGGTAGAATGATAAAAAACAAGCGATCGACTTTTTCGTAGGACACTTATCATGGTAGTTTCGCGTACGAGACTTATGCTGAGAAACGAGAAGCGAGGGAACGGGGGATCGCGCAGGGCACCGCTTATTTACTCAGGCCGCGAGTTGATGTATGGTCCGCTGCTGGACGTTGTCGGTGCCTTTCATTCGGCCGCCTCTCTCGCAGAGACAAGAGATAACCTCGCCTCTGATCAACGACTCTCCGCTACTCTCTAAAGGCTCCAACGCTACATGATCCAAGCACGGGGTCGGCATGAATCTCAGGCCATTCATGGCGGTGTGACGTCGTCGGGACCACGTCGTTGAACGTTACAGGCGCGGACGTATACACGAGTTACAAACACATGATGCTGCTTGGGACACCCTTCGTTCGAATAAAGAGAATATTTTTTTCCTCAAATGTGGAGAATATCTGAAATCATATACTTTAACCAAATAATTGTTTTTGTAAATAATTATTTTTGTAACTGCAAAATGTTGAATTATATAGGGTATGAGCAACATGTGTCAATAATGAAGAATTTTTAGAAATCCTGTTATTATTTTTAAAAATCCTGAATTGTTAGTATGGAAAAATTGATATTATATAATATGATCCGAACTATATAAGTCCAAAATCGGAACACGAAAATGTTTTATCATAAAGTGTTCTTGTAGAAACTTAATATTATTATACAATTATTTTGTATATTAATGATGCTTCCTTTAACAATTCAAAACAAATAATTCAAAATACAGTTTGAAAGCTCAACATAACCTCAGATGATTAATAATATGATTCAATATTAAATATTGTTGCAACATCAAAAATCGTCCATAGACCAGAGGTCGCTTATATAAGTCTTTTAAATGGAGATCCTAACAAGAGTCCGAACCGTGTTTTGTATGAAGGACTTTTAGTTTCAACAAAATCACACAAAAGAGAAGAATATTTTTTCTTTTTTATCGTTTTTTTATCTCTTTCTCTCCCTCTCTCTTTTCAAAAGTTATTAAAACATGGCGGATCAATCAAAAGTAATTGTTTTATGTCCATGTTGTATTTTTATTAGAGAGAGTCTCTAATTTAAAAATTTTAAATGATTTTCCCCAAAAATGTCTTTAAGACGTCTTTAAACTTCCTATATCTTGATTTTTATTGTCTTCGGAAGAATCGACCTCTGGAAAATTTATCGTCGATAATTCGTATTCTAGTTCAAGCTATTTTACATTCTGCGAGAAACGACACGCTATATTTGATTTCAATGGATTTTTCGCATTGCGTAGAAACGGCGGGAGTTAAAGTCGGTCAGAGTTGAAGCTGGATCGTTTCTGGATCCGCCCCTGGGCAACACTGTGTGGCGTTGATCGTGTAACAAACGCAATACTGCCTACGAGGATATACGTGAATTAAATGACGCTTACCGAGCGATGAAACGGGCGCTTGGAGTTTATCGTCGTGTAACTTGTGTGCATGCGCCTGTTAACACGTTTGCTCGCGGTAAGATTACGCGATCTGACATAACGTAACGTAATGTAACATCTCTCGTGCGCGCGCGAGAGACGAAATTACGGCGCGATTTTCACGACCGTTTCATCGCGGTGCGATCGGATGTACAATCGGAATCGGATGTACACGTGTTTAGCCACGTCGTTCTCTTCGATTAATGTTTTCTCGAGTTGCGTCACCGTAATGCGGATACGGAGTGTAGAATAGATTTAACAACGCGCATTTTATGATTATAAATACGAATGGTTCGACGTTTTATCGTCCTGTTTAAATAAAGAAAATTTATGATACTTCTGAGAAAACTTTGCTCGTGCATTTCTCCGCTATTAAATTTATGTCAGGAATGTTGGTTTTTCAACAACCTTCATTAAGTCTAAAAGTTAGTGTTTTTCGTTGTAATATTTTATTTATTAATTAAATTTTAAAAAATTAAAAAATTTGTTACGAAAAATTATCGAACTTATGATAACAAATTTTAGAAATTTACTAGAATAGTTTATTACTTCAGGCTTATGCCAAGAAGGGACTCGGTTTATAATTTCTTTTTTTATTAACATTATACATTAATCTTTTAATTAATAGCTAACTGAAATTCAATATAGTTAAATATTACTATTACCTAAACCTGAAACTACATTTTTTTTTATTTTTTGTATTCTAAATATCAGTTTTTCTAGTCAGATATTTTACACTAATTTACATTAATATTACGTTTTATATTCATTAAATTGCTTAAAATCCCTTCGAGTTGCTTGAAATCTTGAAAAACTTTTTGAATTTAAAACGAAATATATATATTCGGGCGTTGAAGAGAGAGAGAGAGAGAGAGAGAGAGAGAGAGAGAGAGAGAGAGAGAGTAAAATTTTTGAATGCAAAAAGTACAAGCAACGCGAATAGTTCTATTGCAGTTTTTATGCAAAATCATCTTTTTCCTAAACGAGAGTTATACAAAAAAAAATTATATTAAACCATCAAAATAATTATATATTGAAGGCTCAAAAAAAAATTGAGTGCTCAAACTGATTGCTAGAATGTCAAAATCTTTTGCAGTATTATTATTATATTATCTATATTTCCTGCATAATTATTTTGATAGTTTCCAACATAATTATTTTCATAAGTTGTAGTTAGCCTGATTTTTTAATATACTTCAGCAAAATTGTTTTTTTCGTGTAGTAATAATATTTTTCGTCAAATGAGAATAAGTGTAAGAGTCACAGCTCTTTATAATATACTTTACAAACCGCTTTCCGATGCAACGACTGTTTCGCACATGGTATATCATTTAAATCCCGGATACAAGAATGTGAACCCACATTGTGTGGTCTAAAACGCAAACGCTCCAAGATCCAATGAACGATACAGAACGTCTTTGCAACGATGGTGGTTACCATCCGCTGTACAAATAATGCGGGCAATGCAAACGGTAGGAATCACGTGGAACGCTGTGGCGCAAATTCAATCTCCGTACACGGATTCGGAATTCTTGAGAGCTGTTCAGCCACCGACAATGGAAATCAACTTCTCAGTTCGGCCTTATACACGCTGCAATGAACTACACTTTTCAATTTAAATAATTTATAAACCACAAATTAAATGTAACGTACTATGCTCTATGAAATTTATACGAGAACTTTTGGATAATTCAGATTAAAGTCTACAGAATTTGAATAATTCAGATTAGAGACATTACAGAATGTATTAAAAAACAGTATTATCGTGTTATGACACATTAAATTTGCAATAAAATATAGATTAAATTAAATTCATTTTTATATCCAAAATGAAAACAGTTTCTCTACATGGAAAAACAATTTAGCTAGATATAGATCTGAAAATATAATAATTTTCTTGGATTATCAAAATAATTAATATTAATAAATAATTCAGATGATCCAAATCTGTGAATGGAAATGGAATCGAGATTAAAATTAATCATTTGTGAAAATGGGCATTAGAGGTGCATCTTTTAGAACGTAAGTCTAAACTTGAGTGTCAAAGAGATACCATCGTTTGCAACCGACGGGTTAGAATTTATCATCTGATCGTGGTTGCATTTGGGGCATCGGACATAAAAATCCGTCGATTCGCGCATAATCCCATTCCCTAGGATACCTTCGCCAGCGATATTATGGATCACCGTATAAATAATGCGAGCGATGCGAGCGGCACGGCGGTTGCCGTTGCGGGACACGAATGAATCGTATCTCCGCACGAAGCTCTGGAATTCTCGCGGCACTGGCTACCGATACAGGCCGCCAACAATGGAAATGGACTCCGCGGGCATTGGGTGGCCCCTACAAGTGGCCCTGCATTCCAACATCGAATCTGCTCGAAATGTGAGCACACATGCAACGCGGAACGAAGACCACGAGTGTAGTTTCGCGCCCCGATCTCTCGGACGCATGCATACCGGCATCGCTAACAGATCGGCCAATTTTCGACTTGGATATGTTAAGACCTCCCACAATGTAGCGGCCACTTTGGAGCTTCGCTCCGTATCTACGGCATACGATACTCTGGAGTCCTTCGTCGCTCGCGACGTCTCTTGAAAGTTATGTTTTTTATATCGTTATCAGAAACGATAAGCAGCGACTGTATGTAGATATATTTTATTACGGTATGT
>NW_017259548.1:358290-362759 GCF_001594045.1 Atta colombica | reverse complement strand
TTTTTAAACGAGAGAAAATGATAAGAGAGGTTTCGAATAAAGTTAAAAATAGTGTTTCTATAATAAGCTAAAAATACACTTCTCGCTTGAGAGAAATGAAGCTTTTTCTCTCTTTTCGGAATATTTATAATTCGTAACATTTATATATAATTAGCACTAATTAATTCTAGATAAATCACCTAATGATATAATATGGTTACAACTTGAAATATATCTTATTTTTTGTTATTAGAATAGTAAAGCAGTGTTACTTTCCTTATAGATAGAAATAGACTATACATCTCGCGATATTCTGCGTAAAGTGATGGAAATATGGATATCAATTGGACATAGCTGTTTCTCGTCCCAAAATCGAATGCGTAACCGTAACTGCCAATATCTGCAAATTGTTCGGGTGCTACGCGAGGAACGCGTACTCAATTTCCGAAAGTCTCGCGACGCAAAACGATCGGGCTAGATTCTGACGAGCTATAATCCACCAGACTCGCGCATCTGATCGAACGAGCGGCATTCCTCGAAGAACGAAGAAAGCGATCGGCTGGATCGGGCATGACAGGAATGAATTTCGGGCAAGTGGGGTGGTGACGGTCTCTCTCTCTTTCTCTCTCTCTCTCTCTCTCTCTCTCTCTCTCTCTCTCTCTCTCTCTCTCTGTTCTCTTCCTCGCGGCAGCGGCGAAATGTTACCGATGCGCACACAGAGACACGGGGTTGGAAGCGGCTCCGATGAACAGAGCCGCATTGTTTGTCGCGGGAGGCATTCCCCGCTGTCGGCTGTCACCGGAAACATTCATTACAGCGTGTCGCCTGCTAGGAATCACTAATGTATTCGGCGGCGGATCGGTTTTCGGCGCGGCGAGGAGCTTCGCGGAATCGGAAATTCATATCGACAAAAAAAATGCCGTCGGCTACTCGTCTTGTTACCACAATTAAAAGGACTGAAATCAATGTAGCTTCGGTAGCTTGTCTCCTTTCGTCGAATAACTCGTTAGCAATCGAATCAGGGGATAAAAGAATGTGTGATGTAGAATATTTTTCGTTATATGGTATTAAACAGTAGCTAGAAAAATTCGTTGATTGCGAGTGCTGCTGCTAAATTTTTTGTTTGTTAATTTAATCCTGAGCTATAAAATACATTTTAGTTCGAAAGCGTTTGAAGTACAGGATGTATGTAAATGAATTTCAGCTTTATAGTGATTAATAGAGAAAGATTTAAAATTTTTCGCTTCGCGTCCAAACAATCCGTTATTATAGGATTATTGAGGATTAATTTGTGTTATATACTTCAGCTTTGGATCTTTAGGATACTTTATAAGTTTTTTAAAATCGACCTATTATAATAATTACCTGATTGTTTGCTTGAATTAGGAATTGTAAGATTCACAAAGATATTATTAAGCGCCAAGATCCGCTTTGACCGAATATAGTCTTCTTCACTTATTTGTGAATTTTTGAATTTGCGCTTCACATTCTTGCACAAATATATTCACTAAATTTTATAAAAATAAAATCTCATTCGGTAGGCGTAGCGTGGCTTATATAATTCTTAATTATGTTGTCAAGCATTTTATTTGCTCGCACCTGGTGCGGTCCCTCCGAGCGTGTTAGGGTGATAGGCGTCAACACGACGTACAGTAGGAGGAGAGTATCCAGATAATTTGACAGGCAGCATGGTCCCTTAATAACTCTGTCCAGAGGGAATTGTGATGTAATCTAACAACTCTATTGCGATGCAAGGGAGATTAAGCAGACATAATTTTTATCTTAGAACATTTTGGGAGTGCGCTGAGAAAAAAGTCTGATACATAGTAATAGCAACCAATCGTAATAATTACTAAGTATTTAAAAAGTAAAATTAGCGTTTGGTTACTTTTGATTAGAAGTCTGTTTTTTATCGGTCAGAAAAAAAAAAACGTTCTACTTTGCCTAATCTTCAAATATATATCTATTTCATTTTAGATAGTACAAGTGTATACTAGTCTAGCTAACAAAGAACAAACTTAATATTAATCAAACATTTGATCAATATTATTATTATTTCACCAAAGTTTCAATAACTATTAAGCTGCTAGTAGCAGCTTAAATCGAAGATCTAAATTAATTTACTTTGTATAGAGGAATATTATTATTTTAGTTTGATTGTGTTCAAGTCCGAAAGTAATCACTATCGTATAGAGATGAATTTATTTAGCATATACTGCCCTTTATTTCTTTATTTAATTGCGAGTATCTTCATTTAATATTCCTAATCATTGTTTCGATCATGGTATCGATAAGTAAAACCACGCCGCGCTCTTGGATGTTTTCTCGAAGGTGCGCAACTCCCGCAGAAACATTTCTATGCGAGAAGAGAAGAACGGAGAAAAACGGATGAAACGCGAACGGATGGGCCAACTACCGAGGTTTATAGGTTCCCGGAACGCCGTTCTGAGAGCAGGTTAAGTCAAATCGAACGCGCGTGTGAACGCCCCTCATAACCGTCACTTTCTTCGGTTGCCGGTCGATCATCAGCGGAGTCTACTGCTCCTCGTCAAGTATACCTCTGGTCAAGCTTGCTACCTCGTTCGGCTTCGATAGGGAGCGAACGAGGGCCGCGCGAAAACGTAGCTCTCTTGGGTCGTAGCGAATGGTGGCGTCGCTAGCACAGCCGGTTGTTATCCGACTGTAAGTATACAGAACCGCGCAACGTAGAAGGGGGAGGGGCGAAGTGCACACATCGGTACACAACTGTGTAATTTGAGGGTAATTCCGCGAGTCGTATAACCTGTAGGTAATGCCAGCAGGCAGGCAACCAGCCAGAGAGGAGAGTGCATCAGTACGCTGCTCGTTTCGTTTAATTGGTCGTTCCCGGGTTTACGAGGTTTCGAGCGAGGCGCTAGGACAACGGAGATAGAGAGGGAGAGAGAAAGAAGGAAGAGAGAGATAGAGAGAGAAAAACGAGAGAGACGAGGACCGCAAAGGATACGAACTCGTCTCTGCTATTACTAAAATCGATGAAGGTATCTTTATTCTCAAGAACGAATCTTTGATAATTATTCCGTTAATTTTAGGAGTCGTTTCGCTTTGAGAATTGTTCTTTGTGCGAAGCTTATAACTCGAGCAGAACAAAAAATCATGACATATTAAAATGGCGTCAAAATGGTTCTTAAATGATTATTAAAGGTCTCACTTTTCGATCAGTCATGATTCATTTTAATGTCATTCTCGATTTTATATCGTGGTCTGTTATTTTGCTTGGGAATATCCTATATGAGCACGATAATAAATAATCCAAACCATCTGAATCATCTGTTTGCAATATTCGTCGAGCACTGTTTCAAGAACAGCTGGTGCAAAATACACTTTTATCATTGTCGCCCAGGCGTCTAAAGTTATACCTCCAATTTATCGTTTTTAGTCATGCAAATAAGTAGTAACGAACGATATAAATTATCTCGAGGATGTAGACTATATGTAGAGACATAATAATCTTCCATAAGAAACGAACGCATAATCAAGTCGTTGAATGAGTTTATTGGATCCTATTCGAAGCGTTGTAATTAGTCTTCATTAGACCTGGCTCACGGCGACCGTCCCAATTTCCTGGCGATTGTTTATGCCAACGCTGTTCGCGTCCTCAAATCAATTTCAACGTCGCCGAGCGAATCACATAAGGTATAACGTACGCACGTAGGAAATGCGAGCAGAGGGTTTAATATCGCCCGCCGAGATAGAAGCAATAAATGCTTGTCGAGTAAATCAGGATGAAGCGCCATCGAGGAGCGCGTAATGGCCGCATTAAGTGAATAACTCACGGTTGCAGTGTCAGACTCTGGGGGGGAGGGATGGCGGCGGCGTGAGGTAGGCGTCGGACTGTTAGGAACTGTTAGGGGTGATAGCGGTGCCATCAAACAACTTTACGGCGTTAAGTGCTCGCCCGGCACCGGCTGCTGACGCATTACCAACCTAATTTCTGCCAAATACCGACGTGCAGGCGGCGCAGTGAAACGTGTGCATTAGCGCGCCGTTGACGGATGGAGGATCCGTTTGATCTTCCGGTGGTGTACAGCGTACGGCTAATGGCAACCGATTATTTTCGGTCAGGCCGCGCGTTAGGAACGCATTTCGTCGTGTTTCGTTGCCTGCTCCTTTCTTGAGCCCTTTCTTTTCTCCCCTTTCCTTGACTTCTGTCTATATCGTTTATACACACCATTAAAAACGCGTTATGTTAGCTATTATGTAATAAAAATGGCTCATTTATAATTACATATATCGATTTTTCTTCGTTAATTTTTTTCAATAATTCTCGTCCATTGCGAATTCGTTTATATGAATTACATTTTCGACGAAAGTTATAAGGTGAATGTCTTAGCTCAATGTGCCTAGAAAAATTAATATATTTGGTTATTAAGATATTTGCCAATAAAAATGAAAATGGTACAAAAAGAAGTTAAGTATATTGTATTAAAATAAGTAATAAAAACAATTTTTTA
>NW_017259548.1:347857-358190 GCF_001594045.1 Atta colombica | reverse complement strand
TTTATAGTATGTCTTAACATTTTCGAATTTTTTAAAAATATATTATATATTATATATATTTAAATATATTAAATATATTATATTGACCTAAACATATAGTGTATTTTTCATGATTATGACGAACAGAAAATTTTGAATTTTTAAAAATTTCGGTTCAATCAGTAATTTATTTATATTACTAGTTCAATCAGTAATATATCTATGAAATTCACTTAAGTATAATTCTTTTTTATATTTATACGTGGAAAGGATAATTTTACTGAAATATTTAAAAATTGAATTAAATACAGATTTGAAGATAATTTTATGGAACTATCAAAATAATTACATAGAAACTTAAACATGATGAATAATATAAAAAAGGTTGATATTTTAACAGCTTCAGCTTCCTACATAATTATTTTGATAGTCTAATAAAACTATTTTCAGATCTGTATCTGTATTTAGCTAAATTTTTAGATATTTCAGCAAAACCATTCTTTTCGTGTACAGGATTTTTCAATCACCGACAAAATAAAGTTTTATGAAGTGAATACTAATTTTTTGTTTGATACCATTAATTGTTAATAATATAAAACTGATAATATAGAACGCCTTTTTAATTACCTTTTTAATTCAATCATTGAAACGTTTAATATCACTTTTCCGAAGCTCTTCGGTTCTAAAAGATTTTATATGCGCTCGAAGAAAATAAAGAATGGTTGGGTTTAAACAGTGAAAGAGAGAGAGAGAGTGTTTTCTACAGACCTCCAATAATTTGCGCCATGCCGTGCCGCGCGATGACGGCGGTAAATCCTCTCGTCCCAGATACTCGCGATACGCATTTTCTCCTCGAATTAGTGACACGGAAAACATGGTAGTTCGACAGCCGCGCCGAGAGATCACGATGTAGCTGGAAAACAAGCGTAAGAGCGCGGGAATCGGAGAATATATTTATAGCTGCCTCGAGCTATTAAGATAATTTATCGGGGCCATTACCGAACAAACGAGAGCATTAATCTATTCTAGCTTCATAAAGAGAACTTCGTCGACGATTTTGTAGCCCGCGCGCCAAACGAGCACTTCGGAGTAAATTGATGGATCCCCCTGACCTGGCGGATGAGGACCCTCTGTAAATTGCTCGTAAATTTTTATTTATTCCGCCGCAAATAAAACCCCCGAGAGAGCGGCTGCTCGCCTCAGTGTCTCTTCTTTTTCTTTGCCGCCGCGCCGCGTTGCGTCGCGCCGATGTCGTCATTCGCCGACTCCTAATAGCGTTGGTGATTTTCGAGGATCGTAATTTTTAATCGGCACCGGCTCGCCGATATCTCGACTTCACGATCTCTCGATATTTACACTTAGGCGCGAGTGCTAACTCTCGTCTGACAAAGGTATGCATTATAATGTTTACAGATCGTAAATTCACACCGAAAAAACGAGTTTATTAAAGTATCTGAAAAATTAACTAAATACATGCTTGAAAATAATTTTGTTAGACTATTAAAATAATAAATAATAAATGAACATTCAAATTAAGATTGTCAGAATGTTAAAATACTGTTTGTAACATTGCTTATTATACTTCAGCGTTCTCTATATAATAATTTTGATAATACAATAAAATCTTTTTCAAATCTAGCTAAATTTTTAGATATCTAAAAATAGTAGATAATGAGTATATAAAAATTTAGCTTGATTACGGATTTTAAAATAATTGTTGAACTATCTAAATAATTAAAGAACTCAAACTGGTTGTTAGAGTATCAAAACTTTTTAGATACGGATTACTTGCCATACTTGAGTTTCCTACATAATTATTTTGATGGTCCAATAAAATTATTTTCAGATTTCTACATTTTTAAATATTTCAGCAAAATTGTTCTTTTTGTATGTCATTGTGAGATTCTGATTTTCGATATTCTTCTGTCATTCTTTAATTCGAGATAAAATAATTGTAAACGCTTCTAAAATGAGTTCAATATTGAATATTGTTTCATGTGAAAACACATACAGAAAGAATGTTGCAATATTTATTAGTTTAATCGAAACAGATTTGAAAATAAATTTCGTTGGACTATCAGGATCATTATGTAGCTCAAACTGATTATAGGATGTCGAAACTTTTTGCAACATTGCTCGTCATGCTTGAGTTTTTCTACATAATTATTTTGATTCAATAAAATTATTTTTATATCTATCTAAATATTCAGATACTTCAGCAAAATTGCTCTTTCCGTGCGCGCCTCGCTATTATAAACATCTGCGGCGTTTCAAGCTTAACAAATAGAGAAATATAATACAAATGTATCGAGAGCAAAGTGTCAAACGGTCCTCGACATTTCCGATCTCTAATCTCGTCAAAGTCGAGTACAAAGCGAACGCCGCGTGAATCGATAACTTGATATCATCCCCCACGAGCAATAAGCTCGTGCATGCAACGCTCCTCATCTGAGGAGGCGAGAATGGTCAGCAACGCCGGAAAGGATCGCGTTGAATCCCGGTGGCGTGACGAGCCGCCTACTCGCGGTCGGGCCCGCATTGATCAAAGCGGCAATTACTGTCATCGTAATATTACTCGGGACGTTACTCACGACCGGGTCGGGACGTTAGGGACCACATCACCTCTGCCTTAAACGTTGCGCGCCGTATAAGCCGTGGTGATTGTGGCCCGCGTAATAATTTCCCGGAATTGCGTTTGATGTGGCGGGGCGTTATTAGTTTTCCATGGAAGCGTCGGCAATTTTTCATGTCGTTCGCCCTCTGACCGGTTCGGCCAGGCGACCATGATTTGTCGGTTTTACACCCCACTGACGTTACTGATGGACGGTCGGACGAACAAATCGTTATAAAAAGAGCCGGAAAAAAGAAAAAAATTAAGCTGCGTATATCTTGGTATCTTCAGTAACATCGATTGTTTCTAAGTAGAAAGAAAAATTCTATTCTTAAGTGTTACCTACTATTCTACAGGATATGTAGGATATATTTAAGGTGTTAACCACGACGGTGTTAAACATTTATGCACCGACTTCCTTGACAACACCTCTCATGATTTTGAAGAACAAGCGTGAAATCAGATAGGGTAAGACGGTAGCTGGCGGCAAACATGAGAGCCGTTGACACGAGGCGATAAATTCGATGCTTTTGAACTGAGAGGGAACAAACCAAGTCGAGTCGAGCGGTTGGTCAATAAATGTCAGAAAACGGAGAAAGGGGATCTTGGTCACAGTGCGGTTTTGTGAAATTCTTAGTAGGTTAAGGCTGAAAGCTGCATCTAATAATGACTCAGTCGCTCGGGGATCAAACACATAAAAACAGGGCGAAGATTTATGAACGCATGAGCTTCGCTCAGCATGACTCTGGATGCCCATACTGCGAGCTAGACTCGAATATAATGGGAACGTCAAGTCCGAGGACTTGGAAGTATTAACGGCGGTTAATGTTGCAAAACGAGCATCAGTAATGTCGAGCCTGCATGACGACCAACAGGTACCGATTGATTTTTGCTAATCACCATTCGACACATCGTCTATCAAAAATTAATAGAAGGACTGTTCCACTCTGTCGGAAAGGATATATAACCAACGAAAGGAAGATTCATTATTTTCTTATTTCTTTGAATCTAAGTTTATAATAATGCAGCATTCATAGTGTCCACCGCCAAAGTGAATGCTTCACGATGTCCTTCACTTTATACTTTTGCTTTTATACTTATATAATACTTGTCCTTGTTTAAAATACCCTTAAAAAACATCGAGGACACGAACTATGTCCAAGAATGATGCTTTTACGCATAATTCACCGATCAGAATACGATACTTCCGCTACTAACGGATTTTTGTTTCATTCACTCGCTCTTGGGACACAGTGAGTTCTCGCGACCTTCGGCGGAATCTCCCGTTGTTCGGATCGGATACCTGGGACATAAGGATGTGTGGGAGATCTTTATTCGCCTTCGAACAGGTGAGGGGATGAAGGAGGAGGACCTGCCTATTCCGCAAGCAGAAAAGGCAAGAAGAAGCAAGAAGCTCTCATGTGTACCCCATGGGATCCTCGAGCGGGTGCGCGGGGTATACTCTTCGCTTATAAAGCCGAAGGAGAAAGAGGGAGAGCTCCATCTATTTTCGCCTCCCTGTTCCAAGCAGAAGCGGGATGATTTATGCGGAGCGGGTGCCGCGGCTCCGCGCCGCGGGAGAATTCTCGCTTTCAGCTCCGCACCCAGCCGTGTCGTCGGGGTGGCGGAGTGTGCCGCGTTGCCTTTTCTCTCTCTCTTCCTCTCTCTCTCTCTCTCTCTCTCTCTCTCTCTCTCTTTCTCTCTTTCTCTCTCTCTCTTTCTTTCTCTCCCTCCTCTTTCCAACATTGGTGCGAGAACCACGATGTGTCTTTCTCGAATGACGTGCAACTACCGGCCGTCGTTCTTTTCCCGTTTCTTTTTTTTTTCTTTCTCAGTTCTTCACCGAACGTTTCCATAGGAGGGCAAGCTAATCATAGAGCGACCACGAGAGAGCAGGGCTGAGTTATGTGCACTTCGAATGAACGACACTCGGACTTGGGATAGGCATCTCGCCTGCAATTTGTTAGAAACGAACCCACGAAATCAAGTTACAATGTATGATTCAAGTTCTACACGGAGAAATCTGACACGAGTTTACTTTCGATGAGACACAGCTATTGATATACTTTACTCTCCAACGTGTAGTGTAAAAATATCTCTTTACATCCACATTCGTAGAGAAATCGTAAATGAGAGATTTAATTTAATACTTCCAACGTGATAACATAGAAGCTTGTATTATTAGATTTACTGCAACGAAACGTAACTATGACAAATTATAAGCATTAAATTAAGGGAAAATCATAAATATGAGTACAGTGCAGTAATCGTTATTCAAATAAAATACAACACAGTTAATTAGAAGTAAAAATCTAAATTATTTGATATTACATAATATTAATATGTTTCAACTTTTGGTGTCATCCTTAATTTACAATTGGCATTTTACAGATGTTATTAATATTCTGTCAATGTAGATCCACAAAGATGGAAAATCCTTGTTAGATGAATAGCATTAAAACATTTTTTCTGCCTCTGACTTCACATTAAAGAGATAAATTATTAATAACATCTTAAAAACACCAAGTGTAAGCTGAAAATAACTAAAAAAGTCGAAACGTATTAATATTATGATTTATATTTATATTTCCAATTAACTAACTTGTGTATAAGTATTTTATTCGCATATCAATTATATTTCACTGTATATTCATCCTTCGTTTTCCTTCTCTTGAGCGCATACGATGATTTTCTAATTCTTTACCTATCTATATTACATGATAGGTCGTTCGTGTCACGGATAATTTTCATCACTTTTACAAGCATATAAAAATTATTAAGTAATTCTTATGTATATGTTCTTACGTATATTACTACGTTTAGAAAGTATTTATAAAGTTGTATAATTAAAAAAATATATGTAAATGTTATAACTACTAAAAACAAATGGTTACAATTATTATAATTTAACTATAATCGTAATTTTTTTTGAGACAATCATATCTTTAAAAAGTGACTTAAATTATAATAATTTATATAGTAATAATAACTATAATTATAGTCATTTTCAATGCCAACTACATATTTGTTAGAAATTATACATACAATTATTATTATTAACAGTACAATAATTATAATAACATGTAATTCTAGGCACAAAACAACCAAAAACTGTTCTCAATGTAATTGCTTGGTGGTCTTAGTATTTTAAAGAAAAGGAACATGTATGATCCAATGATGTATACCAAGGATTAATGATGTTTAATATCATGAGTTGTATATAACTTAACAAATGATATATTCGCAAAGCACGCATTGGCATTTTCATAGCATCGATGCAGCAAGGAGAGAATACGTATCGATGGCCATTTCGATATGCAAAGTGCTTTTCGTAATGATAGATTGGTCGTTACCAGCGGTCGTGGTTAAATCAAGGCGAAATGTGTACGCTACGACTACTGCATCGTTACGGATATCATCGAGGAGAAGCGCTCCAAATTACCTTCGATGAGCAGATCGGCAACAAAGGCACGTGTTTTGCTTCTTCACCCGTGTTCCATTTATCTCCGCGCGCACAATACGATCCGGATTTGACACATCTATCAGTGTAGAATGCTCAGCCCGGTCCGCCCTATTCTTTACTCTCCTCGACACGCTGCCGCCGCCGATTGCTCGATGGAACAAAATTTCTACTAAGGCACCTCTAGACTTCTCCCGGCGAAAAATCCCAAGGAGGAAAAATGTGACTGATACCCCTCTTCCCTGACGTAGTGCCTCCGACGTAATTGCTCTTTTTGTATCGCACCTTTCTGCCCGGTGACCTGGAATTATCGGATACAAGTTGTGATACATCTGACACGATGGATGGCCAAGACACGTGAGAAGATCCAACCCGAACACGTAACACGCCATTGCGTGCGCGATAGTCGCCCGAGGTACATACGAAGTCGGGAGATTCGCTTTTGAGAGGTTTCTATGGAAAGAACCACTGACAGAGGCGATTATCATGACAGCCGTCGACTTTATCGGAAGAGTACATGCGAGATACACCGTCAAGGCGGAGGAAAGGCCTGTAAATTAACGATTGTAGAGGCTGCCGTGGGTCAAAGCGAGCCGCTAAGCCGTTGAATCGTCATTATCGCTCTCGCGAGTGGTGACGCTGATAGATGCCGCCTCTAAATGATGATGGATGGCTCGTATAACTGTCGCAATATACGGCTACCCGATGAGCTTCGTATCTTGATTTACTGCCTGCACGTTCGCCATTTTGCAATTCCGCGTACGCATAAGTTTCGCTGTCATTATCACCGGATCTCTCTTTTAATTCCTTATGAAAAGAGTAATAAATGGGATTGCAGTGACGTCAACGTATTCGCGGAGAGTTCCGTAGAAGACGCTCCCTGATCCGATTCAATACGAGATAGATTAGAAACAGCTCGAAATGTTGCAACAAATTTATGTCGCGTTAGAAATTGTTTTAATGATGACACGTAATGCAGCAGATATTTTTCGGTCTAAATAGATTATTATTTTTTTATCAGTTCCGTAAAGACCGGGAAAGTTTGTTTATGGCAATCATAAGCTGATTTAATTTATAAGCAAATATAATTTATATAGGTAAATACAAAATACAATAAGATAAACTACAATAAAAAAAAATATGAGGAAATCGATGATCGAAGATATCATCTTAATAGATAATAATTCTCTACACGCATGCCAAGATATATTATTTTATTTTAACGATAACGTAGAACTAATATTTCATTTTCAGAATCAATAATATATAATTTTATCATCGCTTTAATATCTTACTATATAAACATCTTATCGATTCATTTAATCAAATATTAAATACGAGTGCCAGTTATTTACTTTATAGTTTCTACTTTTAATCATATTTGATAAACCATTGAATCTGACATGTAGTTTTCTCAGTAATGTATATATGCATATATACATTATATATATATATATAAAGAGAGAGATTTAGATTATTCTTATTTATTTTGTAAAAAAAGATTAAAGCAGATATAATGAGATTTTTGCATAATCAAGGATTATAAACTCTGCTTTAATTCCTGTTCTAAAGATAAGATCAACCAACGATTAAATATAAAACTGAAAGTTTTATACACACGCACGGAGGATATTTATATATTTAATTATCGTTGATAGGATGAAAGTACACTACCTGGTATTGATGTCGTAATAACATAATAAATGAATTTATATTTCAATAGCAAAGCTATAAATCAGCGAAGATATAAATATACGTTGTAAGTGATATTATTTCATATTTATAGCATACTATATATATTTTAACCGGTTGGTTAAATGAATTTAGTTATCGAATTTAGTCAGTTGTATATCTTGCAACATATTTTGAGGAATTTTGAGTGAAGGTAATGTGCAAGTACAGTCTGAAAATAAACGAGAGATTTTAGTCCGCTGCTGTTGAAGGTTCAGCCTGATTCACGCATGCAGACGGCAGTCGCTACCAGATCTCTCTGTACCCTTCCCAGCCTCTTTTCATTTACTCGCAGCTCATCCGCACCACGGTCGCGGGAACATCGTTCATCACTCTGATGCATAGGCCTCCATAATGCTCGACAACGGCCGACGAGACGACTATGCCTGGTGCAGTAGATATTTCCTTCTCCTAAATTAACGCCTTGTCATTAGCAGGCCATTTCAGACCAATGCCCGGTCGTGACGGCGGGCTCCAAAAACTCCGTTTCAGTTCTCGCTTTTGACATGTCGTTTTAGGTTTTAAGTTTGTTTTCAGACAATTCAATTGGCTCAAAAAATGACGTGTGAACAGAGTTAGTGGAACTCAGAATAAGCTTCCACTAAACAATGTTAAATATAGATTGAGAAACGAAACAAGGATGTAATGCATATAATAATGAAAAATAAAATCGTCGCACGTTATAGATTATTTTATATACCAGGTATACCTCTGTCTCTCTTTCAATTTCACGAACACTGAGTTAGTTAAAACAATGCTGTT
This sequence comes from Atta colombica, assembly GCF_001594045.1. Classification (NCBI taxonomy): domain Eukaryota; kingdom Metazoa; phylum Arthropoda; class Insecta; order Hymenoptera; family Formicidae; genus Atta; species Atta colombica. The sequence continues at coordinate 349,647 of NW_017259548.1, read as the reverse complement.
GGAGATGTGTTATTCTTGACTTGATATATGTTGGCGTTCACATCTATTGTCTTCTTTTTTCCATCTTTATTATCTTTTAAGTAGGTGACAGAGTAGGTCACAGCACTTCAGTACCCTGGTTCTATAATGCTTTACGATAGTTTAGTATTACATTATGTAGGTTTTTTTCTACGTATATCTGCGACATATGATACCGACACTATCGTTAAAAATTACAGAATCGGGGTACAGGTAGTATTTTCTTTAAAATCTTGTTCTGAAAAAGGAAAATAAAAAGTATTGCTCAGAAGTCTTAAAGTTCATTATTTTTACATTCCCCTATCTCATAATCAATGTTTTCATGTTCATAACTATAACATATAATATAGTAAAAATTATATCTATAAAATTATATTTTTTCAAGTATTCTGAGCATTCGATATACTAACTTACATATCTTTAAACTATCTAATCCTCAGATACGAAACTACATTTAAGTTCTAAAATAACGTTTTGTTGAAGTACAGAATACAAGTGAACATTCGATTTACGGCGATTAGTTAAAAGGACGTTTAAATTTTTTTACCTACTTTTTAGAATCTTGAATTAAACCAATTGTACAAATTTTACCATCTAAAATTTCCACTTCGGATTCAAATGATCCGTTGCTGTTGTTAGATTAAAATAGAAAAAAGTCTTTTGCCATAGACATAAACATTGATATATATTAAGTCAATGTCTAATAACAAATCTTGAACAGTTTCGAAATGTAAAATTAAAAGCATCTTAATTTTGACGTTAACATTTTAATCTTCTGTCTACGCGGTATTGTATCGGAGCATCAATAGCCTAATTCCCACAGAAAATCCCGCGAGAATAGAATGAGGTTCGTAGTGCAAATTAGCGTGGCGAACCGAGTGCTGAATCAGTAAGGGAGAACTGACATTAGCTCTGACACCTTGTCGAGAGGGCAACGTGTTGCGAGTTATCTGCGCGAGTCACTCGCGTCTGGACCTGTTACTATTCGCTGGTGGCGTTACTCTCTCTTTACCGATTTATCGGTAGTAATAATTTATCGCGGCGGCGGCGAATCAGACAATGTAATGGCCTGGTGATCGATCGAGCCACCATGATATGTCACGTCGAGATTAGCTGACACGTCAAAATGGACTCGCGTTTATCTCCTCAGCCGAAACAGCGGAATTGCACAATGAGCATTTCCTCGAAACACCACGAATATTCTTATCTCTCTTATGATTACCTTCTCTTTTATTCTTTTGGGGGGTAAATAAATAAATTCTCTCATACGTCATGATTAAATACATCAAATTTTTTGCGAGTCATTAAATAAGCCATCTTTATTACTTATTATTATACAGTTATAGTTACATTGCTGTATATTTAAGAAATGTGATATTACTTTTTAAATAATAATTTAATAATAATTTTTTATAGTCATTAAAAATATTAAAAATAACAAAATATTTATCAATATATTCAGTACATAATACAATAAGCATAAAATGAAATAATATATTAGGTGTGGGAAAAAGTTCGTGGCGTTTTTCCCGTTAAATGGCATTAAAAAAACGCCATGAACTTTTTCCCACACCTAATATTTGCATAAAAGAAATAATTAGTTTTTGCGTGATCAGAAGTAAAATTATATTCAGTCATTTTAATATTTCAATAATTAATGTTTTATTAAATCAATATTTAAACTTAAACGTGTTCAATTTCCTATGATTATTGTAGAAATATGCGCTACTTAATAATGTGGATGAACATAGCTAATTAAAATAAAAAAATAT
>NW_017259548.1:326172-345311 GCF_001594045.1 Atta colombica | reverse complement strand
TATATATATATAAACTAGAGCAAACGGGAAAAATTTTTTTAAATTCTATCCGTTATGTACCTATTAATTGAATCCCTTGCAATGATTGTAGTTCCTCAACAAATGTTAATTATCATTTTTAAAATAACGTTTTTAATATCTTTTGATATCAAAATGACGATAAATAATATCAGTTTGTTTGCTGGATTTATTATACACAGAGCATGATTAAGTAATTTCAATTTTTAAGTAATTTTTTTGTGATATTATATATTTTATTTAGCTGTATAAGGAAACATAATTAGACGACATACTCATATCATTTCAAAATTGAATTTGATATGTTCTTATTCTTTCTTTTCTTTTAAGTTAATAATTAGATTATTTATATTTATGATTAAAGTGATCTATTTCCTCGTACGTAAAAAATTTACGTACGTCAATGGCAATATTATATTATTTAATATTGACAATCTTAAAATTCAATAAAAATACCGTGCATTACAAAAGTTAACGTGGCCGAAATTACGAGTCGTTTCGAAGGGAGGTAACTACAACCAAGAGATCCGTGTGTCTCCGATGGCAAGGTGACGGCGAAAAGGAAAGACAACAAGGTAACTTGTGAATCCTCCGGTACTCGTAACGTTTTCGCGAAGACAGGCGGGAGTTGCGGAGGTGGTCCTGACGTCTTTACGATGAGAATTCGTCTCTATAAAACTGTCCCGGTCTTCCTATACCGCCCTTGCGGACTGCAGGCTCCGACGTTGTAACGTTGATACAATGCGCTCGACGGAAACTAAGAATAGCTAGGTAGCCGTCCAGGAACGTGCGATAGAATGGAGCGCGTGCGACGATGTTCGTAGTCTAACTGTAATATAAAGGACAGGGGAATTATTCATGTGACGTAATGTCTGAATGTATTATCGAGAGAGATGAATTATCGTCAATATTATTATCTTTCATTTCTGTCCGAAAATTATATTAGCTAAAATTTTGTTACAAATTGATTATTAAAAAATAATTTATTTGAAATATACGAGATATTAGCATCATAAATCTCGAAATATGATTTATTCAGGAGTACAAAGTATTTTGAGTTAAACGATGGGAATTCATTGATGTCCGACGGATTAAAACTTACGGATTTACATTCAGATTTATGTCCGGCGGCACCGTCTCTTCCTCTTTGTTAAAACCTCTCCGTAAAAGAACTCAGCGGGCCGTCTCTTCTCCCTTAATTTAAATCGTTTCATTAGGCACCATGAGAAGAGGAGGACTAGGAATCCGTCGGGACGGAGAAAACTCGACGAGCATGCGCGACAAAAATTGCACGGGAGGGCATCACTGTTAAATGTTAACAACTAGAGAATTCCGAAGGAGGCGCGGTCCTTTGATGCCCTCGCAGAAGAGTTTGTGGGGCACCGGGAGGTCCAGTGAAGCGCGGGAATGTTCTGAGGGAGACTGGCACCGGGTACGGTTTAAGACACCATGCTTACTTGCTTGCTTGCTTGCTAAGTAGCGGCTTCTACTGGCGTGTCTACGCGTCCTCGGCTTCCGAGCGCGTCTCATCTTTTCGCATTGCAGACGACGACGACGACGACGACGACGACGACGACGACGACGACGACGACGACGACGACGACGACGACGACGACGACGACGACGACAACGACGACGACGACGACGACGACGACAACGACGAAGAGGAGGAGGACTGATGTCGGTTCGCTTTGCCGTAGTCCATGGCTGTTCGTCTACGTCTCGGCAGGATTGATGGCCCCTGTGCTACGTGCCCGACGTATCTACTTCTCTCCTTCGGTCCCCGCGCCGATCGGAGTCATTTGAACATCTTACATTTATGGAATATCTCGAAATCTCCTTTTTTCCCCTTTCTCCGCCAATGTCGATGGTCGGCAATCGAGCGATTGTTCCCGTCCGCCATCTTCGATCCGATCTGCCAAGCCTTTTATCTATTGGAGCATCTGACTTTTGCGGTACGTATCCGTGAGGAACCTGTTTAGGATGCTTGTAGTTCTCGTGTAGTGTAGTTCGCATTATCGCAGTCTCAATGAACTTTTTTCCATGGAGTACATTACTGCAGCCTGTACGACACGAAAATAAGTATTTTCGTACAGCGCGCATTGATGATACTACGAGATCGGCGTGATGCTCGACAACGATTGGAGAAAATCAATTGAAGGATTTGTTACAACAGTGGGCTATCTCATATTTTGTGGAAACAGAGTAAATGAACTCTACAGTTAAAATACGGGGAAAATACCAATATCATTCACAGAAAGAACAGTTTTGCTAAAGTCTAAAAATTTAGCTAGATACAGATTTGAAAATAATTTTGTTGGACATCAAGGTATATATAAGATGTTTAAACTAGCTATTGTCAATATTTTTTTCAGCGATGCTTATCATGTTTTGAGATTTAAAATTGTTTTGATGGTCCAACAAAAAATTTATATCTAGTTAAATTTTTAGATATTTTAGCAAAACTACTATTCTTTCTGTGTACGACTACATTGTGGGTTAGCCCTTCAACTTTACAGTTCATTTACTTCGTTTTCTTACAGAACGTGGATTAGCTCATTGTTGCAGCAAACCCTTCAATTGCATGTCCGTGAAAGGATGCAAAGTGATACATATTACGTGTTCATGTATGTGCAATGTACGGACGGTTACGGACATCCCTGAAAGACGCGTTCCACGCCACTGAGGAGCCGGCTGTGGCGTTTTTCTGCCTCTGCTGTCTGATAGTCGAACGAGCCGAGAACCCGCATTCCACATTTGCGAGACAAGCGTGTCTCGAATCACTCGTCGCGATTCCTCGTCAGTGAAAAGAGCGTCGCGTCGATCAAAGCGATCTCGCGCGAGTTGAGAAAGAGGCTTTGGAAAAAGGTTCTAACCGCTAATGACGTTAAGAGACACTCATCTCTCTGCGGTCGAATGTCTCGTAAATCTTTCCAGTGATGCGTCTAGTCTCCATCCAGCTTGCCAAGAGATGACATCCAGATATACATTGATTTAAGAGGAAGTTAGCAATATAATTCAGTTATTAATTAATTAATATTCAACGACATATCATAAAACAAAATTAGCCGACGTTGTCGTCCCGATGCCACTGACACAAAGATATACTTTTTTTTCACATACATCTCTTCGTGTTTTCATTTTCGCAAACGTCAACGAGCAATGTAAAATAACGTGAGTAATAACTTCGCCCAAAATATATTTATTAAATCGAAAATGTGTATAATCTTGCCAAGACAATCCTGTTTGCAAATAAGAAACAAATTTCGTTGGTATGATAAATACCAACGGAAATTGTGTTATTTGGCAAAATGCATAATGAGATTTGCACAAATCTTATGCTCCATCTACATTTGTTTGTTGGGGAATCATATAGATATGATCTCATAAATCCGTCATACAAAATTTTCAAATCTTTTGATTTGCGTCTTTCGGAGAACATTTGGCTTGTAACGTTGATTCTATGATGATGGGCGGGCAGGAAAGTGGAGGGAAGGAAGTCTACAGCTGTTATCCATAATTCAGAACTGCATATTACCACTAAGTCGCTAAAATCAGCCGTATCTTATAATTTCGATATTTATCTTCAGTTTCTCCCTCGAAAGTGACATAAGGGTAATGAGATGCGAGCCATTTCTGTATGCCAAGCACTTTGCATACGATTTCCAACGTATAGCGGAGACATTCACGATCAGCAACGGTATAATTATATTCGCAGGCTTTCATTATCGTATCATTGCCAGACGTTACATTGTAACGTCTGATCGTGCTAATTCGATCAGACATAGTAATTGGAGTTCCTTCTTCTTATATTAATGGGTCTTGCCCTCATATGAAGATCAGTCCGACCAATGTGGTACTCAGTAAATACCAATTAAATAACCAAGATTGAGAAAGTTACTTTGTAGTTATCATTACAAGTTATCGATTTTGACATTACAATTACCAAACAGTTACTTAAAAAATAACAAACTTTTCAATTACTTTTCTGTTAATTTAAAAAAAGTTTTTTGCATGGTTATTTTAAATATAAGAATTTTATACATTTTTAATATTACTAAATTATTTTACTTGTTATACTGAACATTTAATATATTATACGCTATATTAATTATATTAAATTAATATATACATTTGGAATCAAAACTAAAAGATACATATTAAGTCATGATCACATACCGAATGATCTTACAATTAGTTTGATTTTGAACACATAATCCATTTACAGATGATGATTAGATAGATATAGATACTTACATTACAATCGCAAGAAATAATCACTGATTGTTCACTGAATACTGAACACTTTTGATAAATTCACGTGACAAATAAATTTGATACAAAAGTAATTATAAGCGTAATCACATTAGTTATTAATTATCAAAAAATATAACTAAGTTATAGTTATAAATAGAAAGGAGGAACGAAATTACATACATACTGATTCAGAATAACTCCGTGTCCTTATAAAAACATGTTCTTAACTGAATTTTGAGATGATTTTTCCTCTACGAAAATTTTATCCGACACTTACTTTCTGAGTTATTGAAAGATAAAGTTAGCGAATTGCGGGCCGTGTACAGAAGATAAGTAGGAGCGGCGCACTCACTGTCCGACGCAAGCGCTTACGAGGGGCACTTATTGAGATCAACTGTTTTAAAGACATAGAGTTATTCTGATTCACATAACACATTCACTCTCTCTCTCTCTCTCTCTCTCTCTCTCTCTCTCTCTCTCTCTCTCTCTCTCTCTAGCTCTCTTTTTCTGTCAGAGATTCGTAGAGATTCGATGTCTTTATACTATTGTAACTTGACGGACCATTAACATAAATTTCATAACCGTGAAGACACCTCACGTTCCCAGGTTTGAAATTGTTAATTAATTTGCTCCTAAGGGCAATGAAATATTTCATTTCGAGGAATATTTTTTTTAATTCGTAAATAATTGAATTAATAAAAAATTTAATATTAATTGTAACGTTGAGAGAGAGAGAATTATAAATTATTTTATAGTAGTAAATATTGCAAAAAATAATTATAATCATTGACATGTTTGATATTGGCTACAGTATGCTACTACAAGTAAACATTGGTTCATTTAACATTATGAAGAGATTATTCACGTGCTGAATCATAGTTGCAGTGACTTATCACCTTTAGCTGCATTACAAGAGACCGATAAATCAGATTTATATTTATTCCTAATACTCTTCGTAAAAACATATCTGCTTGATTGCTATCATCGAGCACAGTCTTCGTGTTGAATCATGTCGGATTGTATATGTAACGCGTTCTTATTTCAAATGATTTTGAATTGAATAATTAACCGGTATTAATTATATTAGGTGTAGTAAAAAGAAATCCATTATTTTTGCATGAAATTAAATGGAAAAATAATGGATTTCTTTTTATTACACCTAATATATAATTATTAATAATAATAAATCGAATAGAATCGTTCGTAAATCGTTCTTGTGATATCGTTTGAGTGTGAGTAAATCTATGAAAGTTATAATTCTTCTGATATTTTTAAAAGAAAAACGAACTTTTGCTTTATTTATTGATTAATTTGTCACATGAGAACGTGTCTTCTATTATTTTTCAACGGTTATCAAATTTATCCGTCAAGTTACAATTGCAGTTTAAAAACATCGAATCTCTAGTAGAGGTGTGTGTGTGTGCGCGTGCGTGCGTGTGTATGTGTGTGCGCGCGCGCGCGCGCGCGCGTGTGTGTGTGTGTGTGTATCAAAACAATCCTATGTCTTGAAGACAGCTTAAGACAGCTCAACGAGTGCCCTTGTAATCGCTCACGTCGGACGGTGAGTGCGCCGCTCCTGCTTACCCTGTGTACACGGCCCGTAATTCGCTAACTTTATTTTTTAATAACTCAAAAAGTAAGCATCGGATAAAATTTTCGTAGAGGAAAATTCGTCTCAAAATTCAGTCAGAAACGAATTTTTACAAGGTTGTCCTGTATATTCTTAAAATAACGATACAAATTAAAATAGAATTTTTAAACGATATTTAAAAGTTGCTTTTAATTTTATAAATATTTTGGGATATTCCGGAACATTCTTGGAATGTTTTTTTAAAATTTTAGAAACATTTTATGAATATTTCACAAATATTTACTGTTATGTGTTATATAACTGGGTATGTGTTATATGTGAAAACTAACTTATTTCACCACGAGTTAATCTTCTATATAATTAATGTATGTCCTTTCAATGCGAGTTTTAATAACTTTCTTAACGATCTTAACGACATCGAAATGACATCGTTTCGAGGAATTACTTCTAATTCAGGAGAACTCTCTGTAAGTTGAATTTTCGATTGGGAACGGAAGATGAATTTGTAAATGAAGGGGGAAAGACAGAAGTGTGTGTGTGTGTGTGTGTGTGTGTGTATTAGAAAAAAATAGAAAATACAGTAACACGATGCTACTTCACTGTCTGTCGTGTACTCCACAATCGCAGAGGGATACTTGTCCGCGGCACTCTACCCCCCTCTCTTCCTCCCTCTCTTCGCGAATCGTTGAGACGCGTCTCTTCCGAAAAGGGGGCCGCACGTGCACCGTAAAACCGAGTGTCTCACAAGCTGTCACTCGTCGAAATTTGTGGTCGGTAAGCGGAAAAGGGGACGACATTTCGGGCGGCCGGGCCGTCAGATCGCGGAAACATGGTCAAGCGTGGCCAGGCCGGCCAGGCCGACCAGGCGATCGGCGCTGACGCCAGACGGTCGACTACTTGCGCGCGCGGTGCATTCGAACAGCCGCTCGCTCGGTCTCTCTCCGCACACGTCGCATGCTAAATATAAAAGCACCTCGCGGGCACCACACCACCGCGGTTTGTATGCCTACGCCATCTTGCATGGAAGAGTCATTTGCGTTAGTCCTGCCCACAGAGGGCAGCCTGGCTCCGCCTCCGGTTGCCGGTTGTACATAAGCAGAACCATCTTTATTACCCTCGGGCACTAACCGTAAAGGAAGCGAGCCGAAGACCGTTCAGTAGGAGAGAGAGAGAGAGAGAGAGAGAGAGAGAGAGAGAGAGAGATAGAGAGAAAGAGAGATAGAGAGGTTCGATGCCGTGGATCGGTGTGGATGGGTAAACGTGCTGTGCGATGAAGGAGAAAGAGAGAACGTCTTTCCTCTCACGGTCGAGATCGAGTGGCCGTTTCGTGGATCGGCTTGAAGAATTATGGTATAAAGTGGTAGGGCATGACGGTGCCGTAGGCATAGTTTGTCTTTATAACGTCTGCTCGGCCAAGGTGGAACTTCAAACGAGCCGCTGATGGCTCCAAGTGGCTGACCGAGGATATAAATTCACAGCCCACCTCGCTCACCCGCTCGGGCTTTTGCTCTCTGCGTTTCTTTCCGTCGGCGAGAGAATCTTCTCTCTCTCTCTCCGCTCTGCCTCTTCTACAATCTCTTTCTTTCGATCCATTTTGCTTCTTCTCGCACAGCCGGGATCTCCACTCATCCGATCCTGGCTTTCGTTCTCTTCGACTTTGACCGAACACACTGAACGTAATCCGCATTTCTCTTCTCTTCGCATTCGAGGTACATTTCAAATCTAATAAACTTTAATATTTATATCGCGAAGTAGGGGAGAGGAAGTAATATTTTTATATTTCGATCGCACATCGTGTTACGATCTCGTTACGATCATAAACTGAGTATTAAAAATGATATGGAATAACATTAATAAAGAGTATATGCTTGAAAAGAGGCAAGGAGTAGTGAATTATATTTTATCGCCGTCTCCCCTCGTATAAGCTCGTATTCTTCCATATTTTTATATATCGACAGTATACATGTCTCTATTCGGGTAGGACAAAGTAGGTAGCTCTCTGAGAAGATATGAGTCAATAGCAATAAATCTATCGGGGCGAAAACAAAGGGGAAAAAAGGGTAGACGTGCTTCTTTCCTAGATGTACGAGAGATCAAGGTAGGCTATGTAACCGGAATCTTATGGAAGAGCCGGTGTCATCGATACCACAGGTAGCGTAAAGAATAGAATAAAGATACACGGTGGCGTCAAGTCGATCGACGTAAATGGATTCGGTTCAGAATACCATTTACACGCGGCAGAGTGTTGCGGGTCAGGTAATACGCCAATATAGTTTACTTAATATTTTGCAACGTCAGTGTACAAAATATTAAGAGAATCGCATAGTATTTTAAGCAACACCTAGACGTTTAATATAATTGGACAATATTTGATTTTACATAATAATTAATCGTCTGGACACTCATATATTGATATTGAACCTTCAGACTATTTTGTATTTTGAATTTAATGGAGGCATCAATAATATTATACAATAATAATTAGCATCTAGAAGCCGATTTATGTTTGTATCAAACTAAATATGGAAATTAATCTATTGGAAAAAAGGAAACTAATATCAAGTTTAGTAAACTTTGCTTTGATTGATCAAACTCAAACTCTAATATCTGATACGGGTATCAGAAATAATACAATATTATTTGAAGTCACATAATCAAGATAATTAAAAACGATTTGCAAATAACTCTGTTTTTCCTTATTGATAAAATGCGACGACATTTCGCGAGAACGTGAAATTTTATTCAACATACATACTTTCTTTCGTACGTGTCTAACGTACTATCGGCAGGCTGTTAGTTGACAAAGCGCTATCATTATTCAAAAGGACGCGAGCCTGGAGGGCATCGGAGCAGTTTTGTAGCGGAAGACATTGGACAAATGGGGTTGTTCCGTGGACAGGCAGGTTATCTCGGTCAGTCGTCGAGTAGCCACCCCACTAAATCACTCAGTTCTCGCCCTCCAACCCGGCGAACCCTACTGTTGGCACGCTCAATCACGATAATGTCTGAATACTCGGACACGGCGTAGACTTTCAGACTTTCTTGAGAGATTGCTTTCCTCCGTCTTCGCGCTCACGTTTGATTACGTGAGGGATAAGAGTTCGATACTCTTTAAAATACGAGAGTTTTTCGAGTTCTGAGATAAGAGGAACATCGGGACCAGCGAAGAGCAAGTTATTGCTTGCGAGTTTCCAACAGTTGGAAAATTTATATTAAATTTAACATATTTCACATGTTCATTTAAACTTTTGTGTTAATTTAACACAAGATGTATACGCTAGAAAATAACATAAATATTATTAAAAGTTAACATAAAAAATGTAGTACTTTAACAGAATTTTGAAACAATAGAAACGTATTTCTTCAGTAAAATTCATATTTACATGTTAAACATTAACATTATGTTCTCTTTTATCTTAGAATGTATATTTTAAAACTATATTATTTTTTATTTGTTCATTAATTCATAAGTTGTGTTATTTTAATAAATATTAAGTATCAATTTATTATTAATTGTTCAAATAAATTAAAATTCGGATATGTTAAAAATTCAATATAAAACATTTCAACAAGTTTCAACATAGAGATAAAATATTTTTTACTATGTAACAATGTCGCAAAATTAAGAAAAATATATTTTTCATGATTTAAATTTATCTCTTTATTTATACGTCTCCTGTTTATACCTACCATATATAAATAACGTTTATAATCGTTATTTATTGACTTCAGAACTGCCTTCTCGCTTAAAAATATTTATATTATCTTATTGTATTGCTACATTATGATTCTTTGCAACATTTTCAAAACGACTATTCTGTGGCATGTTGCAAGGCAGCAGCCATCGATAATGAGTCTGCATACATTAAGCGTTGAACGAAGAAAAATGACTAGCGTCAGATAGTATAAAACGCGTTAGCATATTTATTACGTGCTAATGAGTGTGCATAATTCTACAAAGACATGTTTTACTTGTGCCTTTATATCATCTCACTGTGTTTCACATTGCGGCCTCTCAGGCAGCTTGCTTCGATACATACTTAACTAGGTGTGTAAAATTGTAAAACATTAAGGTTTTCCGGCTCTGTTATTGATGACGGAATGCTTGCGCTAGTGGGATATTTGGTTTATCGTTTTATCAACCGACAACGACGGATAGGGAAAAGCAATGGATAACGAACACTACACACACATACACACACATACACACACGCGCGCATATATTATATATATAAATGCGATTATATAATACATGCGATGGGATCATCGTGTAGATTTGTTTGTCTGAAAAAGAGTCCGAAGCTCCGACGGGTTGGAATAACTTTCCGGCGGAGCAAACGTGGCGACCAATAAAGCATCCGGGCGAATTGCGTGGTTTCGTCGCAGAGAAGAAGCCCAAGAAGTAAACTAGACATCTCCGTGAGCGAGAGAGAACGCAAGAAGAGAAACGGAAATGGAAGAAGTAAGGGGTGACTGGGGTTGTGGTGAAGGTACATAGAGGGCGAGTGGAAGGACTTGAATGGAAGTAAGTGGAAGATAGAGTACGATGGCGGAAACACTGTGAAGGGCAGAAGAGCAAAGAGAGAGAAAGAGAGAGAGAGAGAGAGAGAGAGAGAGAGAGAGAGAGAGAGAGAGAGAGAGAGAGAGAGAGAGGAGAGAGAGAGAGGGATCGGCGTGGATTAAGAGGAAAGTCTGCGGAGGCCGCGATGTTTCCGTGGCAGAAGCGGCTTGTTTACCACGGTCGCTATTAGCTCTCCGTCCAGCTCTACGAGCCGACGGAGAGCGGAGTCCCGAACAACGGGTTAAAGACAGGGATATTGCTTCCCTTTGTGCGCGAACACCGTTTCCTTCGTTTATTTATCTTTGTCTGCCAGCCGCTGGCAACGCTCGCCTCTCTCCGGCTCTTTCCTCCGCTGCCGTTCCATTATTCCTCTGTAGGACAGTTTATGTTAGAGACGGACCTGCGCGCTTTGAGGTTCTGATTCGTCATCGTCGCTATCTGACGATATATACGCCACCGTACCATCTCAGATTCGCTCCGTACATGTCGCACACGTATACAGGCTGCTCTTCTAAATTCCCACGTGCAAACAATTGACGTATATATAAAATCTTGTATATCAGCGCTAAGCGTAGCTGCTTTGAACAAACGCCAAATATTACGACATTAACGAATATTTACGAAAAGAGGTAGAGTTTCTTGAGGATTATTTACGGAAGCTTGTTTCTCGTGAAAGAGAGATCGCTTCTCGCTTGTCACTATATATTCAGACTTTGATTGTTTACGAAAATCTCTCTCTGTTAGATTTCACACGCTCGCGTAATGATTATCTTGTAGATAGCAAAGTACAGCAGCGCGAAACTAGCGAAACGCTAATAACCATAAATCGCGTCGCGGAAGAAACGGAAATTAATCAGGTGGAGTGGTGAGACCTGGTGTTATCAGCTTTCACATCAACGCCGCGGTTTTGCCCGGCTGAGAGGACCGAGAGGGATTCTCTCCCAAAGTCCTCCTACTACTATCTTCCCTTCCCCCCCCCCCTCTCTCTCTCTCTCTCTCTCTCTCTGTCTCTCTCTCTCTCTCCTCCACTACGGATCGGGGGTTGGATCGTGTTGGCGGGGTTAGAATGGATTGTTGGCCTCGGGGGTGTAGGTGGCTACGTACGAATTGAGAAGGGGCGGATTTCTCCTTCCTGCTCCCTCGTCTCGTCTCTTTCTCTTTCGCGCTCTATCCGCTTCAACTCTTACCCCGTCTACCTCGTAAAGTGATCGGGCGTTTATTCGCCACGCTGTCGGGGACAAAGTGGGCTGCGCTCCCTGTCGACTGCTGCTATTTGTCTTCCGACAAGGAAACCTAAAACTACGATCCTTTTTCGGCGCTACATGAACACTATGAAAGGTTAATGCGGATATGGCACACGATCAGGCATGCTATAGTGGCCCTGTAGGACCGAATGTTCACTCCCGGGATATTCTCAAGACGACGTCGACCAATTTGTATATGCTTTTCCGGAAACCCGATCGCGTACTTTATGTCACGAGCTGTTACTGTCGTTATATCCGACTAATTTCAGCTGACATTGATGTTCGCGTTAGAACTTGCAACATTATCGTTGATTTAAATAGAATAACTGATTTTAAATTAAAAAAAAAAGCTTTACGTTTCTCAATATTTGACATTGTTATTTTGCGGCGAACTATTTCACGTCACGTAGACCTAAATTCAACAGTTTCATTGTTTCGCAATGGACTCGAAGCGTCAAGCCAGAACCGCAGGCTCATCAACCTCGAGGGCAGACAAGGAGACAAACGAGGCACCACTAATTGCCGCTATCGCGCGGGTGCGATTCTTCACAAACATTTATCACCGAAGGAAGTTTTGGGGTGTGCCTCCAGGCGAAAAGTTGAAAGAAGGGATCTGGAAGACGAAGCTCACTGCCTCCTCGGGACCTCCTCATTTCTTTCTTTCTCTTTTTCAAGTACGGCACCAAGAGAGAGATAGAGGGAAAGATGAAGAGGGAGAGAGAGAGAGAGAGAGAGAGAGAGAGAGAGAGAGAGAGAGAGAGAGAACCCGGATTGGTATCGAAGCGATATATCTCGGGATTGGCTTCGCAGTGGCGGATAGTCTGCATCGAAGCAACGATAGGGGAAAGGGGTGCCACCTTGATAAACGAGCCCATAAATAACAGTAACGTCTCCACCGAAAACTCGGCCGGGTAAATGTATATCCAGAGGCAGCAGCAGCCAACGGCAGAGCGGCGGAACAGCAGCCAGCGGTTGAGGGAGTCGCAGACTCTTCGGGTAGTGGGGTAATTTAAGATCCTATTGAGATATTTATGGGATCATAAAGCGGAACTGGCTGCTTCTATCGCCGGCAGCCATGCGTGGAGCCGCGGTCCCGCGAGCCACGGTAGTTTGTATCTTTGTTTATAACCACCTTAGCCACGTTCGCCGCTGTGTTTCACTTTATTTCGGTATACGCTCGATCAAATAAGTCGAGATCGTCGAGACATCATGCTGGCGTAATTTATAAGAGAGTGAATCGACGTGACGTGCTGTTTCCACCTTGTTTTTGATCATTTAAGCCTGAGTCGCGAATGCGATTTGCTTTTCAATATGTTCGTGTCATGTCGCGCTTCGTTAATCCAGATTTCTACATCAATTTGGACGAAGAACAGCGTAATGCGCAATGATAGATACGCTGCCTTATTAATGTCAACGAGAAAATATAATGTGTAATGATAGCGTTAATCTATCTATCATCTATATTGAGAAAAAATTTACTATATCTTAATATATATGTTTTTCAATAATGCTAACTAAACATTTACTTACAATAAATATAAATATAATTTACTAAAAAAAATTATATTTAAATCAAATTAATATATTTCTTATATCAAATAAATATTATATATTTATTAAAATTTAGTAAAATTTTTTCAGAGTGTTGATTATTATAACCAGTCATCTTGGCTCGATTACTGCCTTTTGGCAATTGTTGTTCATATCGCGTCACTACATTAATCTAGATTTCTACATCAATTTGGCCGAGGAACAGTGTAATGCACTATGGCAGATACGCTGACTTAGTATCAACGAGAAATATTTGAATCGATATATTACGAGCAGAATGTCTTTAGAGAATCGTTAGTCGTGACATCGACACATAATTTATACTTTTCACTATACTGCTGTGACAACTGTCGAGTCGCTATTTATTAGAGATACCGTCAATCGCGTTGAAAGAGAAGTTACGGCGTTATTCGTGTTAATCCGCACCGGTATGCGTATCGTGACTGGTGACGAGCGGTAAATCGAGTCGAGAAAAACGATCTTGGCAACACTGTGCCTTCACGTCACTTCCATCGAATCGCTCGAGTAACTCAAGACTGCAGAATAACGTGCCAGTGGAATTTTTATTATATTTATTACAATGTGGTTAGTCTAACTGCGTAGGTAGCGCATAGGTGATACCTTCTCCTCGTTTTCGCCCGCCCGCCTCCACGTATAATAGGAGAACGCACGTGTGTTTGTTCGTTACTGATTTACACGTGACGCTTTATAGAATTGCCTATTCAGTAACGTATTAAAAGTCATCCGTTCTGCAATCTGTGGCAGTAACGAATGCGATAACATCGAAACGTGAGAAAAGCGCTGCATAATTACTTGAAACTTATACCGCTATTCATTCACGATAATGTCAGTGTTTCCTACGCGTCCTCACGCGTTACGTGTGAGAACGTATGAGAATGCGCATCGCATTATAAAATAACTGAGACATCGTGCCATAAAAATATAAAAACTACATTCTACATCAATTATCCAATGCGCTTGTTGCCAAGATCGTTGTTAAATGGGTTTTATATTTACATTTATATTCGTAGCCGATCGTATCAGATTTTTCGAATATTCTAGTACTAAAATATGTGGAAAAAAAACTGTTATGTCGTACATATATCTTTAGATACAAGACTATAAATTATTGTTGTCATATATTTGTAGAGGAATACTGAGAAGAAGTCTGCTAATGGCTACCAAATTTTTTATTTAGCAAATTGCAATTTTTAGTAAATATTATTAAACATAATAATAATTAATTAATTGTTTGGTAATAATTAGAAAAAGTAAGATAATATTTATAAAAATAAAATTAGCATTTAGTTAATTTTAGTTATATTAACTGAATATTTTTTTTTTAATAGAAATTATTTCATCAAAGCTTTAATAATTATTATCTAGAGATCTGTTCATGTTGCTTGCATTTTTTACATTCTTCTTTCTCTTTTTTCAATGTTCAAATATATGTAAGTATATATTTATCTTGTTTTAGCAAAAATTTTTGGAGATTTTCGAAATGAACAGATCTTAAGCTAGATTATTATTACTCTGAAAAGTGAGTCTGGTTGCGTTAATTAGGACTCTGGTTGAAAATAAACAAATCAGAATTTTCTATTTGAATTTATTGCAATTTCTAGTTGAGATAATTAGAATTCTGATTGATTGAATCTTCTGGTTCATTCATTTTTAATCAGAAACTTTTTTCAGTGTATCAGATTTTTTTCGGTATAGATATGTTTACAATGTGTATACAATTAAGAGAAAAGAGAGTGCTACAAATGGCGAATGTTTTTGATCTTTCTCTTCTGTTATCGTCCAAAGGCGCCATGCCTATCGCGTCCAAACTGGAAGAGGAGCCAAAGAGGCGCTTTACGGTGGTAAAGAGTGTTTGTCCGTGTGGGCTTCGTGTTGGTAACGAGCGGATTATATTCCTGCCGTAATATCAGATGGTCCCGTACCTGGTTCCATGGTTGTTAATTAGGATGGATGCCCACGCCTTGGGCGACTTTTACGAGCGGATACGGCGCGAACCGAAATAGCGCATCCAACGTTAACGCGTCTACCTTCGGCGAACCGCCGCAAGCATCTCGATAAGAAGAAAAACACTAAAAAGAAATGCTGCGAAGGAGTCTATTTAGAATTATTTAGATGAGTTCCGAAAATCAGATAGCGCGCCGTAAAGGCGATTGCGACCTTTTAGTCCAGACCGGACATGTTTACAATTTTGCCAAAATTGATGTCGTACGAAATTTATTGTGCTATCCGCAGCGGTTATCTGTCTCTATATGCCTCTCGAAATAAAATATTACCTGAGAAGAAAAGAGGAACACGAAATCCCGTAATAAAGATCTCTTCAAATTGCTACTATAATACAAGACTAAAAGATTAATACATATATCATCAATCAATAAGATAAGATAAGATCAATAAATAAGATCATTCTATAAGCATTTAACGCAGAGTTTTCAGCCAGTGTATCGCAAAGGGTCTCCAAATGTACAATAAAAATTTTAGAGAAGGTAAAAAAAGCGAAAAATATTTAGAAATAAATAAAAAGAGAGAAAGGTAAAAGGTAAGAAATGTTTTAAAAATTGTGTAAATTACCTCTGTATAAATCATATCGTTTACTCTCATTTTAACCAATGCGACAAACTGCAACAAAATTATTTTTAAACCGACCAAATAAAAAATAAAAGTTTTAAAAGAATTTTACTTTTTATTTCTGAATGTCGTATTAGCGGTTTCTAATAAAAGATTTACGTTGAGCGTTAAAGTATTTAATGATTACCTTAAAAAAATTTGGGTCATTAATTTAACGTAATGTGCGTTGAAAAACATTGGTTTAACTTACTAACTGCGTTTTACAATCGTTCAGGCTCTTTTTTTTAAAGATAAGATAAAGATGGTTCCCTAATTGATTCGATCCTGAAGAGTGTGTTTCCGTGTAATGTTGCCAGGAAAGTTAGTAGAAGCCGCACATTTCGTGACCTGACGAAATACGTCGCGGATAAATAAGATGCATCGCTTTGCATCGGAGTACGCATAAAGGAAGATCAATGCGACGGCATTGTCGAAGCGGGGATATATACGAGGGATTTTCACGAATCGCGAGTCGCGAGGTACGAGGTAACGCGGCAGTAAATCAGCATCAATCGTAATTTTTAATCCTTCAGCAGATCGTCGAGCCGATTCCATTCGACAAGGCCCAAAGAGTAACGAGCGAGATGCTTGTATCCTTCGGTATGAAAGCGCGCTACCTGTCCGTAGTAAATCAAGTGCGTTATTCTAATCTCTGTTGACGGCGACGATAACGGTCGGTGGCTATTCCGCCCTAAGGCACTTACTCCGATTATCGATCGTGTAAGAATTCTTTCGATTAAAGCAGTTTTCCTCGCTTCACAGAATCTCATCTCTCAACGCATTACTTTATCTTATCTCGGTTTAATGTATGTATGTGTCCGTACACAGTTGGGAAATTTATGTAACATATTTCACGTGTTTTAAACAGTGAATTCACTGTGTGTAATTGTGTGTTAATTTAACATAAGGTGAATATGTTAGAAAGTAACACAAACATTATTAAAAAATTAGCACGAAATATATTGCTGATTTGTAATCAATTTGAAAGCGTATTTCTTTAGTAAAATTAATATTTAAATATGTTAATTTAATACAGTTCTGTAAAAATTATACTTATAATATATTAAATTAATACATTTTATTTCTTAAAATTTCCATTTCAAAATACGTTATTTTTATATAATTTGTTCACTCGTTCGCTCGTAAATTGTATTATTTTAAAATCAAGAAGTACTCTATACTTATTAATTTAATACAATCACGCATTAATTATATTAAATTATCATACGAATATATTAAAAATTTAACATAAAAATTTTTACAAGAACCAATATCAATATAAATACAAAATATAAATACAAAATATTTTCTACGTAATTGTGTATGTATGTACTGTACATAATATATATCAATTTTTAAAGTTGATAATAGGATTGATTACAAGTCCCAAATCTGACATATACTATAGTTTTTTAATAATATAAACAAAAACACTTGCAGATTATATATTTTCTCTCTACGTAAGTAGTTCGATTGAAAAACGATTGTTGGTTTTCTTCTATAGACGAATATTTTTTCGTCGGTTCGTTGGGCGACTTGGCCAGAGTTAAATCGCTCGGAAGATCGACGAGGCTGCGAGAGTAACGAACGAGGCGATACCAGGCGTATCCCTCGAATGAAATCGCGCCGGCTGTCCGTAGTAAATCAACTGTCCTATTCCAATCTTTGTTCGTGGTGCTGGCAACAGCCAACGGCTGCCGCCTGCCCGCAGCCGTCGGTTCTATCTATCGATGCAGAGGGAGAAGTAATCTGGTGAGTCGTAAAACGTGTCAGAATGTCCAACAAACACCTACTCATTAGCCCAGGTAGGCTGGACCGTGGCAGGCGGGATTGCACAAGCACGCATTAACTCCGTGTGGGTAAGTTATGGTCCGGGGAGAGCATAATTCACCCGGAGTCAAGAAAGTGTGGGTTTACTTCTCTCAAACCTGCTCGTGTGAGGGCTTGGCTCCTCGTTATTTTATCGGGTGCCGCGGCCTCCTCGAGAGTCGCTCGGCTAATTGAAATCCACGTTCTTAAATTCGGGAAAATCGTCCGCATCGGTCCGTACCGGCGAGTAACTTTATTACTCGTCTCGCGCGAGACGACGTCTCTACTGCCCGGTAGCGGGAAAGTTCGAAAGCCGACGTGTGATAGAAAATCAATTTCAATTCGATATAAAGCGTTCTCTTCGTAACGGAAAAACATGAAGACTCTTTAAGTTTGATGTAGAGTTTGTTATTGAAAATTTTTAATGAGCCGAACTACCTCTCGAACCGTAAAAACCTGTCATTGTAAATCGATGAGCTTAACGAGCGCTGCATTGGAGACATATCAGCTCGATCTTACTCAAGGAAACGACAGATTTGCGTTCGACCATGACCGATAGATTGGTTAGGGATGAGTGGATCGTTGTTGAATCGGTTTCCAACAGGTAACACACGTGCCTTTCGTGAGGGCCTCTCGCCGGGATACCGCGGTGTTCCTGTACTCGACTGGCGTTTCTACATACGGAATGTGCCTGTACGAGTAAATGGAGAGGCGATCGTTGGTGTAGGTGAAATACAGGAAGCTGCAACAGCACTGATGGCGCACCCGCCTCGTACGAGACCAGATAGACATCTTCGCCAACTCTCCTGCCGCCGTCTAACTAATTGGCTACTGAATTACTGGGCGACATGACCAGTTATTGCTTCGTACCTCACCTCGACTGGATATATCAGATCCTGAATCTTGCGGTTCGAAGAGTGCAGATTTCCGTACGCTTCTATCTTGTACGCTCTTTTCCCTTGCGTTAATGACGATTCGTTCATATAGTGTTCATCGTGAAATCTTCATCTATAATGAAGTCCGTTAAACTGATCCATTTTAACGCGCTATAGATATTTATCTAGAAAATGTGTTTGGGCCGACTCACAATTTTTACGATGATTTCTAATAATTTTCATCATAGAATTCACAATCTTTCTCCATAATCTAGTCCATGATATTTTTAAAATAGGAAGATTTGATGTTAAATTTGCGATGAACACTAAATTTTTCTATTTTGTAAAATAAAAAAATGCGCATGAATCTCATGCATGTTTTTATATGTCATTGAAATGTTTAAGAGATTACATGGAAAAAATTATATTAACAATATCAGTTAACAATATCAGCAGTCTAATTGGAAATAATCTTGTTTATTCAAATAAAATTTTATTAAAACAAGAGAGATGATGAATTTATTTACTAATATTGTTATTAAATTAATAAATTTTTTTTTCATTAAACTGTTACTAGTTAATATAAACATTTTCTCTATGTAGAGAAC
>NW_017259548.1:314302-326072 GCF_001594045.1 Atta colombica | reverse complement strand
TATGTGTGTGTGTGTGTGTGTGTGTGTGTGTGTGTGTGTGTGTGTGTGTGTGTGTGTGTGTGTGTGTGTGTGTGTGTGTGTGTGTGTATCATTGTGATTAGTACAGCACTGGTCTGTTTGCAGTTGCTGAATGCGCAGTATAATTTAGAAACGTTTAGCAAGATTCCTCTTTCAACATCCATATGCGTGCGCACGAGAGATGCGATATATTTTAAATGCACCCGATGAAGAATGAGGGTGAGAGATCTATCAGTGTGCAGACTCGTTGTCTCCTATATGCGAGCGCATTTCCGTGCAGCGGTGTTAAGGTACCGGTGCAAACCGAGGTACCCCCTCCGGGTGATATACGACTTTGTGGGCGCTCGCGCGATACGCCGGCACTAAAAGGCTTAACGAGCATCTTCGTACGCCACGGCAGTCCAGAGTAAACAGAACGTGGCTTATCTTGTCACGAAAAATCTGCGGAGGAAGGCTTCCGCGGGCTGACTCTTATTTTTTCTCTCCCATTTTTTCTACCCTTCTCTTCCCCCCTTTTTTTTCCATAATGCCACGGCAAACACGCGCGACGAACGGTCACGTCGGGAATCCCAAGCTATTTCGAATTTTCGTTACGGCAGAGACCGATAAAAGGAGGCTGCAGTTCCGTTGCGTTAACGTTAATGGTTATGAGATTTTGATGTGTGTGTTTAACGTTCATCATTTCAGTGCGCGAGATTCTTTAATCTGTTTTTATTCAAGCAAATTTCGCCTTTATCGCTTTCGTAGTTTATTTGGAATTTCAATCGCGATTTTCTTATCAGTATAATAATTCTTATTAACTAATAATGAAAACAATTATACTATTGTATTTATTATATAGCACAAAAACGGTAATTAATTATTAATTTTAAATATTAAAAGTATTGTTGTTTAATACTTTTAGTATGTATTTTAAATAAATATTTAATTATGGTTTTTCAATTAATTACTTATTTGAAATTGATTAGTAGATTTTTTTAAAGACTTTCAATGTTTCAACATAATGCAGTAACATTACAACGTGATTTTCGCATAAATCATTGCAACAATATTACAGCAATACTGCAATGTTGTAACAATGCTCCTGCAAACTTTTGGGAATATTTCTAGAGTGCTCTATGCTATATCAATATAGAATTCAATAACTTTTAATGACACGCACATGATCATCATTCATGCAAATATTGATAAGCATCATCGACATTAAGACGATCATGAAGCGAATACGATAGCGGCAAAAAGCGCTTATTTATTATGGCCCTAATTAACATTTTCATTATCCTGCCACTTCCCTGCCTTTTCACCCACTCTATCGCGTCAATAATTATGGATCTTTACAGGAAATTATTAATTCGAGCGCCTCATTATCTCCTAAGCAACACGTATCGAACCGAGTGCTGATGGAGACATCGTTCGGCTAATTACTGCTTTACCTTCGTGCGTCAGATGCAGCAGCCGGTGCTGTCCTGGCATTTCGGTGTTACGTCCGGCAATTCCAACAGCGGACGTCGCGAGATTGAGGAATGGACGAATGGTTGCGGTTAGCAGGAAAAGCAGCTTTACAACTGTAAGATTTTTTGATATTTGATTGGTTCATACATTAGATTTGAAGAACTAAAGGCAAGAGAAGAACTAAAGCCAATCATATTAAAAAATTTTATAATAATATAAAGCTGCTTTTTTGTTAAACGCCAATGGCCGCGCTTGTCTTGCAGCCATTGAAAGTTTTTTTCGCGCTGATTAGAGTATACTTTTATATCCAAAGAAATAGTCTTATCTCAATGAAAACAACTTCCACAAGTGGTAAAATAATATTTCGCTGCAAGTGACTAATGATTGTGTTCAGCATAAAAAGCAGCTTTGCAACTATTGTAAAATTCTTTAATATGAATTGATTTCGACTTTAGTTCCTCATTAGATCTAAATGTATAAATCAGTCATATTAAAGAATCTTACGATAGCTGTAAAATTGCTTTTTCTGCTGAACGCAATCAATAATTTTGATGTTACGCGTTTATTTATTTATTATGAACAGACAAACAAAAAGAAGCGAGAAAGACATACGTTGATAATTGGAAGATGCCGAGGGAAGATAAAAATTTTAACGTAACTTAAAGCACAACATGAGATCCTTTTTCACTTGCACGATTCATTAATATTTCTATAAATTATTTTGGATAGAGTCGCGGGACGTGTGTGCTGGATCGAAATAAGTGTTTAAATCGAGTTTCCGTGGATGCGCGTAAATTATTAGCCGAGAAAATATAACGACGTACATATGTTGCCTTTCTTGTAACGTTGCGCTGTAACGCGCGTAGTAAATTGTGCGGTAAATAGTATGTAACGGCGCGCAGTAAATTGCCACGGCCATATAATACTGCATTCGACACTCACACAAATTTCTCTTTCGCCCACTCGTGGAAATGTCGATACCAGTAGGATGCTTACGTCATGGCGCGAAAGTAAATTACATTAAAAATTTTGCACGCCCGCCGGCTCTCCGTTTCAACAAGCCCCGGCAAATAGTTACCGCGGCTTCCATTTTGTCGATGTTGTCGATTTCAATTGCAAATATCAAGTGCCACTTTTTTTATCACCGCGAGCCCGCACTGCAAATTACGCAATATCCCTCTTGAACGTAGATGTATTTCAGTTTTCAGGCATTTCACCGTGCGATCAATATGGCAGTATTATATACCGTTTTCCTCGCGCGTTTGCACATTTCTCTTTTATTTCGCAAAATTTATCGAGTCTAAGATTTTATGGCGTTTACTTTTTCGACGTAGAATTTATTTCGTGCGAAATTTACTATTAAGATCTATTACCGGCAGTTATCAGGATGTATACAAACAAACGATATTATTCTAATCTAATATTTTGAACGCACATATAAAAATATTTATCTTGTATTACATATAAAGTCACATATAAAGTTATATATATATTGGGTTGTCCGGAAAGTTCGTGCCGATTTTGAAGAAAAATTGAAACGCAGAAGATTTAAATTTTAGTATAAATTTATTAAATTATATAGGTTAGTCAGCACGAACTTCCAGGCAATCCAATATATACGCGATTAATAATATCCTCGAGATAAATCGCTTGTAAAATATCTTCGGATTGTCTTTACGATTTCGTTTATGGTGAGCGTTTGAGAGGAAAGCAGCATTTTTCTGAAAGATAGATATATTAAATCGCTATACATATTATCAGGTATTAATTCATCAGGTTATTAATTAATTTATTTTAAAACTTTTCGCGCGATACTCCGACAGTAGCGTCAACGCGCGAGGAACAGGCGATTTGAAATGGCAACCACTGTTGAGCCACCTGTGCATCAAGCTTGGGTGTATCCATGTTATAAATCCGGCAGATAATGACGACATGTTTATACTCTTCATTTGTATGCTAGGCGAGGAACTGTTCCTGGCCGCACACCGAAGCCAGTCTGACTGCTCGAATGGTTGGCTCTCTTGTCCCGCAGTGGCGTAGCTATACGTACTAACTCCACCGTGCAACGAAAATTTATGTATCCTCGGCCATACGATGCATTACAGTTATTCTCACGTAGCCGGTCGTCTACTGCAACCGCCGCGGCGATGAGATCGGATACCGCTAAGACGTTCAAATGGAGCCGTTTGTATGGGTGATGTCTCAAGTTCTTCTTTTTTTTTCCTCCCGGCAAAGATTCGTTATGCTAATGTTATATTCGAGTTACATCTTAGTTATATAAATGACCGCTGTTCTATCATCGCGTTGTGTTGACGCGTCACGAAAGCGATTACTTACGATCTATATGCCTTCCAGCTACTTTACCTTCAACTTTCTTGGAGCATGGTTTCGAAGATGTATTACACAGAAGAAATGGTTTTGCTGTGATGTTATGTAAAATTTTAGATTTCTAAATATATGTAGATCTGAAAATAATTTTATTGAACGAAAATAATTATGGAGAAACTCAAGCTGGTTTCTAGAATTTCAAAAGTATTACATATCATGCTTGAATTTCTACATAATTAATCTGATCGGTTTAACAAAAATAATCTTTCAGATCTGTATCTAGTTAAATTTTTAAGTGTCTAAAGATTTAGCTAAAGATGCAATTTTTATTGGATTAAAATAATTACGACGCTCGAACTGATTATTATGAAAAATTTTTGAGCATTGCTCATCATATTTGAATTTTCTATATAATTATTTTAATAGTTACTTATAGTTTATGATAAAATTACTTTCAAATTTATCTATCTAAATTTTTAGACATTTCAGCAAAATTATTCTTTTCGCGTAGAAAATGATTATCGCATATACATCAGTGATAACACAAGATCATAATTATCTAAATAATAAATGCATTCAGTAATGCAATCGTTCAATTTGCGATCAAGTAGTACTTTTTTGTGTTGGATTCGAAGATAAGAATCAATTACGCCCGACTGCTACTTAGCCACTGAGTTACACTAAATATGGAGGATATTTCTTTTAGACTATTAAGCAGTTTTTTGGCGGACATACGGCAATTGGAGAGATACATTTAATAAAAGTCGTCTATAACCAACCATTTCGCATAAACATTACAGTCAGTGGGCGTTCGGCGAATACGAAAGAAATCGACTCTTGAAAGCGCACGAGAAATTGTTTCCAGCTAATCGTAGTTTATAAATCTCAAAGGCGCGGAGTCGGTGGCGAACCGAAAACGCAGAGCGGCGTCCTCGATTCCACTTCGCCACAGCCGCAACCAAAACCGCAGCCGGCGGTATATCTGGTAAGAGAGAGAATATTTTTTTCTCCACACACGCATGCACATGCACATGTACACATATACTCTTAACATTGGCGACCATAAAGCACGAGATTCGTGCCTCAGCGTAAAATAGCTTTATTATACAAAATACATGCAAATTATCTTATTTATGGTTATGGCCGCTAATTATATTGCGTGCTTATACACAAAATGTCAACGTGGCCGGAGTCGTGGCGCGGACGCGTAATACGTTTGACTTTTTACGAGGCAGCTGGATGCTTCGTATATTCGCGGAGAAGGGGCCCATATACGTAACGTATACATTTACTCGCTTAACGATCGCAAAATACCGACAGTTACGTTCGCTACGTATCGCAATATGCGAACATTACTGGGAACAATATTGCTGGAGGAAAGAGAGAGGACGCATAGATGAAGGCCAGACGCCGCGGAATAATGGTATATCGTTTGAAAATTGAATATAAGTGACGAGTAGCTAGTAAATAATAATGATTAATATCTCGGATCTTGCGCTTATCTGCAATATTAATATTATTGCCTATAACTTTTATGTTACATGCGTTTTTTTTTTACATACATACGCACGCACACACTCTCTACTATCATTTCGCCAATATATTACGCCAGTACATAAATAACATGTTCTTCTACATATTATTTTGTATGTTGTATTATTTTCATATGTCAACACATCTCAAGTGTGTATTATTTTTTATAGTAAATTTATTCAAATTATAAAGCACTTATCACGTTTAATAAAGTTATTATTATTATAAAGCTTCTTATGTTTCTATAATTATTATAAAGTTTTTTTTATATTCTTACACACAGTTGTTGTTATTATTATTATTATTATTATTATTTTAATAAAGTCGCGGCCATTCAATATCTTTTAAATGAAAAGAATTTGACAAGATAAATTTATGGAATCATTTATTCTATAGCCTTGTTTCTCAATTCATTTTTTGAATGCGTTTAAAATTTAAAAGATATGAACGTCAAATTTTTCGAGGATTTACTAAGAGGGAAATAGATAGCAGAGTTGGAAGATCATAAATAAATGTAAGATTTAACATGAAGTCGTATTATGAAGTTTTCAACCGACGTTATTGCACAATTTCACGCACAAGGCACCACTTATTAATGGGACTACTTACGTTTACATTTATATCCGCGGAAAAACATTTATCAAACGCGTGCGCGCGTATCATGGTTATGCGAATGTCGCAATGATCAAGAGAGAAAGGAAAAGGGAACTCTGAGGCACATCGTTGTATTATTCGTAACATATTCTCGACATTAGCGGCTGAACATATTTCACACTTGTGTATAATTCATTACCTCTGATTCAAATGCTATTTATTTAATTAAAAAAAAAAAAGAAAACGAAATATTTCTAGTTCCATATGTGTTCTCTCGTAAGTGTCGATTAGATGCAAATAGGCTTTCATAACTTGAGGCCAAACGTTCGCAAAGCTGCTTACATCCATATTTTATCGCGCGCATTGACATTTATCAAATCGATCATTGATAAGCACCGCAGATAAGTCGAGAAAAAAATATGATGAACCGTGCGATTATCTCTGATTCTGAATCCGTTTTTCCTTCTCCCTCTTTTTTTCTACTGTTCACCTCTCGGTGCAATTAATAACTCCGTCACGTCGTAATTATGTATTCAGACATGCGGCAGTATGCTTAAGTTAAGAGGTTTTTCTAATTCGAATGTCGTAGTATAAATGATTACAAATAGACGATCGTCACGCTGCTCGAATCTACATCAATGACAGTTGAGATTGCGATAAGAGTGGCGTTTTAGCCACGTGTAAACAAATATCTTTTTTCGGAATAAAATTGTCGATTATCTTCGAACTGCTTCGCAAAGATCTGTCGATAGCAGGACATTTAGTCGATAATTCGCCGTGTTGATAGAAAAGTGACACGTTCCAAAGCAGCTTTTCAATAAAGCATTTAAAACTTTCTGAAGTAGAACAACAACTTAATTGTAATAGTGAGTATAATTTCATTTTCTTTCTGTTATACTTTCAAATGAATCGATCATTTCAGAAACTCCATAAGTTAATTTTTATCAAAATTGAGATATTAGGGGAATCAGAACAGATAGAATTTCTTTCAAAAACACACATTAATCAAACATTCGTTTTCTAGATATTAGGTTTACATAACTGTCATTCACGTAAGGAACATAATGAACGGTGATTTATAATGATTTATATTTTCCTTACATTACACTTTGTAAAAATACATTCAATAATGAATCATTTAGCATATTAAAATTCAGTATTACGAGTTTGCTGCTTTTTTTACGAATTGTGTATGTTTTTCAACAATAAAGTTAAGTACCTTTATTTAAATTAATCAGAAGTCTATTATTACATTTACAGAATTGCTTAATTAAAGATTTCTATGTTATATGTACACGAAAATGCTTGTTACTTTAGAAACACTAAAAGTATTTTAAAAATTAGTTTCCTTTTTGGAAATAAATTTAAAAGTGATATTCTACTTAAGAGATAAAGAAGCAATTTTTTTAACATATTCTTAGTTATTTTTAGCAATACAGTTGTAAAAACTAGAACTTAAGAGATAAAGAAACAATTTTTTTTACATATTTTTAATTATTTTTAATAGTTATTTTTAACAGTATAGTTGTAAAAACTAAAATGGTTCTTTCGGTTTTCCAAAAAAAGTTAAATTTTTTTACTGGAGTTTCTGATTAACTGATTCAATTATAATGTGTATTCTTTAAAACTATCATGGATTTTCAAAATTCAAACATTGCAATAAAGTAAAGTAAAGTGGAAGTTTCATCCTTTATCAGAGATGAGTTACTAGAAACTTTGTTATGTCATATTTAAAAAGCAATTTACTACTAGTGCTTAAAAAATATGTCATATTTTTAAATTTGAGATTTGAAAAGTCTCAATTCAAATTTTATTTTTTAAGTAGACAGATACACAGAATAACGTTATAACCTGAATAAGATATATTTTATAAGATAGATTTCTATAAATAAAATCAATTAAAATGCACTTATCTTTTGAGCAAAAATAACACTAGGACGTTTTTTTGTAACTTCGTATAATGAACATTCCTTCACGGTATCTAACTAAAAAGGCATCTTTTTTATACACAATTATTGATCAGAGAACAAGTATCACTTCTGTCTTCTAAGTAAATTGAGAGAGATATAAATGCATGATTTTTAAAAAGATATTAATTTTGAAGATTGATTTTCATTATTTTAAAAATGATAACTGTCACTTTTCTATGACGCGAATTGTGAAATCGAGCGTCGATTCTTCATTGTCCAGTTAGTCGCTCAATAATTCGCAACTGCATACGATTTCATATAAACGTCTTTATGATATGTATATTGATATTTGCATGAAAATTATACAAATATAAAAACTGATATTGTAAGTTTAAATATTGAGAATTCAGTTTAATAATAAATTATCGTACATCTTTTATTATTTGGCGTCGTGTGACAGATGAGAAAAGCTTATTTAATACTTTTAGTTCATATTCTTGAGACTTCCACGGATGCTTTCTATATAAAGATTTTGCGTTTCGCGGGTTTGGCACTCCAAGAATGGATCTGGACACGGAGGAAACCCACGAAACGCAAAATCTTTACTTTTAGTTCATTTTTCTTTTTCAACGAGATACGATTGAAAATATAAGTGTCACATGCAGATCTTGCGGTTTCGTGCGGGCTGAAGGACGGATCAGGGCGGCCGTTCGGCACACCTAACACGCGAATAAAGATAAAGCGGATACGACAGTAAACATGGCCGGGCATCGAAAGTGCATTCCGGGCTTCGAATACAAAATGATCATTCGTATCTAAACGACCCGCCCGCGCGACTCGCCGCCGCCGCGCCGGTCCGACTGGGAATCAGTATCCGATTTTCAATGCGCCTGCACGGAGTACGCGGTCGTGCATTTGAAATGCACGAAATAATACGTCTACCAACCATCGGCTCTTAAAATATACCGGACCGGCAGCCCGCCGGTCGTTGTTGGATCGTGGCCGAATGGGTTAGCGCGACAAGACCGTCTGTGCGAAAATTTACAACACGCTACTCCGCTCGCGTCCAATGGCGCTGTTACGAAAAATATATAGACGGAATATTTCGAGGTGATTTGACTGCGCGATTCATCGGACATTCTTGCCATCCGGATGGAATGTGACATTCATTAATGGGTGACATTTCGTAGTGACATTAGCAAAATGAAAGAACGCGCATCATATCGAGATTTTATCGCGATTTGTGTGACGACAGAGAGAGAGAGAGAGAGAGAAAGAGAGAGAGACGATCTCTTTGATATTTCATAATCTCCGGTCTGAAGGCGATATTATGAGAAATCGTTGCCAAAAATATATTTCATAATTCGAGTAAATAGTAATTCTACGCCATTGCAAACATATCGTTCTGTTATTCTATCGATCATCTGTAAATTTCTGCAGAGTTAAATAAACTGCTATAAAATATAAAACGAAATGAATAGAATAGTTCTAGTCGTTTTTTCTTTTATAACGACTGAGTCGAAAAAAAGTGGTCCATCCCCAATCATGATAGGTGCGTTTCTTCGGATACTATTTAAGCGCCACGCTGATGCGTAGATCGACAGAACAGTCGCCAACTTTCTCTCGTTCGTATCGTTTCTCAGCATTATACGCTATCGAAACTTCTGATCAAATGAAGTATCTTGCCATTTTGACCATCCTCTTCGCGCTGAGCGCTGGGCAAGTATTTCAAGTACCATCTTCTTTCAAGGATGGCGTCAAATGGGAATTTGGCGTTTCTCATGGCGACGTATCGACCCGCTCTAATGTCAACGCAAACATTTTCAATCAAGCTCCAATTGCACCAACTGTTTACAAGAAGGAACTGATTACACCAATAGTTAGAAAAGAACCAGTTAACGTGGTTTACAACAAACCATCTGCGGATGTCTATAAGAAGTTCCTCGTCCCAACTGTCTATGGACAGGAACCTCTGATACAGAACGTTCAACAGCACCAATTGGGAATACCCAAGACGATTTTCAAGGAGCAGCCGATAGCTTCAAATATTTACAAGAGCCAACCTGTCGTGCACAACATCGTTTACAAACAACAGGCTGCGGTGCCAATTGTTCGCAAACCGTATCCGGTCGTGTCGAACGTTTACCAATTTAAAAGTCAGCCGGTTTAACCAGTTGTAGTATCGCGAGCCATCGTCTTTGCCGAATTACGTTCTGAAGGCTATAGTTCCAGTTAACCATCAGAAAAAGGTGACAAGTCACACATGGAATTATTGTCATCATGCGCTTGTTGACGACGTTGCAGGTAGTTCCGTATTAATCGTCTCTATTTGATCTTTCCATAAGAATGTAATTTAACATATTCTAAATATTCTTCAAGTTAGCATCAAACATGATGTTATATTGGCAAGATGAAATTTTGTAATAATCAAAGAAGAAAGTGAATAAATAATATCCCAAAAATTATGTAAAAAGTCGTTTAATATAGGATGTTATTTCGTCCCCATATATTCCCCAACTACTATTTATTTTCTATAGCTCTGTCCGATTATGCGTAAAGATTTAGATATTAAGAAGTAGTGTAAACAATAAAAAAGTAAGTATAGAATACAAGAGTAAGAATAGCGCAAACACCCGCCATCTTTAATCTAATCTACGTTAGAAATCAGAATTTTAAAATATATTGTAGCGTGCCTTTCCTGTATACTAAACTATAGAAGAAAAACTAGACGAAGAAAAGGAAAGCAAATAAATACTTGTCTTTCTGATTCTTTTCTACTTATGGTAATAAACGTTAGCCAATCAGCGAATCTTGAGATAGAACATAAAATCATATAATAATTAAATCATAATGTTATCATGACATTACGAAATTTTTGCAATAACGTGAATCTAAATACGGTAAAATCAGGTTATCAATTCCTTAACACTTAAGAAAAGGATAACACGACTTTAGCGTTCACCATATCTGGATCCACATTATTGCAAAGTTATTTAATATTTGATAATTAAAAATAAATATACTTTATTAAACGTATTTATAAGATCATGATGGTATTATTATGATTTCCGTGTCTTACTTGGGTAAACCTGACAAAAGAAAACAGTGCAATCTTTGCATCAGAGTATCGTTATCTAGGAATTGAGACATCCCCACTTCTCGATGATTTGCTTTGGTACATTATAAAGTCTACAATCTAAAGATACCAATCATATTAAAGAATCACTGAGCATTTATTGGATGATAAACCAATTAGGTCTAAATGATGGTGAAAAAAAGAAGCTGACAGAAAAACACGGTTGTTAGCATCGTAATTTGCAGATAAAAGGATTATGTTACTCTTGTTAATATCTAGAGCTCTAGATTATGTGTACTATATTTTTTTTTGCCATCTCGCGAATGCTCACTCTCGCCGACTATGCTGCCCATTAGATTTAATCGAACAACGCGTCGCAAAAATTTCCAGGATTCAACCGGTGAACCCTTGTCCTCAGGTCCAATGATAATCGGTCCGTTGCGGCGTGTCGCAGTCCGAAAGAGGAGATCACAATGGAGTTAATTAAACATCTCAATAGCAGACGCCCGCCCGAGGGTGATTAGGCGTGCTGCAGCATGGCACGGCGCACACCGACGCCGACGGCTATTGTACCCTCTCCCCCCACCTTCCTTACCCGTTCTTCTCTCCTCGTTCCCGTAGAGAGAGCATCGAATCTCCCGAGCAAGGACGAGATGTTGAAGGAGGATGGAAGTAGGTGGCGAGAAAGAGACGAGAACAGCCGAGAAGCTGCGGTAGCGGCGGCGGCGGCGGCGGCGGCGGCGGCGGTGGTGATGGTTGTGGTGGTGGCGGTGGCGGTGCGGATGACGTACATGAACGAAGGGGGAGAGAGAGAGAGAGAGAGAGAGAGAGAGAGAGAGAGAGAGAGAGAGAGAGAGAG
>NW_017259548.1:305248-314282 GCF_001594045.1 Atta colombica | reverse complement strand
GAGAGAGAGAGAGAGAGAGAGAGAGAGAGAGAGAGAGAGAGAGAGAGAGAGAGAGAGACATGCCGGCGACATACAATGCAGGTGACAGCTCGCGCACCCCACAGGCCCTGTCTCATCTCTTTTGTTCCTGGCGTTTCGTCGGCTTTCTTCCCCATGACGGCAAGACAACCGTGGTACGGCTCGGTGTGGCTCGGTTCGTCTCGTCTCGTCTCGTCTCGCGTCGTCTCAACCTTGTGTCGCCCTGAAATTGCTCAAATGGAAACGAGTGTGTCATTCTCACTACGTTCCCCTGTCACTCTCTTCGCTTTCTCTCTCCTTTTCCTCGTCCTTTTCACGTTCCCTCCTTTTCTCCGTTCTCTCTTCGTTTATCTATCGTGTTTCTTGCTCATTTAAAGGCCGCATGCTCGATTCGTATTTTACGAGCCTGTTGATGCTGCTACGCGTTAAATTTGCCACGTCTTCGCGAATTTATGCCAAATGTCAGACTTGAATTCCACTTGCTGCTTCGTAAGCAACAAGAACCGCCTCCACGAAGAAAAATAAAATGGAGCATCCAACTGGGAAGTTAAAAGACTAATGTATCGTATTAATCAGACGGTAAGTGCGAGTAAATAATCGTGGATAGCAGTAACGTTGATCATGAGTTAAAAAGTGAAAAACTTGTTGGTGCAAGTTACTGTCCCTTCGCGATGAAAAATAGGACAAGGTGGAGAAGCGGCGAAAGAGAAAGAGAGTCGAGAAGAGAGAACTCGAGATAAGAATCGCCCCGGCCAACAACATTCGTTGCCGACGTAGTAGGTGGCGTGTTGGGTGAGGTGTAGGTGTCGTGATAAACACGCGTTACTTTCAGGCTCTCTCGCAACAGACAAACGAGAGGAAGTCTGGTTCCTTGACTTTCCCGTTTGTGAAGTGAATGATGATGATTGCTAGTTATTATGACGGACGCGCTTCCGCTCTCTCATACCATCTCGGTCGAATTGAAATGCGGCTCTTTCTCCATGTTAAACGATAGCCCTTTCATTGCCTACGACTATGAGAATAAGAGAGAGGCATTGCATTTTAAAGAAGACAGGCTTAAAATGTAGCGAAAGAGAAAGAAATCATCGATAGACGACAACGAGGTGAAATAAGCTCGTAAGACTATCAACCGTGATTTACGTTACGTCTCTTCGCGTCTGGCGATTTATCATCGTAC
Organism: Atta colombica; assembly: GCF_001594045.1. NCBI lineage: Eukaryota > Metazoa > Arthropoda > Insecta > Hymenoptera > Formicidae > Atta > Atta colombica. The sequence continues at coordinate 313,087 of NW_017259548.1, read as the reverse complement.
GTAAATTTACGATTACGACAAAAAGCGCGACGAAATCTTTTTATCGACGGGTAATGCATCGCAGCTGCACGCTAGACTACTCGTAGGTGTGTTTACCGTACGCGCGATGTAGAAAGTTGCGACGCGCGGAATTTATCTCGACTCCGCGTGTGGAAACCTCTCCGATATACTTGTACACGTGGTCTGTTAGACGCCAGTTAAAGACAAATGGGCGTTCTAACCCGTGGCGCGGCCGTTTAAATGGAAACCTGTAATTACAAGGCAGAGGAGAGATGTATCTTTCTTATCCTGCGATGGCTGAAGGCTTACAAATTATAGTAAGCCAGAGATTGTTCCGATACAAACACAACACGGATGCACGCACACACGATAGACGTTCGCGCCCTTATCTAATCGTTACACTAATGCAGGAAGAGATGAATGGTTTACTTAACCATCACACATTTGGAAACAACCAGAATTATATTTTTGAATTATTCCTACATGTTTAATTCGAACATTTCGATATAATCTTTCAAATTTAATATGTCATGAATTGAATTGAACTCTCTTACAATAATTTTAAATAATTATAATTTTTCGATGGATAATTAATAAAAATTTTTCTTAGAATTCTTCGTATAATTTTTCAGAAATTTTTAAATTTTCTATATAATTTTATACTTTCTCTATTTAGGAAACTTCTTACAGTTCTTTATGTAAATTGAAATATTTTTTAGAAGTGAAAACTGAGAGAAAGTTTATATCTTTTTTAGAATTCTTTAAATACGTGAATTTTAAAATAGTTTAAGATTTCTAATTCTGTAATTGAAGAAAACTTTTATAAAATAACTTTTATAAAAAAGTTTAAAGTATTTTTTTTTTCACAATTTTTCATAAATTAAAAATATAATAAATTCTTATTTTTTCACCAATATTATTTCTAATTATTATGTTTAATAATATAAGATTTCTATTTCAATATGCGTAAATGATAATTTTCATATATATTTCATATATATTTCATATATATTTCATATATTTTTTAACTGCTGAAAAAAAATGAAAGATTCAAAAAATTCCATCGTTCACAGATTTGAAAATTCAAGGACTTTATTTAAAAAAATACCTATAAATTTGAATAATTTACAATTTTTTTCTTTTATTCTAAAATATATAAAAATTATTCAAATGTTGAAAAATAGAAATTTTGTAAATCAAAGTATATTTTTAAAATTAAAATTAAAATTTAAAATTTAAAATTAAAATTAAAATGCTTATAAATCTTATTATTTTAACATATCACTTAACCTGTACACGAATAATGAAAGGAAATCATCATATTTATTTTCATATATTGTAAAAAAATAGTTACATTTCTTAACTGTTAACATTACACATACTATATGCGTTATTATTTATTTCAAAGCGGAGTTTCTAAAAATTGAAAAATGATGGATTTTTTAAAAGTAAATTTTTTTCGTGTAAAAATCTTACAAGAAACATCTATTACTTTTTGAGAAACATGAAATTAATCAAAATTTGTTGCATGTGTTATGAATTTATGATTTATTACATGATATATACAATGAGTGCAAAAAGTATTATAAGAACATTTTTTTATAAAAAAAGCCTTATTTGTAAAAAATAAAATAAATTAATTAGCAATTTTATACAATACGTTCTATTCTAATATAAATAATCGAGTTTCGAGTATGTTCCTGATTTTAGATTCTTATTTCTCGACTGTATGAATACTTTTTGTGCGTCCAAATAATATCATTTTTAATTTTCGTTTATTTTTAAGATAATATATTTTATTTAGCTATTACATATTTTTTTGATACAATAATTTTGAGAAATATAGTCTATTTTATTCTTTATGAATGAGTTGCTAATTACCTAGCAAGAAATAATTATCAATCAAATGTCAAATCGTCGTTGAATTGATATCGAAATCATATCTATTTCATCATTAATGTAATGAGTAATTTTTTGCTGGATATGTTTTATACTTTTTAAAAATAAAATTTTTTTATTTAAAAAATATTATCTTTGTATGAATATTTTTGCACTGAATATATATTTAAGGTTGAGTCTGAATAGCGATCCAAATTATTATGAGATACATGTATATGCATTTCTTGTTCGAGATAAACGAAAGCAACGTGGATAGTTTCCAAGCATGCGTCGGTGAAGTCTACGGAAACAGAGAGATTCGTTGGCTTTTCGGTAGCTGATGAATCACTGCTGTCATACGCCAGGTGTCGTACATCAGAGAACGCGAGAACGCGTTCCGCGTCGCCGCGGAACGGCGATGTCACCGCGTGGAATCCGCTTTTACACGCGGTCCTGGGCGAGCAAATTACGCGGGGTCTCACGGAGTACCAGCGTCGTTTTACGCTTCGCCGGACGTAATTCTCGGGATTTGCAATGGGGTGGAACTCTCTCGGTCGGCTCCCTCAAACGTACGTCACTCACTACTCTATGTTCTATGTTGAAACATGTTGCATACATATTACATACATTGCTCTTTCCGTCACATTGGCACTGTCGCATATAACTATTGTTTTATCTTTGATACACGTGCACTTTTGCGCCACCGTGGGTTATCTATGCTACGCGTGCAATATCACTCTTTAAATTCTTTCGCTGCTATCTCATGGGTATAAATTAAATTCAAAATGCCAGAGAGAGAGAGAGAGAGAGAGAGAGAGAGAGAGAGAGAGAGAGAGAGAGAGAGAGAGAGATTTCAACTTTGTACAAAAACATGCAATTCGCGCGAATTTAAGTTAGTAGCTGGATATCCGAGAAGCCTCGAGTCGAGCAGTGCCAACTTCTCATTAAAGTCGCAAGCTTTCGATGACACTGCGCCGTTATTGCCAGGTCGATCGTACGTCATGTCGCGTGCACGTGTCGCGATTTGGATACGCTTGTTCTATACGTTCTACGCGCAATTGCGTCTTGCATCGCGCGCATACGCACGTATATTACGGCGGCGGCGGTGGGCGTCTCTCTCTTGCACGGCTCGTCTCTCCTCATCAAAGGCCGGCGTTATGTCGACGCGCCGGGAATATTCGCGCACAACTCACCGTATAAACAAAATTTACCCATGGACAACACACGTGCGTTTGTCATATTTCAAAAACCTACCGCCTCACTCTCGGTCTGCCGTTTCCCTTCGGCCCCTGCGGCCGCGTCGACGGTAATTTCAGCGTTGCGCGCCGCACCGACTTTAAAGGCCCGCGTCCTGTAGAAAAAACCTCCAACCGCCACGGGCTCCTCCCTCGCCCTCCCTTGTGCGCTCCCTCCCTCCCTTCCCCCCTCTAAAAAAAAAAAAACAGCTGTTAATGTCTGTTCGCCGAGAATATTTCGTTAGCCGCGACGCACACGATGCGAGATCGCACGGCGAAATGGTGGAAGCATGATCTATATGTGCACATGTGTCGCAGAGAATGTGAAAACACGAGCGTCACGCTTTTTTTTCCCGTGATTCAATGTTGCTCCACGTGAAATAATAAAAATGGTGTCCCGCTTATTGCCCCTGAGTAAATTTCGCTGTCCCGAAGCGGACTTGCCCTTCGCGAAATCGCATGTAATTTCCTTTCGTGAATGCAAATTAAAGAATGAATATGCATGATAAGTTATTTATTTTGTATTTTTTCCTTACTATACTTTATTAGTATCATATAATATTAGTATAATGTAATAATTAGATTTATAGTTCTGTATACAAAAAAAATATATACAATTGATCTAAAAAACGATTATAATATTAAAATCGTTCTTAGGGTCGATTATATATTTTTTTGTGTATCCATTCTTTTTTTTTTTAATTTGAATTATTTTTAATTATTTCTATTGTGATTGTCACTATTCCTACTTAATATATCGATAATTTAACTAAAATAATAAGACACTGGAATTAAACAATTTAACTCGAGAAAATGTATTAAATTTAATTAAAGTTTAATTTATTTAATTTAATTTATTTATTTATATTAATTTAATTTATTTATTTACTACGTGCAAATGCATTAATATATATAGACAGTGTTTAATTTTAAAACTAATTACAGAAATGTTTTACTGAAGTATCTAAAAATTTAGCTAAATACAGATCTGAAAATAATTTTCGTGTTGGATTATCAAGAATTTATGTAGAACGCTTAAGCATTAATGATAATACAGCAAAAAATTTCAACATTTTAGCAACCAATTTCAGCATTCTGCATATTTTATCCAATCAATCATCTCGCCGTAATGTTGCAACGGAATTTTTCTAATCGAAACTGTTTTTAATTACATAAATTACTTTCCGTTTAGCATCGAGATAGATATAGTATAGTTCTCTATTGAAAATATCCTTGTCGCATGATACTAATGCCATTATACACCGGGGAGTGACGTCGGTCGGTGCGGCGTACTTTCCGCGACGTGATTTCTCTTGGAATTTCGGAGGACTCTGTTGTAATCGGAGACGACGTCCCGTCTCCGGTACCGAGAGAAGTCGTTCTGGCGTCTCGTCACTCGGCCGTCTGCTTTCAACACGACGCCCGTCTCTCATTCGATGCCAGACGTCGTCTCCCGCACTCCCGGCCGCCAATATGTCGACCCTCCGCACCCGCGAAATCATCCGAACATGAAAACCGATGGTGACAGTCGATCCTAACCGTTTCGCGTTGCTTTCCAAATGGATGCCAGGCATACTGGACCGCTCTAAATTAAACGCGATCGGCGAACGAATTAAAATCAACGATCCTCAATTTAATGAAAATTTGCCAATGGTGTTCGTCGCAGGATTTACGGCGCATGAAATCGCGCGTTATTCAGGATCCATATAATGTTACAATGAAATGAATTCTTTCTCGTCGAATTATTGAATTGACCAATAATTTCCATGTTTTTTTTGAGAGGCACCGCGGTTAACACCAAATGTCACTAATAAATGTTTATTCATATTTATAGTTAAAAAAACATTTTATAAAAGATGACTTTTCGATGATATTTAATATTTAGAAAAAGTTTGCTAGGATTGATTAAGTTTTGAGTGTTGTTTTTGAATATGGAAAAAGAAGCATTTTCGATATATTACTGTTTTATTTATTGATGTTTTTATTGTTATTTCTTTTCTTTAAGCTGTTTTATTGATTTGTGCAGCGTTTATTACTTTATGGAAATAAAATTACATAATTTGCTCTGAAAAAATATTTATTTTCGTCGTATTTATATTCAAAACATCAAGTGCTCATAATTTAACCAATCTTAAAATATTTTTAACTTTCAGATTCTATGCTAATTTTTCAAGTATTTCTGTAATATTGAAAGTAGACGAACTTAAAAAGTTGATTTTAAAAAAATTTCTATATAATAACATGTTTATGATGTAAAAAATTATATTAAAGTATAGTAAGTAAACGTATCAATGCATAATTATAAGACAGTGTCTTTTATTTTTATTTGTATATATCAATATAAAATATTTTTTAAACTATATAATTAAATAATGAATTATTATAGTTCTTGTTATATTCATACTCTAGTTATAAACTTGTTATTATATAACTTTGCAAAATAACTGAAATGTTATTAAATCAATATTAATTTTTTAAATTATAAATAAAAATTAATTCTTTAAAGTAGTTGTAAAATAATATTCGTGAGAGGAACGATAGCTCGTCCCAAGCAAATAAATTATATCTTTTGAAAATTGTATATATTATGTATGCATTTATTTGTTTCAAATAAAAGCTTATATATTATAAAATATTATATAATAATTTGAAAATCAATTATAACTAGCTGTGAAAGTTATGAAAATTTTATGGTAAAATTATTCCGAAAAGATCATTTTTTAGAACGGCTCGCTCCAATTGAGAGTTAAAAAATTAAAAATACGCATTGAAATGTCATCTTTCACAAAATGTTTACTATAAATATGAGTAAATATGAATAAACATTTACTCGTGTCATTATTCAATGTGACTAGATTTAGACTTTAGATTATAAATGAGATAATAATAAAGTACTAAAATGTAAATGCCAACACAAGATCGTGTGTATACATAAATTTATTTTCATATAAAAAGAATATAAATGTTTCGATTCTCGTTTTGAGTCTTCGTACATAAAAATATTATCACTAATAAAATTCACATAAATTATGAAGCATAATGTGATACGAAATCGAAGCAAAACATCATATAGAATATAAAATGAGGTAATCAATTCATTAATGATTGCAAGAATTCAGCATTAAAATGATGAATAAAATGATCATTCATAAGAAAAAAATTTTGTCGAATATATATTGTAATTTATCCAAACGGGATAGTAAGCTTTGAATGTAGCAATAAATATAATGAGTGTTAAAGAATTTAGAATACAGACAGTTCGCAGAGTAGAAATCCTGATTATACAATATTATAACCACCTATCAAAAACAGAAGAAAATTATTGGTCAATCTAATAAAATCAAATTTGTAAACAGAACTAATTTGAACGGGAAACGAGTGCGTGCTCGTCCGCGTCACGCTTCCGAAAATTTCGTACGTCGCTGACGTAAACGTGAGCTGATGATTGTCGAGGCTGATGGCACTGCCGGCGGACTACGATCCGAAACGTATCATCAACCATCCTATTTTAATAATACGATTTTAGAGAGAGCTACCCGCCTCCCTCGACGTTGTCATTACGTGGCCGTTTGGGGGTCATTTCGGCCGAAATAATTGGCGGTCCCGGTGGTTGTCTCAGCACGTATAGGGTCGAGGCATAACGGTAATGGCAGGGTGCCGTCCTCGATAATTTCGGCCATGTCGGGAACGTGCGGTGCCGCGCAAGAGGACCTATGGCGCGCAAGATGAAGGGAGAATTAGGCATAGAGAGGCGACCCCGACGGAAAGTGCTTCTCATGCTAACCCCCGGTAACGAGCCGAGGCGCCAGATAAGTAGAGGGCACCCAACGCCGGCCTTCGGGAAATAAAATCAGGAGATTGCGGGCTACGATGCCGTGTCGTCCCCCGTTCAGAGGTCCTTAATGCCATCTAACGCGGGCTGATTTATCAAAGGCAGTGCCATTACCGTATCCGGAATGGCCGTCGTTCGGGAGGACTTGAGATATGTCCGATTATGGACGGGTGTTCCATAAATCGAATCTCCGGAGGATAACGCTTCGGGGGGAATGTTCACTCGTCCCAACTCGACTCGACTCGACTCGACTCGACTCGACTACACTCGACGCTACTCGGCGTAAATGCAAGACGATGCATGTTTTGCCCGAGCTTATACAATCTCCAAGTTATGTTAATGGCCGTAGTATTATGGCGCAGCCGCGATGTGACGCTTTATTAAGCGGGAGGAGTCCGCCGGGTACTCATGAAGATGTGTGAACTGACGTTTCATGAACTCTCAGGGACAAAAACACGAATCCTGTAGTCGGGAAGTCTCTTTTAACGTCACGTTGAATGTTTTTCACTTTAACATCTCGATGTAAACTCGTTACTCCTTCGTGCACATTTCAATTTAGTAGGTTCTGGCGGCTTTCTCGACCGCTCGTTTATCAATTGATAGATTATCTGCCGCAGTGTCCGCGCGCCGAACGGGCGAACACTTATCATCGCCGTATGATGGAGCGATACGATCACGGCACGTTGTAGCTCGAATAAATCAGTATCGCCACGACGTTCATAAACAAATGTCAGCGAATTTGTACAAAGGTATACGCGGTTTGCACAAGGGATTTCGAACGCCAGCTCGATTTCGGGATGGTTCGAGCTGTCGTGATATCGCCGATTACAGGCTGCTGGCAAAACCGCACGATGTCGCGCGTCCGGCATATATAGGTGGACTCTGCTCTCTCTC
>NW_017259548.1:300298-305148 GCF_001594045.1 Atta colombica | reverse complement strand
CTCTCTCTCTCTCTCTCTCTCTCTCTCTCTCTCTCTCTCTCTCTCTCTCTCTCTCTCTCTCTGGAGAAAAAAAAACGCGCGGATCCGGTCGCGTACATAAAAATGCAGGTCGTGCGCGCTTGCGCACCACTGTTCATTCGGCTCGACATCGGTGTTTTATGGGCGACAGCTTTGTGTGTTCCGCAGTAGGCATTATTTTTCCTTCTAAACTCCGTTATACCTGGAACAATGGAGAGATTAAAACGTAAAATATGATCTCTCGAGTATAGTCGACGGGTCGGGGGCGTGATGCGCCGAGAGGGATGAAGAGGAGGCGAATGGGAACGGTATGGGGAACGTCTACTACCTACGGTAAATTTCGGTGAATACCTGGGGGGTTACCTTCTCAGGTCAGCTCCATTTTCCTTCAACAAGACATGACGCAGTGAGAACTGATTTATCGATTCTGAAACTGAACAAAATTGTATATATATATATATATATATATATATATATATGTATATGTGACTAATGAATATTTCGCGATATTTATTATCCTCGATTATCTACGTATATTACTGCGATTTACATCAGTTTTGTCACGGAAGTGTTATTTGCACTCTTTTTCAATTCGAACAATTACTTCTGCATGTTGTATTTACACACTGGGATCATAAAACTAATCGCGAAAGTAATTTATTTTGACGATAAAATAATTTAGCGCGTATACAAAACTTTATGCCTGATGCTCGATGGTCTATCGTATATCATCGGACAAAGATAACAATTGTTATTTGTAAAAAGATAATTACTTTTGTTGTAACTGATGTTCGGGAAGACGATTTATCAGCAGATAGAAAATATGAAATTTATAACGACATTCTATCTCATCAATTACGATCTTACTTGAGCACGAATGCGATAAGAAAATAAAATATATTGCTCTCTTACGTTAAAAGTGATGAAAAAATATGATTTTATTGATGTATATCATGAATGAATTATAATACTGTTAACTCAACTATAATATAAGATAAATGTTATAAACTCTGTCATGCAATCATTAAAAATGCAGTAACTAATTATTTCATCAAAATTGTCAAAATGTCTCCACCAAAAAAAAAAACGTGATTTTTTTAAGGATGTCTCTATAAAATAATTCTATATAAAAAGAAATATTGAAACAGTTCAAAATATCTAATTTCTTTTTAATAATTCAATAAGATTAATATTTATATTTAATTTGCTCACGGATATATATTTTCTATATATGTGTATTTTACTTCTTTAAATATTTTTTGCATTATATTTAAAATTATCAATAGAATTCTATTCCGGATTTGGTTGCGAATTATTAGATTGTCTAAAGTGAGCATAATGCAATTTTATAGTTTAAATGAAAATATTCTCATTTAATAATTGTTTTAAAAAACATTCCTGTTTTTTATTGAAATAATTTTTTATTCAGGTTCTAAATCATCGCTAAACTTGTTATATCACTTTCAAATATAATGTAGAAAGATCTGTAATTTTTTCATAATTTTTTCATTTTGTTAAAAAATATGTGTAATAAATTTTTGAGGGTTGAAACAAAAATAACATTTAATCATGTTAAGAATATATTCTTTTGGCGATATTATTTGATTAATCGATAATTTTTTGTCAAATAGAAAAATAATTTTTACTCTTTTTTGGGACACTTAATTTTTTTAATTGCATTACTTTAATAAAAGAGCAATTCAAGTATCGAATAACAAGATGCTAGATCTTCATGCATGATAAATGAGTTTATATTTGCACATAAAACAATTCTAAGTATGTACTTAATAAATTTCACAGCGAGAAACGAGCGTGTAAGTTTGCGTAAATAAATCTCACTTTCATATAGTTTTGAAAATTTGTTGCGGCCAAAGAATTCTCTCGTTGAAGTATTACAGTGAAGAATTACTTCGCAAATACGGTTATTAAGGTTTTCTTTCAATCCCATTTCATATTTTCACGTCTTCTAAGATATTGATTTTACAATTGTCAGTTTTCTCTCGCGTAGATTATTTCTCTCTTTTACCAATATACGCATCGACGAAAAGTGCTCCCCATGATAGACATTGACATTTAGCTCGGCGCTTGGTTTTTGCTCGGATTACCCGCCTGTGTTGCGTGAATATTAAGCAAGTCGTTTAATCAGTAAGCCGTTATTATTGATTGACAGCGCGATAAAGCCATTTGGGCCTGCGTGTATGCACGACAAACTGGGATTCGCAGACGATTGACAAACTGTCGCCTCGTCCATCGTCTAAATTAAGTGGTAATCCGAGTCAGTCGAACGCATCATATTTATTATCCAAAGCTGTTTACACATGTCCACGTTAATTTCAACTACCGCTCTGCGCTTCGTTTGCACGCGAGGTTCCCGTCCGTGGCAAAAGGCGCGTATCGAACGCCGGATCAAATCAATTTGCCGTGTCACCGATTTGGACGTAACATCTTACACGTCACGCCGTACACATGTCAAACTCATCATGTGCAAGGATTGGCACATCAAGCGATTTTTCGCTCGTTATCATAATATTTCCTGCCAAGTCGTCTACATCGTGCATATAATGTGACAAACGTGTAGCAATAATAAAAATGGGCAACTTGACAGATAAATTGGGATTACATGAAAAAAATGATTTTTGTGCTGAAGTAGTAAAGTATTTAAAAATTTAGTTAAATAGAGATCTAAAGATAATTTTGTGGAAATCAAAATAATTATGTGATGCTCAAGCTGATTGCTAAAATGTCAATATTTTTTGTAGCATTGTTTATTGTGCTTCAATTTTTTTATACATAATTATTTTGTTAGTTTAACAAAGATTTTTTTCATATCTAAATTTTTAGATACTTCTAGAAAAGAAAATTTTTCTTTTCTGTAGTTACATGGATAATTAAATCTTCACTGCACTCACACATGTAAATATTGAAAATGCTTTTACACAATCAATTTTTATATGAAATTTACATATTCATGTGAATTTTAATGTCATGAACTAAACATAACTTTTTTTAAATTCTTGTATAAAGTATTTCTACATTTGACTTTATGCATTATTTATTATTGTCAATCGTTAATTCTATCAGTGATATGTACATTGCAGAAGATCTCAATCGAGGATTGAAATATTTATTAGTATTGTTACATCAAATAAAAATATTTTTACATATAAATGTATTGGCTTATAAGTGTTTTACACTTATAAGTGTTTTACAAGCTTTGATTTATTCTCATCAGAGTTTAAATTTATTTAATTTGTTTAATATTTCATATTTTTTATTAATATCCAGAAATGTTTTCTATTTCGAATTAGAATCTATTTTGATCATCAGTTTTCAATATTGAGCTTAAAAATTGCAACAGCAGAAATTGCAACTTTAAATAGGACATATTGGCTCAAAGTTATTTTAACTTTATTGGACTATCAAAATAATTATGTGAGAAATTCAAGAATCAAGCAATGCTGCAAAAAGTTTTGACATTCTAGCAATCAACAACGTTCTACATAATTATTTTAACAGTCCAACAAAATTATTTTCTGTAATATCTGATTAAATTTTTAGATATTTCAACAACAAACTTCATTCTTTCAGTGCAAAGTTTATTGCGTACGTACAAAAGTTCTGGCGTCTGATCTAAATAATAGCGTGAAATTGGATGAAATTGTGAGGAACGTTGAAACGATTCTTACACATATCACCGTCATCGTCTCTCGTCTGTCTGCGATTACGAATTTCGCGAAAGGCGTTGGACGGCGACGGGCGCGGCGGACCACGGTGTGCGCTCTTGTATTTGTCGAATACGAAGTCACGTACCGAATACATTATCGGACCGGTGTACGGTCTATGCATGCGAAGGTTGAAAAGCAGGCGCAGCTCGTAGCTGGTGACGGTAGGAGAGAGGGCGGGTGGGACGAGCGGACGGATGGACGGACGGACGGGCGGGTAACTATATTGATTGTGTAGCTGGCTGACAGCGACAGTGACATATGTCACCGAAGCTTCTCGTTATCGCTGATTTAAACATGAGGCAACGAGGCCCTTGCCGAGTTGCCCCGGTGTGCTGCGCCGCTCCGGCAGCTCCGTATTTCTGCCCGTGTCTCCGTTCCCTGTTATTATTATTGCCGAGCGTGCACTTCTCTCTTCCTTTTTCCCTTTCTCTCCACGTGGTTCTTTTTTTTTATCCGCCACTTCCCTTTTTCCGTTCGATCCATCGACCGGCATGTGCCTGTCGGAAGCCGGGTAACGTGACCTCTTTGATCATCGGCGTAGTGAAACGGGTTGTCAGAAATAATTATGAGCCCGTACTGTGGCCGTCGTAGATGCATGACACGCGCGCCGTCGCTCTTTCGACATCGTTGGGTCGCAGTCAATTTCAAGTCTCGCGCGAGAAATGAGGTTTCGAATTTATCGTGCTGAAGCACGGCAGGCGTTTTAATTTTGCAGAATCAAACGAATGGCGCGCGCGCGCGAGTTTGCTTGTTGCGCGATCAAAAAATAAACGAGCTAATTACGTTTCAACGGATTAATATTTGACGTGTGTTGTAACACAGCGCGATATAATAATCACCGAAACGTGTGACGCTGCGTGCGCGCGACGCGATAAATCCTCATCGAGAAAACCACGCGGATTTCGCGGATGTAAAGCCCGGCGTGCCACACCACAAAACGCGTGCGCCGCGCTTTTCCGCGAAGCTTGATACACATAAAATAGGTTGTATCCGTCCTCTCGACAACACCTATATAACCCTCCGCGTAGCGCGCACACCCCTGTCATTCCGTGGCGCGCGCGTCTAGCGGGGTCTAGTAGTGGATGTATAAGAAGTTAGGAGAGTCGA
>NW_017259548.1:283383-300198 GCF_001594045.1 Atta colombica | reverse complement strand
GGAGAGGAAGAGAGAGAGAGAGAGAGAGAGAGAGAGAGAGAGAGAGAGAGAGAGAGGTGGGGGAGGGTAAGAGAAGAGGACGGACGCGAGGAAAGAAAGACCGCTATGATTTATTATCCCCCGCAAATTCTGTTTCTCCTTCGTGCACGCCAACTGCGCTCGCGTTCATCCATCTTTTTCCCTTTCATGGCTCACCAAGCAACCCCCCCTCCCTCCCCCATCCTTCTCACTGGTCTCAGTGCCCCTGCTTCACGTCGGATAGTCTCTCCCTTCGCTCGCCCTCTTTGTTCCGCGCCATCTCTCAAAGTGACTGACTGCCTCCTTTATTATCCGCTTGTCAGCATTTTTACACTTTTATCCGAAGCTCTCCCGATGTCTATTGTTCCCGCAACGGATTCGTACGATCACAATACGGTCTTGAAGGACTTGAGCGCGCGGATCATTGTCGTCGGTGTCGTCGGTTTTGTAGTCATTTGATGGTGTACCGCCGATTTAGAATGGTTACAATTCAATGCGCCGAATCAACCGGAAATGGATCGGCGAATAACGAGATTCATATTTGTTCTCAGGTAGTCCTCAGTGATAGCCTTGAATGTCTTGGAAGGAAAAATGATTGAGCCACTTTTGTGACTCGCGGCAATGGAAAGAATGAATAATATTATTCCATGTACCTGCGCTTGTAATGTATTTTCTGCAAAATGACACAGAAAATCATTTGTGTCGTGGTTACTTGAGTTTTGTCTTGACGTTTTATAAATGGTTGTATGTATTCCGAGATCTGAAAAGTCACTCTTACATAAATTCTGAAGTCGATGCTCAAGTTTGAATTAAGATATACTAGTATGAAAAAAAAACGAATTCACATATACATATATGAATATGAAAACGTAAATAAATGCTTTATAAAAATTTATTCAAAAATTACTATTTGTCGTTAGAAATTATCGTAGAGCGTCATCGTAGAACAGAGCGATTTTCAAAATTTGGGCGTTAATAATAAGTTCCAACAAGTATTTGTTCATTTATAAAATAAAGAGTTATAAATATCCCTGTAATTTTTTTTTGATGTACAATATTTGTCACTGAGCCTTGGCAGTGCAAATATGCGTGTATATATAAAAATTATAATAAGAAATTAAAAATAGAAACACTTGCATTATTTTGCATTGCACTATTTGCATTCGGACAAGTATTTCTATCGAGTAATATTTTATAGACTCAAGGTTTTATTTAATTTTTTGTAAATTAGAATCATGTTTCTCGCTTAGAACTGTTATTTTGAAATATATATATAACCTGAACGTCTTTTATAGTACCTGTATATCGAATATAACTACCTAAATAAATATCATTTCTATGGCTTTTAATGATAATCTGTATATTATTTCCTAGTCTCCTCTTCTGTTACAATTTAAAATTTTTATTTCATTTTGTATAATTTATAATAATTTTTATTAAAGTCTGCATACATGTAAAATAGTTCAGAATTAAAAAAGAAAAATATTTTATTACAATAAAGATATTTATTTTTTAAATAAAAAGAGTTTTTTAAATAAAAAAGTTTATTTGATCAATTTCGTTTTATTGTTTTCATTTTAAAAATGTTTAATTTGTTTGAGTAGCTAAATATAATATATAAAGTATAGAAAAAAATGGAAATTTAAGAAATTGTTTTGAAATAATATGATAGATGCTATTTTGTAGGAATTATTCAAAGATATTTCTTCTAAAACTCCATTAATCTCACTATGTTAGTCCGTACTATGTACCCAATTAACTTTCCGGACGGGTAATCCCGTTTGAAACCTCCTTTTATTTTGTAAATTACTCGTTCGATTTTCATGAAACTTAGGAATCATGGAATAATAATTTCACAATGCTTTATTAGAATCTAAGATTACAAATAAGTTTAAAACGGTGGATCTAATATGGCGAAAAAACAAAATTTTTTTAATTATTTAATTATCACACATAAAACGTGATTTTAGGAAATTTTTAATTGTGAAGTATATATATGTGTATATGTATATATATATATATATAAAACATTAAGTTTCCAATTTCACTTTATTTGAAACTCATCAGTGTTACGCAAACAGTTAGTATTAATTTCCAAACTGACTTCCAAACTCTGATTGTGACATTAGATCCTCCTGTATTGGAGATTATAGATACTATCCTTTTGAAATTCGACATTTCCAGATTACATTCAAACTCATTGTCAGTGATTAAGAACTTCTTCTAAAATTTAGTTTCACGATAATAAAGTTATTTTTTTAAATTTAAATTTTAAAAGGTCAACTGAAGTCAGCCACTCCCGACGTCTTCTCTATGTTTTTTTTTTTGTTAGAAAGCTTCCTTTCTTAAAAGGGTTAAAAAGGGTTAAACCATTGAAATCCGTTGATATTAGTCAAGAAAATTTTCATGGACGAATTCTCTATTTTATTTTTCTCTATTGTTCAAGATCTCATAAATAAATCCATCTTTCATTATTTCATTGACAAAAAACTAATGGAGAAATATTTGTCAATTTTGATAAAATAATTTATCTTATTTATTGTTGTTCTCTTCTTAAATTACTTTAAAAGTGATTCACAAACAGTAAAACTAATAAGTTTGATTACCTGTTATTTTTTGTGTCACATTTTTTTTGAAGTATTGTTCGAAGCATAATAGAGCAGACCTATCTAATTTGAGTGGACTATATCTAATCTACGATTATCCACTTTACATCTTTTGTATTGTTGTTTCACATCCTTCATCTTTTAATAAATTTATGTTCTTATTTTGTTAACAATGCTATTGCAATAGTTTTAAAGTATTGTTCGAAGCATAATAGAACAGACCTATCTAATCTAATTTGAGTGGACTGACTGTATCTAATCTACGATTATCCACTTTACATCTTTTGTATTGTTGTATCACATTCTTCATCTTTCAAAATCTTTTTTCGTTTGGTTGGCAATGCTATTACCTTATCAACAAAAAAATTCGTAAGAATTCGTGGAAATGTACTGTGCAGTCCTTTCTAAACATAAACATCTAACAGAGACATCAAAAATATTGAATTTGGAGTCAGATATTTCTAAGATTTCATTGTGTCTTTAAAACAAAAAATAGAAATATATTTTAATTAGAAGATATAATCTCCTTGAAAAAAAAGAACCTTGAATCTTTTTATCTTTTACATTTTATAAAGAATATTATTAGAGATTAGCATATCAGAAAATAAATCACGAATAATTAAGTGTTGCAACAATTTTTTTTTAAAGTGTTTGATATTTAAATTACCACTCACAAAACACACACACACACACACACACACACAAAATAAAAAACTAAAACGATGATAAACATGATTTAGCTATCAAAAATTCGAATGATATATCTGTTTCAGATATTACGAATAATATTCATCGTTGTATTAACCATTGAGTTATGAGTACCAAATATTGTGAAGAGAAAAATATTTTATTCGCGTAAGGCCAATTAACCTTGCTTCAAGTAGTCGTAACTGTGATATACTGCCGTTACTGATAAAGCGTAGCCATATAACAACGATTCGATCGCAAAAAGAGATCCTGTCAACGTAATTTACAATGGCACTGAAACACAACGCGAAACGTATATTCAGCACGACTGCGAATCATTACGGATGTACTTAACGTCGAAGTTTGCTCGGCAAACATTGTTTATAATAGCAGTACACGGCATTGATCAGACTGAATCCGTTATCGAGAAAGACGGCCGTCGACTCTAAATCTTTGTAGCGGGGCTTGAGGGGACTCGGTTGCGGAGATAAAAGAGAACTATATTAGCCGTAAACTCATCCGTCAGTGTCAAAACGTCAAAGAGTCGTCTTCAGGATATTAGCGGCGCCGCTACAGCAGTCAGTTCACGCAGAAGCTATGCTTTGTCGACTGTTTTTATAGTTCTTTTTTTAGGAAGCTAAGTAAGACGAAGAGATCGGACGAGACAAAGATCTTCTGAAGTAATTGATATAATTAAAAAAATATTAAAAAACAGAAAATGCATAGATATTTTACATCTAGAGTGTAAAACGCAATACTTGCAAAACGCAATATTTTGTTCAAAATATATTTATTAAAAAATTTTTTGACATTTTTTTATTTAATAATATTTGTCATTGCTATCGATTTTTCAAATCCATCATACATTGAAGCAAGTGTTTGATAATATTTAATGTTGAATGAAATAATTTCAATTAAATGTTCGATTAATATAATGAAAAATAATTTTTCTAAATATTTAATTATTAAATAAAATATATTTGATATTAGCTATTATCAGATTTTTTTCAATGCAAGGAAAAAAAAACAATTTCTAGATAGAGGACTAGGAGACTATTTCAAGATAGAGGCAAATTTTATTTTGACGATTACAAAAGTAAAAGTAAAGGCAGTTCCGTGAAAGCCAACAATGCAATACAATTGCAGGGAAAATTATTTCTCGAAAATAAAACTTCAAATATCGAGGTGATCGCTGATTTCTGTTCACAACTTATATTATAATGATACCGAGAGAATGGTTATAATGATTCTAGTGTTACATTACGGTCGACATACCTATATGCATTTCTCAGATACTGTTCGGTTGCATTCCTGGGCGAAGTGCTCCCCGGGGTAATTATTGTTTACCGCGGGTATGCGGTCTACGTAGCGGGCGTGTGGATATCGTCATAATTCGTCGTAATTACCTTGTAACATAGTTACTTCATCGATCGCTTTATCTTGCTTAAGCTGTACTTAACGGAATGGCCATAATCGCCTAACCGCGGAGCGTTTGAGTTCCAACGAGGTCTGATAGTCAAGCTCTTTAATGGCTGTATCGCTCGTCAAGCGGATGGGTATGATGCGTGCCTGGCGAGCGCGTAAATGCGTTACATGCGTGAGTGCACTGTTGAATTTCGCCGAATATGTATTTTGCACGTTTTATTCTACGCAAATATATCCGAGTGTCGCACAATATTGCAATGGAACTTGTCGAAACGATATAAAATATAAAAAAAGGATCATTCATATCGATAAATAATACGCTGTCGTGATTTCGTTTTAAATTATGTGTTGAACAGATACACATTGGTGAAAATTTTTCTCAGAATTTTTCATATAATTTTTCAGAGCTTTTAAATTTGTCAAAATTTAGAATCTATAACTTTCAAAATTTTTCAGAATTTTTGTATAATTTTGTAACTTTTTACATTTTTCAGATATTTTATATAGATTGGAATATTTTTTAAAAGTACTGTGGAGATTTACATTTATTTACATTAATTCCAGAATTCTTCATATTAATTCGGAATATTAAAAATTTTTTTTTATTTCTCATTCTATAATTTTTGAACAAATTTATAAGATCTGAAAGAATTTAAGATATTTTTTCGGAAATCTTTATATAAATTAAATATAATGAGTTTTTAAAAATATCATGAGGTATTATGAAAACATATATTTTTTTCATTAGAGACGTATTAAAAACAGATACAGAATACTATTTATAGCATCCAGTGATTTGGTAATCTAAAGTTTACGAAGAAATTTGGTAACAAGTCTTGTATAAAAAAATATATTTAAAACACTACTTTACGGTTAAAGATCAGTCAACTCATCACCACATTGGCAGTGATAATTCGATATCGACGAATCTGAGGGGAATGGCGCGGCGATCCACGATATAAAGAATGGCACGCAAACATCGAGAGATCGGTAGCCACGAGGCGTTAAGTACCGGATGACTCAGTGCGCACCGCGGTCGGGGCCGGGGCGATAATTAAAACGCTTTTACAAAACTGTAGGCAAACAGCGCTTAAGTGGCTGTCATTCGTTACCCCGTGGGGCCGCAGCAAGTCGGTAAGTCGCTGAGCGAGCAATCAATCACCCGACCCGTTCTCCCCTACCCCCGGCGACCCATTACATTTCTATTTTGAAAGCTGCTTATTAAGCGGGGCCGGCTGGAGAGACAGACAGGTTTCACGGTATAAAATATCGGGTTGCCGTGGTGGCAGGAACGACGGTTCCGTGTCGTGGCAGCTATGGTAGCTCCAGTGCGGGAGGGTGGCAGGGGAAGCGACCATGGCATGGAGAGAGAGAGAGAGAGAGAGAAACGGAGAAGGGGCTAGTGGAGAAGCAGAGGCAGGGGGAAGAGGGAAGAAAGGGGGGGACGCCCTCGTCGGTCGGACGTGCGGGGAGGGGAATGGACGGCTGTAAAAGCGGTGAAATATCAAAGCCGGGATGGGAGCTGTCATCGTCGGGCCAACATCATGGGTGGCGTGTTGAATTAGAATGCCTTCCCACACCCCACGCAGCACCGCAATTCTCCCACCATAATGCCATCTCCCCTACCTCCGTTGTGCGTCCGAGCGCGAATGGTGGGGATGACAGGAGAGGACAGGTTATACACCCCGGGTCGTACGGGATAGGGGTAGTCAGGGGGGCAGGGGGGTGGGGGACGAGCGAATCTCTCGTTGCCGCCGCCAGACGGCGCGAGGATCGCATTCGCGTCGGAGCAGTCGAAGCACAGAGTGGAGCTGCTCGAGTTGTAGCCGTCATTATTTTCCTGGATTCCGTGGTGTACGCGTCGCCCACTTGCGCCAGGATACGTGGCCGCCGCGCGAGGTGATCGATTCCCAACGGAGGCGCAGTCTCGACG
Source organism: Atta colombica (assembly GCF_001594045.1). Taxonomy (NCBI): domain Eukaryota; kingdom Metazoa; phylum Arthropoda; class Insecta; order Hymenoptera; family Formicidae; genus Atta; species Atta colombica. The sequence goes on along the minus strand of NW_017259548.1, from coordinate 293,529 downwards.
TCTTCCGTGTTCGCGAATCGCTTTCGTTTGCACCTTCACGTCGGTCGGACCCGACGCGATTCGCTGTTTTCCGTCACGCACCTACCGTGTCTGTGTAAATAGCCATTTGTTGATTTAAAGTGTGCAGTGAGATCAATTAGTGGGAAACCAAATGGTTGTGCTCGAGGAAGGCAGTATGCTGACTACTGGACACAATCAGTATTTACAACCGGATTATCTTTCACCGCTTCCAACTTCGGTTAGTATTCTTTGGTAGATACAAAATAATATATCATCTCTTTTTAAATTTTCGAAGCTTTTTATTCTGCTTTTTGTGCAAAAAGTCAGGAAAAAAGATTTTCACGCTGATAATAATAATTATTATTATAGCTTTATTGCAGTACAAGCAGTACAAAGAAAATAAAATAATACGTAAATCAAGACACAATAAGTGAAGAAACAATGAAAAGATCTTGATTAATACTTTTTGGCATCATACCCTTTTCAAATTTTTTGACATCTTTTCTATTTTCTTGATATTAAGCAGAATTAAAGGGAAAAGGATTTCTCGTTGAAAATAGGGATTAATGTAAGAACAAAAATTCAAAGTCGCGGTATTTTTTCCCTATTATTTATTTGTTCCCCCGCCAATAGAATCATTTATTTGTGGTCCAACGGGATTAGAAGTGAAGAATAAGTAACGCATGTTACTAACTTTAATCAGTACATCTTTCATTTTTTGTATAGATATGACAAATAGTGGATAACTTGACTTTTTTGTCGGACAGGTACAGTTGGACGCGAAAAAGAGTCCGCTGGCACTGTTGGCGCAGACATGCAGTCAAATCGGAGCGGATTCGCCTACGAAACCCCTAATTTCGCCTTTGGAAAAGAGCTCGAAGGGCATGAGCATCGCAACGAATGCGAAATCACCGCCGGCCACGAAATTGGAGCGCAACACTCGCGGCAGTCCGACGGACGGCGGCAAGTCGTTGGCGTTCAAGCCGTACGAAGTCAACGTGGTAACGAAAAAGACCACGGACGAGGGTAGACCCACGTCCAAAGCCAGTGTACACAGTGTCAGTGGTCAGGATAGTGTCAGTGTGAGTGACAGCATGCATCCTGACAAGAAATCATCCGGCAATCGCACGCCGGTGAGCCGAAAGTCCGCGTCGCCGAGCAGCCAAGCGACGGCAACGACGACCAGCGGCACACCGTCGGTCGATCGGAAGACCCCGGCGGATCGCGAGAAGACCGATGGTTCGCCACGGAGCAGCAGCAGCAGCAACAACAACAACAATAGCAACAGCAGCAATAACAACAATAATGGCGCCAGTCCAATTATCAGATCCGGAATGGAGATCCTTTCCGGTGCGGCGCACACAAAAGACGCGAATCTAGCCGCTTACAAACAGGGTCTACCAGGATTCACAGGCAATCCACTGTGCTGTCCACCAGGCCTCGCCGAGAATCCGGCATTCAGGCCGCCCTTCGCGGGCGCATCGCCTTTCTCGCATCACGCGGCGGCGCTGTTGTCCGTCGGCTATCCGTCGGCTGGTCCGACCGGCGGCAATCCATACTTGAGTTACGCCCGCGTCAAGACTCCCGCCGGCGGCGAGGCCCTGGTGCCGGTCTGCAAGGATCCTTTTTGCACCGGCTGCCAATACAGTATGCACAGCGCGCAGATCATGATGAGCGCGGGTAGCTGTCCCAGCGGTTGCACGCAGTGTGATCATCAGAAGTACGGGCTGGCGATGGCGTTATCGTCCCTGGGCCCGATGCCGCCGCCGTCGTTGTCCTATCCGTCCACGCTGGCGGCCGGAGGCCGGCCCTACGTCTGCAACTGGATCGCCGGCGAGTCGTATTGCGGCAAGCGATTCGCCACGTCGGAGGAGCTGCTCCAGCATCTACGTAGTCACACGAGCCTGACCGGCGGTGACCACGCGGCCGCCGCCTCCGCGGCGGCGCTCCTCGGTAATCCGCATCCGCATCCGCTGCTATCACCGTCGACCACCCTTCATCGCGCCAGTGGCGGTACCTACCCGGCGCCGTCGTTGAGCCCCCTCGGAGCGCGATATCATCCCTACGGCAAACCGCCGACGGGCCCGTTACCGGCATCGCTCGCCGCCTCGCCGTATTCCGCTTTCAACGCCTTAGGACCGTATTACTCACCGTACGCGGTTTACGGACAGCGAATCGGCGCCGCTGTACATCCTTAAGATGGATATATTCTGCGGGAGGGAGAATTGGGAGGGAAAAGATGGTAGGATCTTTTCGAAAGGGACCTTCTTCTCGTTCCTCCCTCTGTTTCTCCGTCTCTTTTTTCCTTTTCGCAGTGTACAGTTGGAAAAATGTGCAAATGGATGGACGAGCTTGCCGTCTAAAAACTGTTGTGTAAATAGCCACTGTGTACAATACAGATTTATTTAAAAGAATTCTATATATGTATATATAAATATAAATATATGTGTACATTGAAGATTATGATTAAAGTTTATGAAACAACTCGACAAGTGTTAACGTTGCATCGCGAGACCATTCTCTCGCGGAACTTCTATGATACCAGAGTAATACGCATCTCTATTAAAAATCCGGTTACCATGTAGGGGGAAGGATTACATGCCAGCTGTAAGTTGATATTGTCGCAATTGCCGGACAGACACAAAAGCCTCTCGCCTCTCTATATTTAACAACTACGAGGCAACAACTTCCCGACTGCGCTTCCGAATCGCGTGCTGTTAGAGTTTTTTTGGCGATTCCAACGAGACGCTTCGTTGTACATCATCGTCATGTTTTACAGGTGACGTACAATGTAACATCTCGTTATTCGGCGACGTACGGACGTATATATGTTTGCGAATATTACAAAGTGCTACTGTATGTTTCCCATCGCTCCGCAAACGCGAGTCTCTTGTGCTAAATGCGTTCGATAGCGCGCGACATCGTACACGAAGAATAGTTTTGTTGAAGTATCTATAAATTTAATTAGATACAGATCTAAAGATAATTTTGTTGAACTATTAAAATAATTATAACTGTCAACATAATTAGAATGTTATAACAAGACGGTTGTTAGAATTGCGACATTGCTTATTATGCTTGAGCTTCCTAAGCAATTATTTGGATAGTCCAACAAAATTATTTTTAGATCTGTATCTAGCTAAATTTTTAAGTATTTCAACAAAACCGTTCTATTCGTATACGGTCGCGTGTAATTTTATGTCCACAATATAACTGTGATATTACGCTACTCTTTTGAGAAAATGAACAAATAAGAAAAGAATATTATTTACGAACGTATCTGAGATATCTCCGTAATAAATCACAATGTTGTAATTTATTATCGTTAGTTGTGTAAGGCAAATACTGAATGCCGTTGCAAAAAACGAAAATAAAATTGATCTAGAGAATCTGTTTTATCATTTTCTTTTCGAAATTCGGTAATCGCTGGGATGATTTTGATCAGGGTATACCTAGGAGCGTATCGGATCGTATCGTCTAACATCAGATCTTGACACGTTGAATAGAATATTCTAATAAAAGCGAAGAATAACATGGTATACGATACGCGTCTTATCCGCATTGTAAATATCTCTTGTAAATATCGTTGAGTTTCCATACCGCTTTAATAAAAACAATGTTTGTAGAATTATTTAAACCTTTCTACTATATGTTGTGCGTTTTACCATATTATTCTCTCGTTTAATCCAATTCCTTCCTCGTTTGCTCTTTACATACCGTTTTTTCGGCATTTTACGATTATCGTTTTCTTCTTATGTAAACTTCATACGCTATTTTTCACAGAACTGATATTCACGTTTGGATTATCAAAATACGCAATTTTTTCTCGGATTTTTCAATTTTAGCCCTCGCCTGTTTTGTTCTCAAAATATACGCAATAAATATATGTTTAACTGCAAATATTATTGTGACATTTAACTTGATTGTGCTCTCATATCGTGTTTCTTTTCTTCTTCTTTTACTGAGAGATGTAAAAATCAGTCTGCCTGATTTCGCTGACCTGTTACGATCTCCGCTCGTCAGTCATGCTTGACAGACAATTTATCAAACGCACTTCACAATCTGTCACTGGCAACGAGGCGTAGTTTCTTATATGTCCAAACCCATTATTTGTCTACGTTAAAGCTTCGTAGATAAATTTAAGATACCTTTTACATATCGTAGCACAATTATATCATATAAACAATTAAGATAATCATTTTCGACGAATCGGAGCTATGTTTATCAACCTCGAAAACTTTGTTTTGTTCTTTACAGATAATCTTTAGAAAATTCTGATTATATTCTTTCATTTATCGCTCACCTTTTCTCTTATCGTTAAACTAAACAATTCCATAGCATTTTATTCAGGCATAAAATGATATCGTTATCAATCATTCCATCACGTTGTTAATCACTGTCAATAGTCATACTGATTATGAGTAATCTACTTATCATTGTATATCTTAATTATGCATCTTAGGAAGTTAACGTCTTTCACACACACACACACACACACACACACACACACACACACACACAAACGTGTTCATTTCCTTCCTTTGTACGAAATAATGGATAGCTCAATTATTAAGTTTGTCTTGGAATGAATAACAAAATTAATCTATTACGTCTATAATTTGACGTGGCTAATCTGTCTACAAAATAAGATGAAAGATGTGAGACAAGTGAAAAATTCAATGCTTACAATAAATCCTTTTTCGGTGTAATTATCAGACGTCACTTCCTTTGTTCGGAATTCTTTTTCTTTCCTTTGTGTCGCTTATATACAAACGCATCCGCTCTCTTGTCTGTTTTGCTTGTTATTACAGACACGTCATAAAGTAAAATATACCACCGTCTTTGAGTTAGTAAAACTCTGGTGACTCAAAGGTACCGGATCTGGTGACAAAATCCTTAAATTGGCGATCCCACTCTCGGCTAATACCGTCAGAATGCGGAGAGACGCATCCGTGTGCGACGCACACGAACGGCGAGTCCCAATCCCTAGGGCACCCCAGAAGAGTAAATTTATTTCTTTCATTACGGACGGAGCGGGTCGTGAGCTCTCGGATATCAGCGCTGCAAGGCGGGGCGCATAAATCTGCAGCCTAGCGTAAGGAAGAGGGCGAGCGGAGAGGAAGAGACACGGAGCGAGAGGGATGTGGGTGGCAAACCGTAGATTTCTAGAGCCGGTGGCTCTCTCTTTGTCTCTCTCTCTCTCTCTCTCTCTCTCTCTCTCTCGTCCTCTGTGTCGTAGGGGTGTGAGAACGAGTCGGAGAGAAGGTCCGTTTCATCCCTCCATCGTTTCCATCGCCGGGGTGCCGCGACAGGCGGTGGCAGGCTCAGCTGGCTCAGCAAAGTGAAATATTCGGTGATTTTAACCGTCGGGATGAATGGTCCCGCCCGTATTTCGCCTTTCATGGCGCCCTCCGTCGATTGGAATCCGTGTTATTTCGGAGCGATTATGTGTGTCGCTGAATCTCAATTAGTAACTTGTCGGAGATGTAACCGAAAATCTTTATGCGCGCGTCCCAGTGCTCGTCTTTAACTTGTCGGTGTACTAGATAACGAATCGATTTCTTTATTTTATTTTATTTTTTTTCGTTTTGTGCAATAGTGCCAAGGACATGTTTATCTGAGACTAAATAAGCAAGTGCTATAAATAGATTATCTTGAAATGCCTTTTAATTATTAACCTTACATATGGCTAATTAACATTTTTGTTGTATCGTAATGATAATGTCATACTTTGTAAAATTCAAAGCACTTGTGAAACATGACTGCATGATGGACGACCTACGAGTTTACAAATAATTTAAAAATAAAATACTAGTTTCTCGGTATTTCGATATTTATATTATTGAAATAAAATTTATTTTTAATAATTTATAGATAATAAAAATGTAAATGATTATGCAAGGCACTTGAAATATTATCATAAAAAATTCTAAAAGATGCTTGCGTGTTATAAGGTGATGAATTTAATATTTGTTTTTTTTTCTTTTGTTTTTAATTTATTATCTATTGATTTAGAAAGTTTCGTTTCCAAGAGTGTTCGAATTTAAGAAATAAACGTTCTTATAATTGATTGTAATAAATCTAGTTTAAAACATTTTTTGCAAGAACATAGTCTAGTATTTAATTTAATTTTCACGTCACTGCTTAACAAGTCTAACGGGTTAGCCTACTAATTAAAAATATATGCTAAAGTGAAAAGGTTTACCGTCGTGAAAGTTAAAATAACAAGCATAAATGACGTATTGCTTGCAATTAGTGAACCTTTAATGTTTATGCCGTGTCCCATAATTCATTTACGTCTATAAACCAGCGGAGTATATCAGTTCAAAGATTTGTGCTGACGCAATTAGAGGAAATAATGTCGCAGCTCGCGAATAAAACTTTCCGGGCGTCTACATATTTCATATTAATCGCTACACATTTCATTATAATTCTAACATTATTCATTTACGTTATTTCATTTCTCCGTACAAGCGCGTCGTTTTTATACCGTCGCCAGAGCGGAATGTTTCACTATTCTTATTCAAGAAACGCGTCTTGTATGTGTATCGTAATAACGTTCAAGTTATAGGAATGAAAGAAAAAAGAAATAAAAAGGGATTATATTTTACGTTTGGATTAACTGAGCGGGTCGCGCGTTTCGCCTCATATTAATTAAAACCTTCAAAGCCAAACGCGCCGCGTTGACGTTAACGTGATTTAACGTGAACCCGCGAGATTACATTACGAATAAACATGTCAATCAGTCGCTCAGACATTTTGTGGAAAATCAACGGCTGGCGCGTTTGGCAGCGCGGCTCGGCGTGTCTTTTCTGCGACGGACATGTGTCACGATCAGAATGTCGGAGTTACGCGGCTCCGTATGGCGCGTCTTAGCTGTCTCCTTAGAAGAGCCCTATTGAATCAAGGAGGAAAATTAGAGCATTCAAAGAACGTATTAACCGATGTTAATAGAATCCAATCAGTGCTTCTCTCGTAGTTCTTCTTATCGCCAAAAATATAGAGTAGTTTTGTGAGTATTCGATTTCTTTCTCACGAAAGCTTTCTTTCAGAAAGATTTCTTTCAGCTTCTAAAAATATTATTATACTTCTAAAAAAAAAAATAATAATAATAATAATATTTCGTAACGTCTTTTTCGTAACGTCTTTCCGATATCCTATTTAATCTTTTTCGCTAATGGAAATAAAAAAAAGTACAGATAGAAGAAATACTGGACTGCCAATAACGACGGATCGCTATTTTCGGAGTTTCCACTTTTATTTTCTTTTAGTTAGCAATCACTTATATTGTCGCATTGTAAATCGCAGTATCCGCTTTTATTGTAATAAAATAAAAATGTTGATTGTCATTGCTAACTATTTTTTTATATTTTGTCGTTGAAGTCGCTTGCGTTAAATATATATATAGAAAACATTTGGAATATGAAGAATTACTTCTTAAAATTTTTTAGAATACCTAAGGATCATTCTGATTAAGGGATAGTTCCTCATCGTAGACGTTTTGAATATGAGGAATCACTTCTTAATCCTCATATAACCTTATATTCCAAACTATTAAATTTCAAAAATATAGAGTTGAAGAAAAATTTTGTCTTTTTTTAAAAAATTCTGAAAACTACTATAATTACTTGATAAAACTTTATAAATGCTTTAAGGATATGAAGGCTCATTTTTTGAGCTATACATTATCTCTTATTCAGAACAGATCTAAGGAGAAGCTGGACATTTCTAAAACATTTTGGATATATAGTTATATAAAGTTTTTATTTTGAATAATGTAAATTAATGTGAGGAATCACTTCTTAAAATCTTTCATTCAGAGATACAGAGTTGAAGAAAAATTTTGCTTTTCTTTCAAAAATTCCGAAAATCATTGTAATTATTTTGATGAAATTTTGTGAAGGCTAAAGATATGAAGGCTCATCTTTTATTACATATTATCAATATAAGTTTTTTTATATACATGTGTTCATATAAGTATCCCAGATTTTTCTTTATTCTGTATTTATTGTGTGATTTATAAAATAAAAACGTTACATGTATTTTTATTAGGGGCGTCAATGATAAAAAGTGACAGTAATAAAATAAGAACCAACAGACAAAATTGACTTTTGAAAGTATCTTTTTAGAGATTGGATACTGAATTTTATATAGCATACTTAACGAATCTTTTGATTAGTTATAAGTGTCAGGCTTGTTGACGATGTTTCACGTCTAAGTATCTCAGCCATTCGTTATAACATCATGCGGTAAATGTCAGATTGTCGATAGCATACCGTAAATAAAAGCAGCAGACGACTCGCCAAGTATTATTTACGATTTCCGTAGTTACAGGTTTTTTTCTCTTTACCGGAATGTCGGAACTTCCAATTAAGCCATCCTCTTGCTTTCATCGGAAATGCTCGCGTCTATTAAGCAAACGGCAAAACCTACAGCTTTCTTTATTATCACAATCTGACAATATACATAACTAACGGTAATATGTTTTGTATCACGCGCGAATGCTCGATGAATACACATTTCAGTGAAATACAGCGGCGCATCTGATTATTTCAGGAAATTACGCTCGTGCATGTTGTTTATTTTTGGAGTCGGCGTATTCTTTGCCATTTACATCAGATTGTAAGACGAGTAAGGTTTACCACGATATGATATTTATTTGCCGCTAAATCCCTGGCAATCTTGGCAAAACGACGTGCGTTGGTTGGGTCGACGGTTACTACCTGCGAGAGATTCCTTTGTCAGCCGAGGAAACCCGGCTAGCGCGATTAGTGCGTCCCTGAGCGACGTCTATCAGGCGTGTTCTGGCCAGTCTTACGAGTCAGCGCGGACAATTTAGCACATCAATAACAGGCCGCAGATAAAAGCAGCCCATACATCGTGGTTGACGTATCGTTTGTAATAAAACACAAAGGGGGTCTAGCCGCCAGCGGCATCTGTGTACCGCGCTCCGCGCGCAGTCGTTCGTTCATTCTTGCTGTTATTAACAGGCCGTACATCGTGGATGTTTTCTACCTACCGTCTCCCGCCGAGTCATACATCACCGTTGAATGCGCGACAGCAAAGAGCAACTATAATTCATCTATAAGCTACAGCCGATCCCTCCCGGCAGAAATATGGTGGAAGATGAAATCGATAGGTCAAACGTTGCTGACGGCGTTTACGTCATACGCGTAAAATTCAGTTTCCGCTAATCTCATTTCGTAGGCCAAATTAATTTATTGTTAGATCTAAGTGCTGGGGCTTGGTAAGTAAAATTTAGAAAAATTTTACAACTTTTTGCGGAGGACTTTTGAATGTTCTATCATTAAAAGAAATATCATTTTAAATAAAAGGACTTTTAAAATATAAAATAAACATTGAGAAACAGTGATGAAGGAAGTTGTAAAAGTTAAACTCAGTTAGTGGATGTTTTCCAGCAAGAGACACAGATAACACAGTATAACTGTATAAGGTTGGAACATTTCACAGAAAGGAAAAAGTTTGATTTGTTGATTCTTTTATGCTTTATGCATTATGCGTTATGCAAAGATCCGTGCTTCTGTCTTAAGGGCTAGCACACAAAATATATGAGCATAGCATAGAATAAGATCATCTAGACTATCCAGCATAAAGTCGCCATATTGATTTACATAACATGCTCATTGGTCCAGACAGTCTTATGCTAGCTATATATACTATGCATTTTGTGTGCTGGTTCTAAAAGATCCGTCAAAGTATACTGCATAAAATTCAGTATCCAATCTTTAAAAAAATATCTTTCATTTCTATCAATCTTTCAAAAGTCAACTTTGCCTCTTGGTTTTTATTTCATTATTGTCTCTTTTTATCACTGACACTCCTAATAAAAATACGTCCAACACAGTAAATCATTTCGTCTTTGTTTAACATTGGCAAACAACAAGGATTGTAATAATTTACTCTATTATACTGTGTCATCTATGTTTCCATTTATACCTAATACAAATTATTCAAAATGACATGTTGCCGTTCATCATCATTTTTATTCCTAATGTTACTCATCGAATTAAATTTATCGCGCTTCCTTACCGTTCATGTGTGTATATATATATATATATAGTAAGAAGGAGGCGCGATAAATTTAATTAACACACACACACACACACACACACACACACACACACA
>NW_017259548.1:282523-283329 GCF_001594045.1 Atta colombica | reverse complement strand
CACACACACACACACACACACACACACACACACACACACACACACACATATACGAGAGCTTTTAATTTCGACGAGGTGATCATGCGATGACCTTTTGAGAAAGTTGCACCGTGCGTAGCGAATCCATTCTGGGCGTTCGCTAAAACATGCGCGTCTGTTTTTCTCTCGTTTCGATAAATTGTCCCGCCGATGCGGAAAATCGAGCGGATGCGTAACGTATACGGAGGAATCGAGTATAGGGAATCGATCATGCAGTAAACGCTTGCTCTCGAATAGTGAGGACATATTTCGATACACGGGGGCAAGGAATTGTGTTCCAAACGATTCGAATAACATATCGCTGAACTGCTTCATTTTTTCTTCTTTTTTTTTTATTTTTTCGTACGTCTATGTGTACTCAGGATAGATATTATCGCGGCGTGAAGCTCTCAGACATCTACCCGGCCATTTTTCTTAGGGTTACCCATTTCGGAAGAAACGTTAGACAGCTACTACGTTATTTCCATCGATCACGTCGAGCAGAGTAGACGATGTCTCGTGACGAAGAAGTATCGGCGCGAATCCACCGCGAAAATATTTCTCTCTTTTGCCAACACGTATCAAAGGCGGTTTTATAAATTATATGTTAAAACATATTTATTATCCTTAGAATTTTTGTGTAATCGCCGTGTTAAATAATTTCACAAAATTATCGCAGTCAATATTTACAAGCGGATATTTCATTATTTAATCGTGTATGACAAATCGGATTATTAAAAAAAAGTGCAATATGAGATTGTTAAGCAATTTATATATATATATATATA
>NW_017259548.1:277330-282508 GCF_001594045.1 Atta colombica | reverse complement strand
ATATATATACATATTCTACAAAAAGAGTTGTGGCACAATCGTGTTTAATTTTATATCGCATATTTATCAGTTGAAGATAAGTTTTCAATACAATGTCTGTAAACGTTTATCGTTTTATATTGGTGTCAAAATGATATCAATGACTTTGTGAATTATCAAATTGCATTATACAATCTTTTTCTTTTAACATTTATATAAATATAAATAAAAATATAAATATGACTGAAAACGATAAAGATTGTCAAGCATGAAGAGATTCGATGTAGTTTATCTGAAGGAAAATTGTATACAGAAGAACGATAATGTGAAGATACGAGATAGGAACCAGTTTCCGGAAGCACGGTTCATAGCTAGTTGAAAAGACTGATCGTTCTTCTTGGGGTTTGTTTGTACCACGAGCGCGACTGTTGTGACATAAACGGATTCATCCCAAAGATTTCCTCTCTTTTGCTTCTATGAACGGCTGTCACTCGGCGGCTCGTTTGCCGAGCCACCATCCTCGAAAGAAACTTTAGACGTCTACCGCATTATTTCCATCGATCATACGGTGTCAAGGCGACAACGTCGTCACCGACGGCCTCTTGGACATCTCTTCAAAATGCTTGATAGAGAGTCTCCCTTTTCTTGCCGTGACTGTCATAGGGTAAACAGTCATGAACGGCGGCGGCGGCGGCGGCGGCAGCAGCCTATGTTTGAAATGCGGAAAATAGAGAATCTAGCGAATCTGTGGACGGGGAGGATGAGGTAAAAGATGGCAGAGAAAGAGTTCATAGGAGGAGCAAGAGACACGAGGAACAGAAAGAAGGGAAGGGGGGAAGAGAGAGAGAGAGAGAGAGAGAGAGAGAGAGAGAGAGAGAGAGAGGAAGGGAGAGAGCCAAGCGCGGCAGACCGGATGATGAATTAGCCGAGATGACCTCTCGCGCGAAATCTCTCCGCTAGCTCTCGCGGTAGGCAGCTCCCGTGATGTCGGGCCCGAGATGATGGATCGCTTCGCGTCACGGAGCCATTCATCACCTCCATCTATCAGCCACCCCTTCACCTTGCTTTAGAAAGCGAGCATTCGACGGCTATCTACTCGCTTCGGATAGTGATTAATGTTGATCGGAGCGCACCCTGTTATTCGACCTCACTTCTCTCTCTCCCTTTCTCTCCTTCGTTCCTCCTTCTCTTTCTCTCTTTTGCTCCCGCTCTCCCTTCATTGGTCTTCCCATCTCGCTCCTTCCTACGAGCAATGCGCGTCCACGCATTCCTGGACGTTGACTTCGTATCAGCTACGTACGTCCATCTTCCGAAATGTCAGTCGACCTGACGAAAATGGTCGAAGGGATCGATCGCGTATGTGTTTATAGCGCGAGGTTGAACGATACGTTTCTTCGTATTGAACGATACGGTGCAATGCGGCATAACTTCCTACGATATAGCGGTATACTGTATAGCGTTTGGCATTTTACATCGCGACATATATTATGGCTTATCGATACGTATTTCCGTGTTAGCTGCAGTTAACGCGAAATTGCCGCATACATTCGTACGCGATTTCTTTTCTACTTTTTCGTAAGAATTTATTACAAAAAGAAAAAGAAGAAGAGAAGGAAAACTCCTTATGTTTTCAAATTTGAGATCACGTGGAAATAAATTGTGGTATTCATTAAACGAGTTTCTCGATTAAACTTGTTAGCCATTATAGTTAAATGGTAACTTCGCATTGCGTTATAGTAACAACATTCCTCGTTGTAACTTTACGTTATTTAGACTCGGAATCGCTATCCTGGTTATCAGCCAATATTAAGATTCCCGTTCCTATGTCGCGGAACCGCTCCTGCCTTTGGTAAGCCCGTCGATATGCGATCGCTGGGAATTCCATAAGGAAGACGCGGGAGTCTGCACGAGTACGTACATACGAAGGATAACTAATTGTGAGGTCAGCCGATGCCAGGAATTTACATAATACGACAACGCAGCGATCAGCTGAATAGTCGGTCGCGACGGGGTTTAAATGCGATGCGCGGAAAATGGCTGATAATGTTGTACAGGTCGTATATCGTAGTCTTCTTTAATAATCGAGCATTAATCTTTTTTTTTTCCTCTTGACCGTACAGACTCGACTTTCACGTGACCGTTTCTTACGATTAGCTGACGAATAATTGTACCTAATAATACGTTATTATAGTAATATGCCTTTCGAATTGGCACGTTGGTTTTATGACTTTGACGATTGCGGGATGTGTTGAATGTTGCGAGGTCAGAGGTATGAACTTCGCCTCGCCGTCCCATATTTCATGTATATAAACTATTCGCCCGTAACATATTTTAAATTGTACATCGAGCTATTTTCATTCCGAAATTTTTGTAGAACTGTATCGAATAATTCAAGTGCGTTCTTAATCTATCTTCTTTATCTCTGCTAATAATTATATTGAATTATTGGATTGAATACAAGGGATAAGGTTCTTTCTCAATCTACAATATATGAATAGCCCATTGACGAAAATCGTTATATCTTTCCATGTAAAATTTTTTTGGCGAGATAGAACAAACTTGTATAGTTCTTCTGATTCAGCTATTAATAAAATCTTTTTTTAATTAAGAGAAATTGCTTTGGCTAACAAATCATGTAATATGGCATGAGAAAAATATAATTTCTATTTATTAAAATAAAATACACTTGACTTTACTAGAGAACTTGATTTTACTAGAGAAAGAATTTTAATTCATTTTAGAGTTAAAAAAAAGTGTCCGCCATTTTTATTAAAATGACCGATGGATATAACTAGATTTACAGCAGGGATTTGGGGATTTAATTTCTTTTGCAATTAGACTCACTTTTCTCTTTTGATTTTAAGATTTGTATCTGCTTCAGCATATTTTTAAAATGTTCAATTTGTAATTAAAGAATTAAGGAATCGAAAAGTTCCATATGTAATTTTTTAATATTTTTGATATAGTTATTTTTGCATATCGGGACTAATTGCATCATACAGATGGTCGCGATAAAGAAGCCGAAGTACGTGCAAAAAATTTCACCAACTCTTTGCGTGTACACTTAAATATGCTCGTGGTTTTTTTTAATCGAGGGTTGTTTTTAAGTAATCATTAACGACTTTAATTAATCATCAACTTTTTAATCTTAATTTTAAAGCGCGCAGTCTCAAATCGGTCAAAGTGATTAATGACGCGTAAATACGGGCGTGGTAGCAACCGGTTTACAATATATTTTGCAACATAGTGGAACACCACTCTGAAGATAAAAGTTGGGATCAATTTGTCGCGCATTACTTTTTTTGCAGTAAACATGTTTTGATCTATGTTAGTGAAACTGGTTCCGCGACTTAACGTCGCCTGTGAAGGCATCAGAATTCCGTAAATGTCAATCGACAGCAGGTCGTATTCTGGTGACGCTTACTGGACATATTATTACTGCTAAATCAATATAATCCGGTATATGACATGTGCTTTTAGTATCCCTAAATTAATAAAAAAAAAATCGTTTATATTCGATACACAAGTCTATAATTAGCGTATTACTCGATTGCAGCGTTTAAGAATAATAACTCCACGTGTTTAGCATTTATAACTACGTAATGTTTATATATTCTTGGATATATATATATATAGGATAATGTCATAAAATTGCTTATTAAAATTGCTATGATACCGTGTTACTATGATATTTAATGAATTTATGTATCCGCGATCTGTCTGCCCTGTCGACTCCGGCGTCTGTCGCATCTTTGTTTCATATAAGCTACGGATGGCCGTAATTTCCAAGTAAAATGTTAGCGACAAAAGCCGTATAACGAGGCACTCGAGAGGAGGCAGGAAGTCGCAGACGCCACGTTGGATGGGACATTGATGAGGAAACTTCGGTTGGTTATAGCCCAGGTTGGTGATAAGGAGCGAAGGAGTTCCTAAGTAAGAGGAGGTATAGCGGTGCTTGTCGAGGGGTTAAACCCGAGCTATCTCTTGCCTCGCGTTATCCTGCTAGCCCGTATATATCCGGTGTAGTCGAGGGTAGATATACCTTTGGGCAAAGAGGCGGCTTTCCACGGTCCTTATCGCACCGTTTTACAATCTAAACGCAAGGAATCAGGAAGGATCAGCCGCGGCAGTGCCGTTAATGAACCGCGATGTAGTCCACGCTACTTTTACTTGGGGTAACAACACGAAAAATACAGTCTATCAGCGTGTTGAATTTCCTATCTTTTACTTCGAGTTATTTGCGTTGTTTTTTAATTTAATACGGAATAATGTGTAGCTTCGCTTAAACTCGATTTATTCTAATTATTTTAAGAACAGCAATAGAATAAACTTAAAAAAAGTTTAACTCTTATGAAATTTGAGTAGAGAAAATTACATTAAAAAAAGAAAAAGAATATTGCAATTTCGATAAAAAATGATGTTAAAATTAATATCTTTGGTATCATAAAGTTTTAATTATTCGTCGCATAATTTTTCGTCTTTTTTTTCCTCTATAATGTCACGTGGTTACATTTCTCTCAGCGCCGTAATATGTATATCTCCAAAATAAATTGAAAGCAAAGTGTTCATTTGTATCCGACAGGAGGCAGCCGTTGCATTTTAATCAAGCTACCGATCTCACCATCTCGTCCTGTCGTCTCCGTCCTCATAATCGAGCTCGTATCACCACTGAGTGCCGGTGACACTTATTTCATTAGCGTCAAGTAGAATTATACAAGTCGTAGCGAGAAGCGGCAGTGCAGAGGGACGTGTGTGCGGCTTAAGTGATTCCGAGTACAGCGATTCAATTGTCGCTCAAACGAATTCCTGGTAGAGAAAGCGACGTTCAAGTATGAAAATGATATTGCCTTGCGAGAGATATGCTATTTCACGAGTCGTTGCGAAAATTGTACACCAAATATTCGAAATACAATCCGTTTTAAATTTTTCTAAAGTGGATTCTCGGCGCGTTTCGAAGATTCTATTCTGTCTAGAAAGTTTAGGATTTGTTATTCGATAAATCTCCCGCAGATATTTCTCGATATCGCTTCGTTGATAGAAAAGTGACATATCTTAAAATTAGCAACTTTTTAATAGAGCATTTTCAAAATTCTTAATTGGAACAACGTTTTAATTAGGATAGTGAACATGCAATTTCTATAACTTTATTTTTTTTTATGTTATACTTTCAATTATGATGTTCAATGATGATTCTTTAAC
>NW_017259548.1:274406-277230 GCF_001594045.1 Atta colombica | reverse complement strand
AAAAAAAAAAAAAAAAAAAAAAAAAAAAACTTAAAAAAGACATTATTCTTAATAGTTTGCCGAGTCATTTAATTCTGAAAACAAAATTCTAAAATTCTAATTTCAAAAAATAATCTGATTATCGTGAAATTCAGTTTTAGATGGTTCTTGATATCGTCGAGTTTAAACGTAACTTGAAAATATCGATTTTCAAAAATGTAGTTACTTCCATGAAGGAGGATCTAATATCAGAGGGCTAAGCAGAGTTTGAAAATCAACTTGGAAAGCAGTACTAACTATTTACGTGACACTGATAAGCTTCCAATAAAGCGAAATTGGAAACTTGTGATGTTTTGCAGTTAAACATTCTCTGAAACCAAGTTTTATGTGTGATAATCAGATTATTTTTTTTTTTAGATTAAAATTGACTTTTATCATGTATTAATATTGAATTTAATATTGAGAATAACTTCCTAGAAAGTCGAAACGTTTATTTATAAAAGATTAAAATATTAGCAATAATAATTTGTTTTCATGACCTCTTTTTATTTATTGAATTGATATTTTTTAAAATTCCATCCATATTCATCATTTTTAATTATTTTTTACTTCAAATTAATTTAAATGAAGCATTATGCAAAATTATTATATAAGCCAGGTTTTATAAAAAGTCAATCAAAACAGTTTACAAAATAAAAGAGGATGATCCTCAAATGGGATTGTCCGTGCACAAAGGGTTAACTATTGAGGTAATTTGAGGTAATTTTCAAAATTAAAACATTGTAATCCTAGTGCAGTATAAATTTCATTTCTTATCAGACTTGTTTTATATAAGCAAATGAGCTACAAACGCGTTATTATTTTTCGACATACAAAATATACATATATACATATATATTAGTCTTTAGGATCGATTTCCTTTCATTATCTCAAAAATGTTGCACCGTAGAACTTTATCGAGCAACGTGCGAAGCCTTCCTATTCTTCACGCAGCGAGATCCGCTGATAAATCCCAAGCAGTTAATGAAAATTCCCCCGTTGCTATTGATCAATCGCCTCCTATGAGCCATGGACGAGCCGGCACGCCGCGCCAGCGAGCGCCCGGATACTAACTTTCGAACATTAAAAAAAACAGGTATACTCGTTAATTTTGCACTTTAATAGGCGGCTCTCCGTTTCTGCGGGCTAATCACTTCATAAATACAGCACACCAGATACAACACACAGATACAATGTTGTTCGTATTAATCCGTAAGAATTGCTAGTTTACGACCGGCGTGCAGCAACGATGTGTCTTTCGGTTCGTTTCCACCACGTCTGCATTACATCACGTGGCTAATTAAGCTTTCATTATTCTCCATGAATTATGGCAGCAATTCGCCGACTTTCTCTCACTATGGCACATGGACACGCGAGCGACGTAGGCTCGTCAGGGATTCGCTCGTTGAATTTCAAATGAACGTCTATCCGCGAGTGATTGTAAAAGATTATCCTTCTCTTTTTTTCCTTCATTATTTTTTCCTTTTCTCTTTCTCTTTTCTTCCTTCTTTTTTTAATTGGCAAAACGAATTACAACGCGACTTATTTCTTGCTAGTCTATTCATTTTCGGAGTATGATTATTGGAAGATAACGTAATGCCCTGTTGACAAGCATGAATGATTCATAAGTTGCATCATCAAGAATTAGAAATTTGGTGTACTTAATTTTATTTTATTACTGTAGCCAGCGTAAGGGAGAAAGCTGTGGGATATTCTTGACAAAATGGTGATATTAATTTATTGTCGAATCCTCGTCGTGACCTCGCCATACATTAAAATGTTTATTGCACTCTAAAAATATAGATATGAATTTAACACGCAATATTATATAATTCTTATCGTGTGATTAATATTAATATTAACATCAAGAGATATGAATTTGAAATCCCTAATCAATACTGTTATGACGTAGATTTAAAATGGTGGTGTTAAAACCTATGGTTAAATCCATCTCACATTGATGCTGAAACTAATACCAACTTGGTGAGAATTAGATATTGTATAGACATCGCATGGTGTTAAATCTACACTCATATTTTTAGAGTGTAGTGAAGATACAATTGAACGAGTCAGTAAAGTTGAAAAATTGAGAATTTATTTCATATAAATCTCGTTTTCGTCATTTAATCGTTCGTTTGGATATATGAGGTACGTTTCATCGGATTTGCGGTTTTTAAGTTACATAAACAACCGGTCGAAGTCGATATGCACGTCGAAGCAAACATGCTGATTAGTTTCGAAGCTTTTATGTCCTCATAAATAAGCAGTCTGAAATGACGTAATGTAGAGATATTTCCGAATAGCTTGATGTTGCAAGCAAGCAGTTCGTAAGTTATGACATGTTTCTTTCGTTTCATTACGATTAATATGAGCGCGTGATGTGTAATTATCGGATAATTATTATCTCGCCATAAATTAATGTGAATTATACCATTTTAATTCCTACCATGTCAATCTCACAAACGAGATTCAACCGCGAAGAATTAATGTTCATTTCCAATATAGATTAACTTTAATCTCAGTTCTACTCTCTTCATCTTTTTTTATTTTAAAATTAGAAATTTGAAATATTTATACTCGTTTCTATAAACACAAATTAATTTTAAGGATATTTTGATTATATCAGCTAAATATCAGCTAAAAGAAGTATAAGTTATAAAATTAGCTAGATTAAAAAACTTTTTGTAACTACTATATCCTGAAAAAATTGTAAAAAACAAAAAAATAATTTAATTTATACATTACAGTTTTATACAGTGAAATGATCATATTTTAGTACAGTTTTAAGTGAATAATTTTTAAACAA
>NW_017259548.1:268217-274306 GCF_001594045.1 Atta colombica | reverse complement strand
AAAATAAATACAATAATGGTTTAAATAACATTATAAATTATAAATAACATAATAAAAGAATTATGCTGTAGATACTTAGATGTACAATAATAGAATAATCTATGAACTTTTATATTTTTGATGCTTTGAGATATGACATATTTTATTTCGGCTCACTATTTTTTTTAGTTCTAAGAATTAAAAAAAGATGACGAGTAAATTGAACTCGGTTCAATTTATTCTTCATCTTTTTCTAATTCTTAGAACTAGCAAAAGCTGAACCGAAATTAAAGGTAATCTACATTGGTAGAAACGGGCATAAATGTTTGGTTTGCTTTTACTCGTCATATTTTTGTATATATGTGTGTATCCGTGCATTTCTACGTAACATAAGCAACCGACGTCGTCGGCATCGTTGCACGGCAGTCACGCGAGACCGGATGGAGCGCGTGACCGGCTGCGGCCTGCGGTCGCGACACTCGCAGCGCGTCGCCTCGCCGCGACGACAGGCCGAGGCTAACCGTAAAAATAATAGGGTCTCCAGTGAAATAAATTGAGTTATTAACGTGACGGTATCACAATAAATTATGATGAAGCGGCTCCGGGGGCAAAAAGGAACGGTCAGATAGCGGTTGGCGAGAGGTCGGACGGGGCTAACAGCAGTTGATTGCCGGTCGCTCGTTTGTCTCCATGTAGCCTGACAGGAACTGTCCTGGCCGAAGTAACGTCAGCGCGTACCCTGGCTCGCCTCTGCCGCGGTGTGCGCGCTCGCTGCGCGTCGTGCGCGCACTGCCCGACACGGACAAGACTCGGGGAGCGCCGTTACTCGATGGTGTCCGTAATTAGTTCTGTCCATAGATTGAAACAAATGGTACGTCGGCCGGCGAAACTGGACTCTACGCCCAGTAAAGGGAGGGATTATAAGGGAGAAGGAGGAATGTGACAGGGAACGCGGCGATACGTCCCTTCTCACGCAACCCATCCTCGCAACTTCGATGACATGGCAAAACGCTCTGCATTTCCCGTCTCTGGTAGAGATCTCGTGATAATATATAGAGCGAGTGTGCGCGTATGAGAATTTTTATCTCTACGCTGGATATCTCCCAGACAACACAAGTCTAAAATTGGGACAGATGTCTTCAATGTCTATTTCTAGTGATATAGATTAACTGTAATCTTAGTTTAATTTATTCTTTATCTTTTTTTAATTCTTAGAAATAGAAAGAGATACAAAGTAAGATTAAAGTTAATTTATATTAGCAGAAATGGGGTTATGTCTGTTCTCGCAAAGATATCTTTAACCTTTTAGTGCCTTGATCTCAGGCCTGGTTTTTCATTTTCTGATTAATTTATGACTAGACTTAACCTAATGATTACGTAAAAATTGTATATTTTTTTTAGCTATCATTAATCACTAAATTGATAGTTTGATAGTGAATAAAAGTTTTAAAGTTATCACTAAGAAACCAGTTAGTTTAGTGATTAATCATAGAAAAACACAATTTTTGCGTTATTATCAGGTTAAATAAGATTAAATCTGATCCACTAGTTAATCAGAAAATGAAAAACCGAATCTCAATAGGAATAGCATAGAGATCTTTTTTACTTATATATTAGTTTTCCATACAAGCCTTCTAGGAAATATAATGATGACAGAGAATATCTTATCATCATGAGAATGTCTCCAGAATAAAGTGTGAGATATGAGTTTTTAAATAAAAGTACATACTGATTTGTTTATTACCGTTACATTCCCTAATTTCCTCTTTTTTTAATAAAAAAAAAGAATTTGTTAGAATGTTCATTTTTATGCAATATTTTACACAATACTTAATGTGATAAATTCGTGAAAAAACATATAACAATGTAGCACCGAAGAGTGAAGAGTCTTATGTCCTAATTCTAGACTATATGTTGTCTAAGCTCGCAGTTGTTGGACACTTTTACCCACGTGGGTGTTCCCGTGTCGTCTCCGTCAACGCCGCGGACATCACAATGGTTCGCACGTCATTCTCACTCTCGGAACAATGCATGCGCAAATTAACGCTACTTGTTGGGTTGTAAATGTCATTGACTCGCAGTAGAACGTAGCGCTATTAGATTACTTGTAACTGGGTTACGTCTACGTTAGGGATGCGCAAGCGAACCCTCAGGAATTCTATAGGACATCATATAGACGCGAATTGTATTGTCTAGAGACCCATTAATAAGAGTCTAGCCATTATATATATTTTATCAAACCTCAATTTGAAACATCGTGATTGATCAGCCATTTTTCTTTTAATGACGTAATATCATACGATACTATCATCATATGGTAGTTTGCTTTGCAATGTTTGCGCCAGCCAGCACTTGAGAGATTTCGCGAATATATATGAATATTGAGAATTTTCTACAAGAAAATGTTTATATTAACATTAGGTTTATTCGCGTTGCTTGCACTTTTTCCACTCGGCATCTTTGCTTTCTCTCATTTCAACGCCAAAATATATATTATTATCTTATTTTAAGTTCAAAAATTTTTCAAGCCTCTTATTTTTTTTTCAGACCTCTTATTAAGTGAATATTTTTAATTTTATGCTATTATAAAATATTTTTAAACTATATAAATAACTATATGAGATGGCTGCTTTCCTTTTATAGGACATGCCTGACACAAACGTCGTCGTAAACATGGTGGAAGTAATAGTACTTCCACCATGGTTCTAAACGTCACAAATGTCTTTTCGTATGAAATTAGCTATTTTTGCAGGCAGACGCATCTCACACGCCGAACGCAACTTCAATCTTATATACTTGAGCTAAAGCTACTCCCTTTTATAATATAAAAATTAGAAAAAAAATGGTGGACCAATAAAAATCAATCAAAACATTCCAAAATTTGAAAATTTTTTTCTCAGATTTCTAACCAGACTCTTATTATTAAAGGATCTTTAGCATTGTCCCATCGCGCGCGCGCCACATTTTCTGATGACGTCGGAGACCGTAGTATCTCCGATCTTCGACCGAATACATGAATCATAACTGGATCCCACACACATACTTTTGACTTTTAAATCTCTGATCAAGCAGATTCAATTGCCCGATTTGATTTATTATACCCGTCTAACGATGCCGATGGAAATGTCACGAAATAATGCGAAGCCGTTCGAATCAAGAGACATGGACACAATCAGTGTTAGATATTAACAATGAATGAAAAATGGACATCTGGCGTATCTCTCAATTGAATAGTTTTATCTTAGTTTCGATGTATCGTTTAAATTTTATCTTGCGGTAATCGTAATAAGTTTGCGATTTTATCATTACATAAAAGAGATTAAGTTTGCAATGTAACATTTTAGATAAACATTAGCATATCTTTCAATTGAAAAATATTTCACATATTGTAAATACAAATTACATCTTACAATAATCACAATAAAATCATAGTAAAGTAATTTTATTATTATATTTATAAAAGAGGTTACCCATACAGAATTTGCAACAATGTCGCTGCAAAATCTCTGCAATGTTGCTGTAACTTTTATGCTCTAGGTAAGTTTGTAACATTTTGGCAATTTTATAAAATACACAGTATATGTATATATAAAACTATTACTTTTATTAGGAACATTATTTTTAACTATACAAATAAACAAAGAAGATCATGTTTTGTCAAATTGGGTCTTGGTGTTTAATAATATTCTTTGTGTGAATATACAATTTTTAGTTCAAACAAATATTATTTTGCACGTATAGAGCGTAGCTTCGAGTCAAATAACTGCAGAGAGGTCAAGAGAAAAGAAGGATAACGGATGACAGACCACGTTGCGTTTTGGACGTAAACCGGATTCACGAGAGTGGTGTGCGCAACTTCTTCGCCGCTTTATTTCACCTTTCACCGACAAGTGTGCAACCCGGCATCGCCTCAGGCAGTCTGATGATTAGCATGCTGACTATGCATGAGGCGCTACAACATCGGGGAGCTGCGAATAGAAGAAAAGTTCGACTATAAACGAAGGTGGCAGACAGAGACATTGATTGAAAAGCCTGTAAGCGACGCCGTCCCGAGGAGTAACGAGGCGAACGTAACCGCCTGTGTCTTCATACGTACATGGTGTTTATTACTTTGTATATGCAATCTCTGTGTAGCCAGAACCTTACGTTTTTAACCTAGTAATGAAATGTCTTGGAAAACTGATTCTTTCAATTGGCTTTGAGAAGTAGTTTCACGATACTCTTTTTGCTAGAACCTTTTCAACCTATCGCAAGTCTCACTTCGCAGCCTTTGATGATTTATTAAAGCAGAAATTATAAGAAATTCTCGTTGAAGAGATAAAATGAATCAATTAATATTTCGTTTATTGAAGCATGAGATGCAGGCAGACGACATGAACGAGCGAGCAGCATTTTGTAAGAATCCGTCAAGTTAAATGCGATATAACAGGCGATCTCTGTGACTCCCTCATCTCTCTCTCTCTCTCTCTCTCTCTCTCTCTCTCTCTCTCTCTCTCTCTCTTCTTTTCCGTTTCTCTCTTTCGTTTTTTCTTGTTGCATCTTTTCTTTTTCTCCCTCGGAACATCTATGGACTGACTGGCCCATTAATTACCTTTATTGAACTTCCGTGCCGGTTTCGGTCCTACTCGTCGATCGTCCCTATCACTGCCAATCAATCTCGAACGTAGCATCGGTGCGGCTTCGTCAAACGTCCCGACGAAATCAGCCAATCTACCGCGGAACAATAGGCCAGCATGACTCGATGTCTTGTCGGTTCTGCATCAACCGTCTCCTTTCCTTTTTTCTGAAGCCGGGCCGACATTTATATCCCGTTCTCAGAACGACTACTCTGCTTCCTTTTAATCACAACAGTATACGCGGCTTAAATCAAACGGTTTTTGGTAGTATTCTCTTAGACAAAGACACGTTCAACCCATAGAAAAAAACACCGATAGAGAATCACATTAAATATTTTAAATTGCTAAATTTATAATCTCAATTTTAATAGGTGATTAAATATTAACATGCAAATGTGTTTAAAATCTTTTAAAAATGATTAGAAAGTTTTAAATATGATAATCTATATGTATATTTAACTTCATTAGTACCACAGTAACAAGTTTCTTATATAAATTTTTCGATTTGAATGATATTAATTGATTTAGACAATGATATTGATTTGATTTAGATAAGATGCGCTCAGTCTGTAGAAAAAACAGTGAGAGAGAATCACATTAAATTATTCTGAATTGCTTAATTTACAGTCTTAATTCTAATAAGTATAAATAATATTATGCAAATATATCTTTAAAAATCTTTAAAGATGATTAGAAAGTATTTTAAATAGACAATCTATACATAAATGTATTTTAGTTTGATTGCTACAGTAAGAAATCTTTTATATAAATTTCTCTTAATGATATTTGGCAGAAATTTCAGAGAAATTTCAAATCTAGTAATTTTCAGCATGATGTGTAGATAATTGTAGAAGTAATCGATGGGTTGAAAGGAAAGACCTATTTTTTACTTATTACTTCCTGACAGCCCTTACGACGTGGGTACATGACGTCTGAATGGCTGGCGTCACGTTTTCAATTTTCTGCTCGCCTGTTAGGCAGGCTGTCTTTACTCGTTAAGTGCACTGACAGCATCACTGAAGCACTCCCCTTAGATAAATTAAAATATCGATCGGGACACGCCAATTATAAGTTTGACGTTATACTAATATCTACCACGTCACCATCGTACGCAAGGTTAAGTGAAAACTAGCAGATGTCGATATAAATAAATTATCGCGACGTACTAGATCTTGACCATAGATCTTGATCCAGATTTAAGGAAAATTTGTTTAATTTAGAAAATTGCATAATTATATCGATATTCCATGACGCCATAGTAAGAATATATTGTAAAACGAGTGGAAAACTATTATATGAAAGCTCTGGATAATTTACGATTTTCTGTTACCATAAAATCTCTTATTTCTTTATTCTCATTTTATTTTAAAAATAATTTTTTTTATTTATGTGGAATAAAATCTCCTTTTAAAAAATAGTTACTATAAACAAAATAACGTGGTATATTTGATTCTCTTCAAATTTTTCAAAATATCCTAGAGAACATTAATAAAA
>NW_017259548.1:265001-268117 GCF_001594045.1 Atta colombica | reverse complement strand
TCATAATTCTTTTATATTTATTTCCATACATTAAAAATAGCGAAAAAATTTAAAAAATCGCAATTCTCAGAATTTGGAGATGTCAACGTGAAAATCTAATTGCATGAAAATCGATAAAATATCAAAAAAATAATAAGCAAAAAGTTGCTAAATTAAAAATTCATAATTTTATAAATTTCAACGAATTTTTCAAGATTTTTAAGAATTCTAAAAATTTGAGAATTTTTGAATTATGATAATAAAGAATATTGAAACTTAACAAAGTATATATTAGGAGAATATGATTAATAAAGAGCATTATTTAAAACTCCAAGAAGTTTCTAAGAATTAAAAAAAATGGCCATTTCATCTCTGTTTGAAATTCGATATTTTGCACCGCAAGAATTTGAATTTTTTTGAAAATTGATAAAATATTGGAATATAGTTAAGTAATTAAGAATAAGATAAACCATAACTCTATAATTTCAATAGAAACCAAAACTTTATTATTTCTCTCTTTTTTATTTAGACACATATATGTATAGTTACATAAACACACAAACACGTATTTTTCGAGAGTTCGAAAAGCGAAAATAGGATGTAGATCGAAATCAATGAGGAATCGAGCGTTGCGTTTGCGGTCTAGTGGCGGTAAGCAGTCGGAGCGGTTTTCCGACAGTTCGTCGTGCCCTTCCGGTATCGCGGAGCGAGTAAGTGAGGGATAGGGAAGGGAAGGGAGGGGGTTAATGGACTGCTGGTCGCGGGATGTCAATACCACGCATTCGCACGAGAGAGAATCACTCTTTTTATTTATTTATTTATTTAGTCCTTTTCTGTCCTTTCCTGTACGCGGGTAGCATTCTGACGCGCGGACTACAATATCGCCGCGTGTTTTCCACCAACGGTGGTGATAGAAGCAGCAGCAGCAGCAGCAACAGCAGCAGCAGCAGCAACAGCAGCAGCAGTAGCAACACAGCGACGGCGACGGCGGCGGTGGCGGCGGTGATGGTGGTGGTGGTGCGGCTGCGGGATGGTATGCAGACGTTGGATAGAGTCAGGCGGGGTGGTTGTGCATTTAGCGAGCTGTCGCCCCCAACCAGACCGTCGTGTCAGGCCACTGACAGTTTTCATTCCGCGCATACTTGACGTGCAACCGGCTCCTCTTTGGTCTCTTCGTTTCTGCGAGGGACGCCGACAACTCCCGATCGAGATTAATTATTTCGTTGGTCGACAGACAGATAGACTCTCTCTCTCTCTCTCTCTCTCTCTCTCTCTCTCTCTCTCCCTCCTCTCCCCCTCTCTCCCTCTCCCTCCCTATTCCTCCCTTTCTCCTCCCCCTCTCTCCGTAGAATTGCGCGGTCGTAATCACAGCGTAACCACATCTCGCTAATTGCACGGTCGAGATAATATTGCTTCAATTTTCCTTCTCCTTTTATTAACAGACTTCATCGAAGATTGTATCTAGATCTCGGACTGTATTTAAGGATGATCTGCGATGTAGGTTTCAACCTCTTGTTATGTACTAGAAACTTTGTCATTAATTTATTTGTATGCTATATTTCCGAGAGAAGATCGTTTTGTATAAGAAATAAGCGATTAAGAATATGATGAAAACTTTCTTCATTCGTTTCGCGCAACGGCGCTATTGAATTGATTGTATTTACGCAACTAATGAATCAATCTGACAGTTTTGTAATTAATTATGAGACTTTTACAAGCATAAATTATCGTTGTGAAACGTATACTGATAAACTGTACCATGGACTACGATATTAGCGTCTATGAGCAATTAAGCAATGAAGTAAAACGGACATGACAGCTTATACCAACGATGAAAGGTTTAAAAAAGTATATCAGCGATAAGATCACGGTGAGTTGAGAATTATTTTCCGCGTGGTTAGATGCAGAATTTTTTAATTTTTTAATACATGTAACCCATTAATTTATAATAATGACAACTGGAAAGAAACAAGCTCGGAATAGCTAATCGAATACATTGGTCTAATTGATATTCATCCGCTTCAAATAACCAGTAATCGAGGCATTCTAAGAGCTATAAAATGCATGTTAAGATCACGGAAATGTATAATGTTGCTGCTTATCCCGCCTTCGAAAATCTTATCAGTCGTCGAACGAGAAGCGCCAGTCGTTAATTATAGCAGATAAAGTTCCTTTTCCCCGTCAATTTTATTCTACGTTAATGAACCTGCCAGCGGCCGAGGTGGATCAATTTCTGTATCGATTATAGCGCGACAATGAATACGCGATGAGAAGAGAGAGGTAAACTTAAGACGATATACGCTCAAGTGCAGCCGGCGCGATACGGGCACGACGATTCAACGCGATGCGACGCGACGCGATGCGACGCGCGGAGGAGACGTGTATAACGCGTAATTAACACGTCACGAAGCGATCTCGCACGTCCCGACGGAGGGACGTTTTTAGTGGTTTGCGCAGCCTATAATCTCCATCTCGCTCGTTGAAAATCGCCCACGGCGGGATACGTTACCTTAATGATCCGTCGTGATGATAGAAGCCTTTGATAATCCCAACCCGCGCTGAATTTCCTCCGCTATCCGCTTATACTTCTGGGCCGTTAAAAAGGCGAGTGTGAGGATCAAGTCGTCTCGAACATAGACGTTCGTCTCTCTCTCTCTCTCTTTCTCTCTTCTTCTCTCTTCCTTTTTTTTTTCATTCGCGATGTGCTAAAGCGAGAATTAGCGGCGCGACCGAGAGGGACGCGCACGATCGCGTGAAATAAAACTTCCGGATTACGCGTAATCCTGTAAAAAGACCTCAGTGGTGAAACGAGAAGAACGAAACAATGTCGCTTTTATTATTTCGTCCGATTCCACTAAAATCATAAGTCATTCAATTGGAACCTTTAATTCTCCATCCGACAAAATAAAGGAGGGAGAGAGGGGAAAAAGAAGGAAAAAATAGAAAGAAATCGAAAAAAGAGAAGAGAGAGGGAGGGAAGAGTGAAATCAGCCGGATGCGTACAAGGCGAAGACGAAAAGAACTGATTAGTTCCCGTTGTCGCTCGGCCATACGTATACGAAATAGCGTGTACGACGACGATCGGGAGTTTAGGTAGCGGAGAAGCGCGCGACGGGGGAGTCGCGCGGGACGGGACG
>NW_017259548.1:264269-264901 GCF_001594045.1 Atta colombica | reverse complement strand
GGGGGGGAGGGGGGGTGGGGGGGGGGGAGAGGAGGTGGCGTGGAGGATAGGTGGAAGTTCGATTCGGGGCGAAAGGGAAGGATTAATGGCGCAGGCGGGACACACCGCGGCCATAAATCGCCGGCACGGCCAGGAATTACCGGCTCGCAACTTGCGAAATATGACGGTCTCATAAATCCGAGTCCGCTGGCCCGCGCGCCTCCATCGACTACGTCGGGGCTCTACGTCCCGCGCGCTCTCTCCCGCCTGCCGGTGCCGCCACGCTCGCCGTCCTCCTCCCGCTCGCGGGCGTTAACGCGCCGCGGCGCGAGAGGATGGAGGATACGCGAGGTGCGCTCTCCCGCGCGTATATACGTTTCAGCTCGGCGTGCAACGGCCATTTATAACTTGCGCGCCTGGAAAAGCGAGGTCCATAACCTAATACGTTCGTTCCGCTCGGCGTGGAGGAGGTGAGAAAGGAGTTAAACAAAGAACAAGATACGGCGCGGCGCGTTCTGTGAAACGGGCTTGATGGTCGGGGGATGGTTACAGTACCGTGTCGCGACAATGCGGCACCCGCGACGCTAGTTTACTCCATCTCCTTATTATTTCCCTTTTAACGGAGTAATTTTCTCAAGTGCTAGCGGGTCATC
>NW_017259548.1:256715-264169 GCF_001594045.1 Atta colombica | reverse complement strand
TTTTTTTTAAAAAAAAAAAAAAAAAAAAAAAAAAATCAAGATATATTTTTTTTGGAGGGGTAACGATGATTTATCGATGTGACTTGGCAATATTCAAGCGGATTAAGAGGATTCGTACTTATTTTTAATATATCTGTCCGTCTTCACTATTTTGATTATATGCGGGTGGTATCTTTCACCACGATGGAAACTGCTTTAAACTCGACGTCGTATTTAGTCTACCCTTATAACGGCGGTATTCCTAACGCGGGTGGTTCTCTAATCTCACTAAATCTTAATAACTCTACAAATCATGTTCCGGGACAATTTCGTGAAAATTACGGAATAACTCAGCCGAAAGCATTATCACGGCTGGAAAGTGCCTCAACTATTGTACTCCGCTTAAGCTGCTCTTTCATATGCATAGCGTGTTTCATGTAGGTGTATATCACATAATCAGGAAATTAATTCCAACACGAGGTAAAATAGTACGCGAAAGTGCTCGCTGAATTGAGCATTTTCCAGATGTTATGTTTTTTCACGCGTATATACGTGTTTAATTAAATAAATTTAAAAATACGATTATATTTATACCTATAATTTTGTAAGTACGGAACATTGTCTCGTGTATTATTTACAAATACAAATTAGTGATATAAATTCAATTCGTTTATTTTAAAAGATAAAAAAAAACAAAAGACCAAATCAAATTGAACGAATAATAAAAAAGTAAAAAAAATATAATTTATTAATATAAAATATTATAATAATGCGGATAAGTCATTCTCATAAATATAATAATTACCGCATAGAAAATAAATAGTGAAATAAATAGATAATAAATTAAGAAAAGATTACAACATAGAAACGAGACGTTAACTAAATAAATAAAATTGAGGTTTTTGTTCTTTTTAATTTTATTTATATATTTAATGTACGTCTTGCTTGTATGTTATAATTTATTTCTTAATTTATTATTTATTCCACTACTTATTTTCTATGCGGCGATTATTATTTACGAGTTGAGATGACTTATTATTTCAATATTCATATGTTAATAAATAGTAATAGTATTTTTACCCTTTTATTGCTTGTTATTGCTTCCTTTATTTATTTTTGTTTTTTTATAAATGTAGCAAAACAATTTGCGAACATTGGTATCGCGATAGATATTTGCATGTAATTATTTTACATTTAAATATTGTTAATATTTACTACTTTATGAATTTTTCATTATTAATATTACAATCCACAGCGTAACAGGAATGTTGATACTAACGCAAAGAATTAAAAATAATATATTTGATACACCGATCTGAATTTGAATCTTTCTTTATATAAAAGAAATTTACGTAAATATACTACAAGCGTCGTGTAATAAATATACATTTACAGTAAGTGCAAAAAATATTTGTACAAGGAAAATTTTTAAAAAAAGCCTTATTTGTAGAAAATAAATATTAATTAGCAATTTTATATGATGATTATGTTCTAATATAAAGGAAGCTTCATGTGTGTTTCTGATTTTAGAAACTAAATTTCTCGACTGTACGAATACTTTTTGTGCATCCAAATAATATCGTTTTTAATTTTCGTTTATTTGTAATATATTTTATTTAATTATTGCATATTTTTTGGTATAATAATTTTAAGAATAATTTTAATCTATTTTATTCTTTACGAATAAATTGTTAATAATCACTCAGCAAAAAGTCTCATTTCGTCAATTATAGACAAATCGACGTTGAATTGGTGTCGAAATCATCGTATATTTATTCGACATCAATTCGATGAGTCATTTCTCGCTGGAAAATGTTAACTTTTTAAAAATAAAGTTTTTTAAAAAATATTTTCCCTGTACGAGAATACATTTTGCACTTATTGTATATGTACATGTACATATGAACAGAGAAATAAATAGACATAAATTTTCATAACATGGGTCGACGTTTATCATCATAAACGAGTACATGTGTAGTCATTAAAACAGTCACTTAAGCCATCGGTAATTACGATAATTTGCCTATAATTGCGCGACCAATATCTGGTTACAATCGTCAGAATGGCGACATGAAATGGTCCCTGGCATTAAAGCGTTGTTTTCAAAAGAAAACATCTTGTATATGCGTGTGTTACATATTATATGTATATATAAATTTATATAAATTTAATTTACAAGTCTAATAGCTGTGGGATTATTAAATTAATAATAATAATTTGTATCAGCGGATATTCGTCTATTGATTTCAAGCACTTTGTCATTCGAACTGGAAGAGTGGCTATTTCGAGCGGCTGTTTATCGGTTTACATGCAGCACACATGTGTGCAAGTACGTACAGGGTGTCTCGAAACTATCACTATATATTTTAATAACGGACATAATTCGATACAATAATCGTGATAGTTCGTGAAGGAAATATATATATAGTTGAGATAATGATGCCTTTAATGAATACATAAATATTCGTAATCATTTCATTGCTAATTATTTATTGTACATCTGAAAGTTTCGATATAGTATATTTAGATTGCGGCGCGAGTCCTCGAGACGACAAGAGATATCAGACTTATTATTATGTTTTTACTCGTAGCATTTTATAAAGTCGTCACGTGATATGCGACTTTGCATGCGCGAGAGACATTTTTACGTCCGTTAACATACATATTTCGTGGGAGAGAGAGAATCGCGTACCCGTATAGTCGATAGATACGGACGACTGGACAAATTTATTACGGCGCATATTGGCTTCATTAGTTTCCGTTCGATTAAAGCGAGACGAGGGCGCGAAGTGATATATATGTATATAGTGTATATACGATGGAAGGCGGGTCGAGGCTCGTTACCATTCATAACGTTATCTCGAATCATAAAGTATCTCGCATTTCACATCTTCGACTCCTTCCCGTATCGCATTAACGGCTGGCCGACAGGCCTAATCGACCGTTAATCGAACCAGCAAACGGGCAAGTAGCCGTAACACGAATGAAACGTACGACTTGACAGGTGTACTTTATGTGCCGCGTATATAATCTATAAAATATCCTTAAAACGTTCAGCGGGCATCAATGCGTGGCGGCTTCTGCCTCTTATCCGAGAGATAATCTCGTGCCGTTGATAGCTTCGGATTATAGTACACGGGCTTTTATGGAGTTATATCTTTTATTCCCAGATTCCTATAGTGGCATGGCACGGAAGAGTATTTCGGGATTGTAATGCTCGCGCATCACGTCAAATACCCTCTTGGGTGTATTCTATTTCCATTCAGAGGTAATGCCCGCCGAGTATTTCCGTGCCTTCATCGTCTAACGACGCGACTCTTTCGCATAACTCTCTAACGATCCGCCTGACAGGTCTAATCGATAATTGATCGGGCGTGCAACAGGTAAATAGCCCTCGCGGAAAACGGGACTCGCAATTTAATAGGCTCACGTACGCACCTCGCATCTAATATCAGGCGTGCATTCTTGTTACGTAAGATTTTGCGAAGCACTGCGTGTATTTATGAGATGTACAAGATCGATTGCAATTCCATTGCGATTCTCGTAAAGTTATTATGAACCGAATGGAATACGCAAAATGTTACGAAAGAACATAAATTTGAAAATAATTTTGTTGAATCATCAAAATAATTATGTAGAATGCTTACTCCATAACACTACTTCTTGAACAAAATTTTCAACGTGTTTATTGAGTTTATATATTAAAAGCAATAAATTCTATCAATAATATTTTATTTGAAAAATTATAAATTATTAAAGAAAATAATAAAAGACTTTAATGAATTCCAAAGACATATATATGTGCCTTTAGCATAATAAAAAAAAATATATATTCCTATTACGTGTTAAACATGACAAGTAATACTGCAAAAAGTTTTTTAGTATTCTAGCTCTTAAGTGTACTACATTTATTTTGATTCAACAAAATTACTTTAAGATCTATATCTAACTAAATTTTTAGATACTTTAAAAAAATTATTCTTTATTTATGTATACGTAAAGAATTAAAAATAATTTAATAAACTATTTTATAATTATTACAACTATAAATAATCTATTCAAATTATAATTCTACATATAAATATATATAAATTAAACTTGTATAATTATCACTAGTTGTTACCATTATGTTTTCTTCTGAATGTGGACATTACGCGTGTCTTTGAGAATTTTTCTTACTTTCTCTTTTCAATACGGTGAAATAATGCCATGATATCTGAAGAACGCGTCACGAATTCCCCGAAGACGTTTATGTAGTACACGATATCTTTATGAGATCGGTATGGAATTCGGTACACACGCTGTTTCCAGGAGGTTTGCACGAAGTGTCTCGTATTTCATATCTTCAGCTTCCCCTTGTATCTCGATAATGGCCACCCAACAGGCAAAATTGACCGTTAATCGAGCGAGGCAATAGAGACGACTGAGCTTAGCAGAAACGAGACTTACCGCTTGAAAGGTATACGCGTCGTAATTCTTGGCGATAATAGTGAAAAGCGCGGAATACTCGACGAGAGCCTTAAGGGCAGTCGACGGTGGCACTAATTGACGGGTTGCCAGTTACAGTCTGAGATGTGAAAGTCACCGACGGAACCGATGTCGCCTTCGGGAACGTACTTTCGGTCTTTCACCTCGACGCTGTAATTAATCTGTGGCTTGTTACGTCGCCGTGATCGAACTCGAAATGACACGCGCGCGTCTTCTGACGATTTTTCTGACAATAATGGTCACATAATAAATCGCTCTCTAACTTCAAAAATAACAAAATTAAAAATACGTGATTTTTGAGTTATTATATAGAACTATAATTATACAGAGTTATTAGTTATAAGTGAATTAAATGAATATTATCCTATTAATAATCAAATGTAAATTTAAGTCTTCGTCTATGTACCTTTCGTATATACAACTCGTATATACAAGTTTTTCCAATTTCTAGGCTTTTGAAAAATTGAGGTTATTTTTCAACATTTTTATTACATTACCAAATAGTTTTTAATTTAAACGTTAACATTTTTATAACATTGAAATTACTAAATTGAAATTTAAGTAAAATAAGGAATATTAAATAAAATTCGACCGATGAAATTAAACATATGAATGGAAAATGTCATTCAATTTCCGTCTAATAATATTTCTTGTGAATTTATGTAATTTCTAGTCCAAGCAAACTGTGCGCCGATTATTTGTTGATTTTGAAATACAGTAAACTGAAACTGGAATAGTAATATCACATATTAAATTAACAAATATGAGAAAGAAATTTTAAAGTGAAATTTTGTTTGTGACAAAAAAACTCAGACGGAGAATTAAGTTTATAAAACATAAGTCAAAAAGAATAGTTGTTTAAAAGTTGTGAAACAAAAATAATAAATATATTTGATCACGTTAAGTATATATTCTATTTGTTTATATTTTTGATTGGTCAATAATTTTCTGCAAAATTAAAATAATAATTTTCTCTAGAAAATTTAACTTTTTAAATTGTCACTTTTAAAATTAAGAAATAAAATGTTCGCTCAAATTATACACGGTAGGGAGTAGCCAACTCGCGAAATAATTTTTGAAAATGGCTTTAATCTCTCGTTAATTTTTATTTGAATACTTCGAGATATTAATGATCTCTTTTCTTCTTGAATAATCCTGCAATGAAAATTCCGTTAAAATAGCTAGTTTGGATTCGCCCGACGCGGTGGTTCTCTTAAAAGTTCTACTGCTTCCAAATATAAATAAGATTTCTATTTAATTATCGTATTTCAGAGTCCACACCCATAATGCGCATGTCGCCGCGTGTGGGGAACGTTCATTACGCATCTAGACGCTCGTTAGTCTCATTATGTATTCGCCGGACATCACGCGTAATATGGACGTTACTCTCCGGCTTGAATGTAAATCTCTCTGCGCGGTTTCCATGCTCGAGTCACGGAGAATTCGGTGCGCGCGACGCGACTAAACGCACGCACGGCACGGGTAGGTTTGCAAATTGCGCGGGGCAAACGCGATGTTTTCTGCATACCGGTCGCTATTTTCGTACGTCGACCGGGGGAACCGGATGGTCGACAACTCGCTTTGAGCGAGATATCGCAATGCTAGCCGCATAAATCGACGGTAGATACGGCTGTTGGTCGCGCATATACGCACTACTTACGCGTATTCAGCGCTCACGATATGTTTCGGGGCTTCCCCGCGTCCGCATCCGCCGTTCCCACTTTCCGCGTCGTCTCGCTCTTCACCCCGCGTCGGCAACCGTATACATATATTGAAAGTAATCTACTGTCGGATTACTTTGACGGCACAGCCCGGCCCTAAGCGGATCAAAGAGACCTCTCCTCCTCTCTTTCTGTCGTTCAAGCGCTGCAAGGTGCTGGAAACTGCTGGAGGCCCCCGCGCGTCCATCGCGCCGGCAGGGGAGCTGAGGGGAGCGCAGAAGAAGAAGACTATACGCGGACTCGCGTCTAATGCGGTATTCGCATTAAAGCCCGACGATCATCCCGGTCGTGTTCTGGCCTGCCTTTCATCTCACGCTGATTTAACCGTGCTGTAAAAAGAATTTACTGGATCGTATATACCGCGCGCGTCGTTGGTGGGACTACGACCGGAGTTGAAAAGCTGACGGTAGAGGGCTGAAAAGGTGAAGGAGGAGAAAAGAGGGCTGGTGTGTGCGAGTCACACATCGACTTTGGGAGCGAACAAAAATAAACGCTGAAAGGTTTGTCGCAGCATGACGGTTCGCCTTCATTTCTCTCTCTCTCTCTCTCTCTCTCTCTCTCTCTCTCTCTCTTCGCTTTTGCGCTTTACACTCTCTCCTCTCTTTGGCGGTCTCTCGCAAGCGACTGCGATTTGTCTCCAACGACGATGACGGCGACGATGCTGTTAGCTGCGTATATACGAGGACGACACATCGATGGTTTGTCGAGTGAGTCACCACATGTCTCCGACGACGACGACAACGACGACGACGACGACGATGATGATGATGACGACGGCGAATTTGTTTACAGCCTCCTTTTCCTGTTCGTTCGTTTTCGACCGATTTCCCATATCATTGCTCACGCGTCGACTCGACGCGGTTTTATCTGTCACAGATGCGAGACGCTTATTCGATATGTTATGTTTGCAATATCGCTCCCTTGTGTCAAAAGTGACACAATTCAAAAAACATGATTTTCGAGTTATTACTGTGAATGAGTTACGTAAACGCTATCCTATCAATCATCAACAACGAACTAACTTAACTTTATAAAAAATCGTCAAAATCATTAAAATCAATAAAAAAGGATTTAAAAAATTTCATTATAATTAAAAAAAGTAGATTTTTAAGAGTTGCAAGACGAAAATGACAAAAATAACATTTGATCATGTTAAGAATATATAGTATATATATAAGAATATATATATATAAGAATTATTCTGAGCATTGAAAAAGTCGTACGTCTTGTCCAATACACTTTTAATTAGATAGATTTAAAAATTGT
>NW_017259548.1:246512-256615 GCF_001594045.1 Atta colombica | reverse complement strand
AATAAATAATTGTTTCAAATATTAAATTAATTATTATCTATTAAATTAGTATATTAGATTTCTGTAAAGTTTTTCCACTTCTTTGAGAAACTTAATGTTTTGAAAATCTCAACAATCTAAGCTGAAGCTTAGTACTTACGTAATATTTTCGGTGTGAATTTATGTATAGGATAACCAGATCTAATTTAGGTAAACTAGGACATTCCTAACTAAAAAGTAGTGCAAAAGTAAAACTTAAAAGTAGGACAAAAAAGAGAATTTTAGGTTAAATTGTAATACAAAATAAGAATAATACATTTGGCCTTAAAAATAAAAGAGAAAGAGTACATTTAAAAATCCTAAGAACGATAAAAACATGTATTTAGTATGAACAATAAAAACGATTTTAATATAATATAATATGATATATAATATAATATAATAATATCTAATTTTAAATAATATCTAATTTTCAAATGTTTTATCATAGATACATATAGTGATCTAGTGATTTGCTTACTATGTATTTCACGTGTGATGGGTTTGATAACTTCCGGCTTTCCCTCCCCCCTCTCTCTCTTTCTCATTCTCTCTCTTAAAATGAGTATTAAAGAGTGTACATCCCGGATACGCTGAAAATTCGACCGGACGCTTTAAAAAAAAGTCCAGGAAAAACTCGATATTACCTTATATTTATGTATAGTCCAGTTTTGTAAATTGCTAGTTTCAGTATACGCAATTTACACAATTCAATATAAATATATAAATTCATCCCGAAAATTTTATTAAAATATTAAGATCCAGCTTACTTAGACCGCGTTAAAGTTTTCGTTACTCAATTACATATTCACATTTGTGATCTTAAAAATACTTTGTTTAATTTTTTGAATTGTGCCACTTTTGAAATAAGAGAGCGATATCTGAAATTAGCAGCTAGTAATACGTGATCGATCAGAAAAAGGATGATTTGCAATATTTTAACGACACTGCAGCTAAATTGGAAAAGAAAGTTGGCCCAGTATCGACGCGCGTCGGTATTTCACAATTTAAATCTTGATTGTACGTAAAAATGAAGATGGGATTAAAGATGTACGTGTATTCTATCTAGCCAATGTTACACACGTGATAAAAACTATTGTATAGGCAAATGTTAATAAGTGGACGTTGCAAAAGTAATTATCTTAGTACGAGTGTAAACGTTCATCTGCATCAGATCATCAGACTGATAAATCAACGTTTCCCTTAAGGCATAAATTCTCAGAAGCATTTAATATAAGTCAAGGACTTTAAACAATTAGTGACATTGTGTGCGCAGCAAACGAGGAAAAAATTCCCGTGGAATTTATATGTGCGATTATATGCGGAAAGTGATGTATTTGCAATTATAATTCTACATTCGTGCTAATCTTGATGATGAAGAGACAAGAAGATCGTGCTTACGGCTAATATAATTATTACATTGTGCAACGGTCTCATCAGTTATGATACGTTGGAACATTCACGTAATTATTTTCGCGCTGTACACGATTGTTATCTTATTAGTTAAACAGTAGACGTTAAAAATTAATTCGACCTTCCACAATAATACTATTGTTCGTGTTGCCATTCGATCTTCGTATCGAAGATATTCATTCGGTTCATCTTGCATGAATATCGCATCAGTTTTTTACGCTAATGTTCGTATTCTTAATTACTCGGTACATTTTTAACGCCAATCGCTACACGCAGATTAGAGTAATTGGTTTTAAATATAATACGAACGATCCATCGAATCTTCATCGATTGTAATCTTTTATAAATAATTATTTCATAGTAAAACAACTTCCTTCCGCATCATGAATAAGAAAGAGCTGACATTATAATATTTATTATACAGGATTCTTAAATAAACTAAAAGATTTTAAGATAATTCCTCATATTAACTTAAAACGAAAACTTTATATGATTTATATTCGAAATAGCTTAGTTTCGAGGATACAGAGTGTCAAAATTAAAAAAAAATTTCCTTTTTTCCAAAAATTTTAAAAACCACTTGGGTTATTTGGTGAAATCTTGTAGTTCAGAGACATCAAAATAACCTTAACGGTTTTCAAAATTTTGGGAAAAAGCAAAACGAATCATCCTGTATAATAAATAAAACTTATGACATATAATATAATAAATAAACAACTTTCTGAAAAGTATTGGATCTGATTAACGGATAAATCATTACTCTCTCTCCAGTTTATACGTAGCAGCTCGTCGACGCCTCTAACTTCCGTTGACTATGTATTTATCGGGTGAAGCTGGCGACCCTAAGATAAGGTAACCAGTACACAGAGGAGAAAGGGGAGAGGACAGAACGCGGCCGCGGAGGTTAAAATCTCTCTCCTCTCCCCTCTCTCTCTCTCTCTCTTTCGGCGTGTAGCATAATTGCGCTCGTGCTATGAAGCGCAGTTCGAGGGTGAGATGCAACATATTGCCCGTAGCCGACTCTTATCGACTGGGGGCAGACAGGCGGGCTGGTAGGAAGGTCGGCTGGCTCTGGCTGGATGGTGGGCAGATTTACGAGGACTGCTCGGATAGCGAATGATAAACGCAAGTCGAGATAGCTTTATTTATTCGCTCTCTGTGCCTACCTCTGCCAGTCTCTCCTCTCCCCCTTGTTCCCTACCCCTCTATAACCCCTTTCGTCGCTTCTATATGCCAGTTGTCAGTACCGCATTCGTGCAACGGGAGCGTAACCCGCGACAGCTCTTTGACGTAATGGCTATGCTTTGCGAAAACACGCCGCAAATAGAAGGGATCATTCCTCTATTCGATATGGTTTATCACCTGTGTATCTTGTATTTTATTAAATAATATACGCGTGTACATAAACACACATATACAAACACATACACATGTAGCTGCCTCACGTCATTTTTATGAAAACTAGATTGTATCTCGAGTTCAGATGGATGGGTGATACGGTGGCAAATTTTAGTTTTTAAGAAACAAGGAAATTAGAATGAGATATGAAGGCAATTTATGTAAATATCTATTGAGTTTTTGTGACTTGAGTAATCATTGGTTTCTCATAGCAGAAAACTAGTTTCGTTAGCGCCGTGCGCATAAATTCGCAATCGTCAACGATAAATAACAGGTTATCGTAATTAATATGTTTAACTACTTTTCAATATCTGCTCACCGAGCCGGCCATAAGCAAATAACTTTATCGGCCACAGCGTGAAATCAACTTTCCTCCGACAATCACCATGAGAACATAAATTCTTATCAATGTCAGGGATATATGATAGCCGTTAATGGAGTGCCCAAGACACGATGGTAATTACTCATGCTCTCGAAATATCTGTTTCTTAACTCTAGAACAGCGGCTGTACTTTAGATTTTTGTGTGTGTCTTTTTATAAAGAATTATAATTAAATAAAAATATACCTATACTTTCATGGTGACAACTCTCCCTTGTAAACATTCAAATTTACCTTGAACCGCGATTGGATAAATTTAAATTCGAAGTTCTAACATTAAAAAGGAGAACGATAGCGTGAGACTATATTTTGCGATTCGAGAATAGATTTTTCTAATCTCTGGGCTCCAGAGAAAAATGTTCGAAAATTTGCATTGATTTGATTCAATTAACGCACGATCGTGCTAGTCGGCAATGTCCAAGAGTCGACGACGGTGACGGCGACGACGATGATGGCGACCGTTTGACGACGTCGTTGCCGTCACCGGTAGCACCCTTGTGTGACTATAATTGGACGTGTTGGCGCGAAGTGGCGTGAGTAGCCGGTGCCCGGAGACAATCAAGATTATTATTACGGCCGTACGCAGCATATGCGCTCCTGCCACAGTGAATAATAGCGAGGGTAATGATCATGGTAAGTGGTAATAATGATAATAAAAGGGAGGGAGGGGGAGGGATATTTTCTTTTTCATGGAACATACTAGTGGACCGGCGTTACGCGAGATTGTTATAACTAATTAACATCAAGATTAATTCTCTACTTCCCTCTCTCGCGGTCCAACATATCGCACGCCCGCGTATCGTCATAATCGATTGGCTACAATTCGTTGGCGTGATTGTTCGCCGATCGTTCGCAGACTGGTTTGATCGACGTGGGAATGATCGATTGCCCGCGCAGTTAATCGGGCATCAAATTTCCCATCGTCGTGCCAGCTCTTGTGTTTCCATGTAAAAGAGGATACATGTGGTCTGCGGTTGACATTAACTGATTTTTTTCCCCCTAATTGCTTGAAATCGCTAAAGCACCTGCCTGAATGACATTATTACATCGAACACATGTTAAAAATTCTATACATATATAACCATTCAAAAAGTTTGAAGCACCTTGTAATTTTTAAATAAAATTGTGATTTTTTTTATAGTTGTAATTACTTTATTGGAAATATCAACTTTTATTTTTGAATGTACGTTATTGAAATAAAATTTTTTAATGGAGATAAAATTTAAATGTTAGTAAATAAATATGATAAACTTTCTTTCGAAAAGTTTAAAATACTCGCGAAACTTTTGAAAGATAGTTCGTGCACAAAGTTCTTATTAATTATTGCAGCATACTTATTGTGTGCTCTCTTACTTCAAAAGTAACAAAATTTAACAAATATGATTTTCGAGTTTATCAAATAAGTTAGGTAGGCATTACTCTATCAATTAATAAACATAAATTAATTTCATTAAAAAATTGTCACAACTAAAAAAGGATGGTTTAAAAAATTCTTCGAAACAATTGAAAAGAGATAGTTTTTTTAAATAACGAAAATAACAAAAATGATATCTAATCAAGAATATATTTCATTTATCGATATTTTTTGATTAATTAATAATTTTCTGTCAAGTTAAAAAACAATTTTTTCTTTTTTCTTTTTGGAAAAATTTATTTTTTTGAATTGTTTCACTTTTAAAAGGATCAATATGTACAGTACAAATGTACAATTTGTTATAGAACCGCATTTTTGCAAAATTTA
The DNA here is from genome assembly GCF_001594045.1 of Atta colombica. Lineage (NCBI taxonomy): Eukaryota > Metazoa > Arthropoda > Insecta > Hymenoptera > Formicidae > Atta > Atta colombica. The sequence continues at coordinate 251,665 of NW_017259548.1, read as the reverse complement.
AAAGCAAACAATAGGACATATGTGATATATGTGTCAGTCCCAGCTATCAGTTGTAGGCTAATCCCTTCCTTCCTTCGTTACTTTCGCCAGAGTTTGCTATCCTAAGTAAATATTTCGAACAGCTTTGCGCCCACCTATCACATCTTATCCTGTCAACTCAAAATTTTAAGAAGTATCGATCTTAATATAACTAATAATTTTACTGCATGCGTTATACATGTTTTCTTCGCGAATGCCGCAATTATTGATCTTCTTCTAATCATTGAAATTCGACGTCATTGAATATGACGTTCTCGCAAATTGGATTTTAATAAGCAGCTACTTACTAAAATTAAGCATTGAATAAAAGATTTCCTTTACGTTATCTTTACGTCACTCACATCTTCTCTTTTCTGTGCTTTGTTTCTGTCCGCCAAATGTCGTATAATATAACGATGGATATGAAATGACGGGAAAATGATAGGAAATGACATAAGAGTGATACGAACTGGCATGCCAGTGACGCGAAGTGACGTGGCGGTGATACGAAACAGCCTAACGTGTAATGCGAAATGAGATGGCACGGACTGACATAGGAGCAATACGAAATGATATGGAGCGAAATGATACGCGAATTATTCATCCGGATTTGCTGTCACACAGTATTACTTAATCGTTCCTTTGATGCCGCCATTTGCCTGTTGTATAAATAATTAATCCAAATTATTTTATTTCTTTAAAATAAAATTTTCTATTTTTCTTAATTAAACACAGATAATCTGTTTATAATAATAAAACGACTTGTTGCATTTTTTAATTCATTTTATTAAACATGATCTGATTAAAATGTGCAGTAAAATGATGTTTGTAATTTATGAATCGTTATTATGTGTGTAGGGATTATACAAAAAGTTTTTTATTTAAAAAATATTTATTTTTCGCAACATCAATAATTCCATATAATGGAATGTGGAAAAATTTGATTTTTTTTTTATTGTTTTCTTCGTTAAAGATGTAACTTTGAAACAAGAATTGTGTCAAAAATACAAAAATATAGAAAATCTTTCAATTATTATAACTTTCTCAAAATCTTTCTCGAGATATATAATATATATATATATGGATTTTACGAATGAAGCGAATATGGAATCAATAATGATATACGAATCACTTAAAAAAGATATATATGCTTTCATAACTAATTGTAAGTTGTTGTAAAATCACTAGTGTGACGTACAGACGGCCGCTTACGTTCTGTAGAAAGTTTCAGGAAGACATGCATGAAGCGTAATTGTTCGCAGCTAGTAATAATTAATGGTACTCGAGTCGATTAGATAAAATTGTAATGAATATCATAAATATACTCAGCTATTTTAGTACCGCTTGCACGATTTGCCTTATCGAGCTTTCTACTCGTAACTCAGACAGACAGGCCGAATAAATTTCCGCTGACAATCAACAATGTAACGTTTCGAGTCGCAACATTCGCATTTAAATCTCGTGTGACTTAAAACAGTTTTCTCTTGAAAACTACATAAATATGACTACATAAATATGAAAATGAATAAATATGTGTTTTATGCTATACAGTTAATGATATAATGTCAATGATAAAAATGTCATATTTTTTAATTTAAATTGTCTAGAAAAATGAGCGGGATTTTATTAGAAATTGAAAACAGGTAGAAAAACTATAAAATATTTGATTACAAAGAGAGCCAAAGAAAATCTTTGATTTTTATCTGGTGAGAAGATATTACATAACTAGAATCGAACTACAAATAGCCATAAGTACCGGATTACGTTATAATGCATTTTCTTTCTTATTCATGTTGGAATCTTTCATTAATCTCCATTGTTATCCTTACAAAGAAAAGATACATCATTCTCTTTTTGAGAAAAAAGATCCTAAAGATTATATGTTCTTTTTAGATAATATAAAAGAAAAATTCTCTCTCTCTCTCTCTCTCTCTCTCTCTCCCCTCTCTCTTGAAATGTAGATAAGAACATTACACGAAATGCTGCGGATTTTAAATTTTGTACTCATTTCAGTAACGTAATGTATGAGTTGAGAAATATTTCTTGCACGATGTCAGTTATTCGTGACAGGGATATTTCAAATCGCGTTAAATTACCCATTTATATTCAGTAATATTGAACACGAGTCGTTTGCCGATATAACAACTTTGACGTTATCGTATCAATATGTATGCCAACGACAGAATCAGGCTAAAAATCAATTACCATTTATTGCATTGCATATGTCATGGTTTTCATTCTAAATCTCGACGTTTAAAAGAGAACGGGAGAGAAAGAGAGAGAGAGAGAGAGAGAGAGAGAGAGAGAGAGAGAAAGAATGCGCAAGTGTAAATCGTAGGCCAAACGGTACATAGATAGCTGCTATTCCGTGGGGCTCTGAAACGATCCTCGTAAGCTCGGCATAAAATAACTCCATTTTCGCACTAGCATCGCGCTGTTCAACACCTGGAGCGGAAGTCACGACGTAAACGTGGCATCGCCGTAAGTAGAAAAATGTGGAGGCGACGTTCCGTTTATGGAAATGCGTCTGGCTTATCTCATATCCGCTAGACAAACTGAAAGTGCAATGTTCTTCCTCATCATACAACAAGGCATGTAATAACATATTTCTATAAACAATCGTGTTAACATCGTCGTTTTTATTGCTATCAAATTGCGCGGTTACTTGGAACATCATTGAATCGTTTCTTTAAAACTTGCCACGTAGAAAAAAAACAAGAAACAATTCTCTCCCGGACTTCGTCCCGGCGGGTCGTTTTTCTGAGAGTGCCGAAATGAATATCAAATAAACGATCGCCATTCATGGAAGTTTAGTTTTCGACCCACGTGTCCGAACGGTACATTGACTTCGCGATGCTCGGAATAGCCGGAAGTGTTAACAAATCGAGTATGGTAAGCGACAAAAGCTTCACATAATCAAAAAGGCCTGTCGAGAGCGATGGAAGCCATTGACCTTTTGCAGATTGCAACGAACGAATGAAAAGAAAAAAGCATTTGTGTCATATCTTTCGCCTGATTTACGCAGCATGATTAGCAGAGACTCGTACACGATGAGGTTGCTATATATAAATTTTAGAATTTACAGACCAAAAACTTTGGACATTTCGCTTGCAACCCTGAACGCAAAAATGCGTAAGTTAGTAAAGAACAATCAATGAAGAATTATTTCACATCTAATTGTTGATTAGAACAAAATCATGATCTACAATAGGTGTAGTAACCCTTAAGCCATAAGAAATTGGTCATCAGAGTCGATTATCCTCCTCATATTTCACTGATTGATCAATTTCTTATGACTTGAGAGAATTCTAAAGTTTTATTAAGTCAATAACATAGACGACTTTAGAATCCTCTTAAGGTTCATTATATCTATTGTAAATCGAGACTAATACAGGATAACGTGGGGAGTCAAAATATTTAGAATGTTCATAATTCCGGATGTTTTTGGAAAATCCCCTCCGGACATCTTCGGAACGTACTTTAAAAAACAGGATGATGTTCAGGGATAAGATCATGAATGGTAACCTTAGATATACGTCGTCAAACATGAGTGAGCTGAACAATAAATAAAGAAGTCTACGAAGAAGACATTGATATGGAATCTCGATTTAAACGAAATCACAATGGGAACAACATGCTATTAGAACATAAGAAACCGGAATAACACGGAAAAAGTGAAGAACACGGTGGTATACGAAGAAGGAAAAAGGAGTCCAAACGGATTACGACAGCAAAAGGCGAATGCGCTAAGCGAGGTAAACACTTGTCGAAGAAGAGAGCGAGGCGTAGCGTAAGTCGGGGGGGTCGCGAAGGGGAAGCGGACCAAGTTTAATGCAGTTAAAACAGAAGACAAAAAAATAAGAAAAAGAGAAAATGAGAGTTCAGTATCTCAAGAAATCTCTAAGTGAGTGAGCGGAAAAGAAGATAGAGGATCGCGGGAGACGAGAAGTACGAGCAAGATGACAAAAGGACGGAAACGCGCTGCTTAACCGAGTTAGAGCGACGGGGAGAAAGGAAAGAGTACAAGGAAGACGGATTCAGTTGGCAGCTGACGGAGAGCAAGAAGCGTAAGAGGGAAAGAAGCAAACCCGACGGATAGAGAAGGAGAGAGAGGGAGAGAGAGAGAGAGAGAGAGAGGGAGAGAGAGGGGGGGGGGAGGAGAGAAAGAGGAGATAGATTCGCCTGTTCCGCCGCCTGTCCCGCCTGTCCGTGCGCTGTCGGCGGCATGCTTCATGTCGAGCTGACAGCTCGTATCTACATTCTGCTCGCGAGAATCTTTATAAGCGTTCGTGGGCGACTGACGAGCTCGATGACTGGCGGGCGTGACGCCTGGTGCCTGGCCTGACTCTGCTTGACTGCCTTCCTTCGTACCTCGTTACGACGTGCCACGGCGCGCGGCGATGCGAAGGCGAAGGGAACGAGGCGACTTACGATGCTTAGCCATCGCATCAGCGCGGCGCTGCGTTTCGATCCGACACGATGTCATGAATTTCCTTCGACGTCTCCAATCTTTTCCCCCTGCCTACATCACATCAGCAGTGGATCTCGCTTTGCGAGCGTTACTTCATTTTTCGTTATCGCACGATCAAGATGCCGAAAATTGCGGTGAATATCCGCATCCGTTCACGGTTTGCGATCACGAATAATATCCGCTGCGAATTGGGAATACATGTATAAAGATGATAAAAAAAAAACAGTTTTTTTTTACTTCACAGTAAAAAACCGAATAGATCGGCTTTTTATGATTAAAAAATTGTTTTTCTTAAATAAAAATTTTGAAAAATCATATAATTATAGTCATTAAATAGTCGTTTACTACATTATTTCAATATTATTTAATATCTTTTGTCTTTGTAATTTTAAATATCGAAGCGGAAATGGTTTTGCGTTATTGTGGTATCTAAGTTGATTTTCGAAATTGGATTGTAAGTATATCCATGGCTACTGCCACTTATTCATTAGCTGTATTCAGTAGAAAAAGCAGCTTCGTACAATTGTCATTAGAAGTATCAATGTTTCTTATTTATTAAAAGGATCAAGTGAATAAATTGATGAAAATAAAGAAAATAATGAAAAACCATACATTTCATCAATACAAGAAACATAATTATTGAAAAGTCAAAAATTTCAGAATT